>NW_027530670.1:193330-417660 GCF_008692635.1 Crocuta crocuta | reverse complement strand
AGCACTACTATTACTAAAGATAAAAACTGAAATAATAAAAATAAGCCATCTTCTTTCAAAGCTGAAATGTATTTACAACTAAATAAAAAAATTTTTTTTGCATTTAAAAATTATGAGTATCTCAAAAGGACAGTATCTGGAAGAAAACAATATTTTAAAGCTATGTTGGAGATCAAAACTATCTGAAATTGCAAATATCCATTCTATTTACTTGAGCCTGGACTCCTCAAAAGGAGGTAAATAAAAACACAAAGTCGTTATACTACTAATACATTTCAAATTTGCTACAAGCAATCAAATGATTTCTTTTAGACTGATAAATTTTGGAGTCAGTAGCCATGGGATCTATTTTAAAACAAATCCTACCTCCTTATAAGTTTAAATAGTTACATTAATCTAAGTATGTATTTCATCCAACATGAATACATTTTTTTCTATTAACACTACATTTATTTTATTGATGAACCTCTAAATCAATTCAAAGATATTTTAAATACAAAATCTTGTTACCATGGTTCATTCAAAACAGATTAACATAATAATTCAAATCAATAATGACAACTAAGAGTTCTTTACCCTGAAAATTTCTGGATAATCTAATCTGGATACCAACACCAGGCTTTTGGGAGCAAATACTTCTGCGGGCTGAATTAAACCAGACCCTTCCACTTCACCTTCAATCTCTTCCTTCTTTGTTCCCTAGAAAAAGATGCACTGTAATGAACAGTCAGAATTTCCTAGGTTTATAACTCACAAAAGATAGACATATCACACATTTTCATATAATTTACAACATCTAAAATTATTTATAAAATATAATTTATAATATACTTTACAAAACTCAAACTAAAAATAAAGATACATACTTTGATAGGAATCTTAGAAGCAAGTAAGTAGACAAAGAAATTATAAAGGAAGTCATGCTTACTTTGATTTTGAAAAGTTCCTTATGCTGCACATATATACCACAACTTTATGTGAGCATTTGGTTTCTGTGTGAGATCCAGTAATCAAAGATAAAGAAGACACATTAAATTATTTTAAATTGTGACCCAAACAACTAAAAGTGATACTTAAATGGAGAGTCAGTTTTTAAGAAAAGATCTATTTTAGAAGGCACTACTTTCATTCTTGTTTTTCTACGTGTATCAATCTTTCAAACAAAAGTGATGATCATTTAGGATTCTAAGGCTTGCAGAATGCTCAGTGTTCTTATAAGCAACAATGTTGATTTTTTGAGAAGAGAAAATATCTTTATACACAAAACTACGTTTCAGAATGTACTTACTGCTTATTGCCACAGACTGTACACTGGTTAAAATGGTAATCTTATGTCATGTATATTTTAGCACAATAAAAACATCTATAATTTAAAAATACCCTACATTTCAATGACTAAAAATACTGGTTAATGAAATAAAGTTTGAAAACTTTTATTCTCACTATGTGTCAACAAGTATTTCCTGTGCAGCTACTGTTATATGATACACTATAAAACTTATAAATAAAAAAAAAGAAACCCACACACAAGGTGCCAAAGCATTGATTTATTTCTAGGTGATATTCTAAGATGCCAGCACATTTTCCCTAACTAGAATTTTCTTTCTTTTCCATTAATCAAAGTTCTAGCTCAAAAATCTATCTTCCTTCCTAAAGCCTTTCCTTTACTTATTTTTCTCTTAGTTCTCAGCACAGTTCACCAATATAACACACATCCTCCAACTCATTTCTCCTACCAACCTCTCCCCAAAATGCTAAATCAAACTGCCTGCCTCACCTTTCCACTTATGACTAACAGGTATCCTAAACATGTTCAAACCATAGCTCCAATCTTTCTCCTCAAACTCCATTCCTCCTACAGTATTCTGAATCTCAGTTAACGGAAATTTTACCATTTGGCAAATCAAAACCCAATTCCTTTCTTCATACCCCATAACCAAACTGTCAGCAAATCCTGATTGTTCACCACCTCCATTCCTACCACAGTACTATGAACCACCATCATTTCTTGTCTGGATTATTTTAAGTCTTCTTCAGTCTTTCCTATTCCTCTTTTGCCCCGTGGCTTCCTTGTTGCTCTTCAAACATCCTGGGCATGATCCCAACTAAGGCTCTTAATTAAGTACTGTTTATTATTCCTTTTCCTGAAATACTCTTTCCACAGATTTTCTAATGATGAATTCCCTCATCTCCATGAGGTCTTCATTCAAGTGACTTCTCCTCCATTAAGCCTTTTCTGGCACCCTAATTAAAATCCAAATTCACTAACATTCCCTATCTTCTTTCCTTGCTTTATTTTTCTCTTTGGCACTTGTTACCATTCAACACATTAACCCATTTCACTTATCTTGATTTTTTTTTTTTAATTTTTAATGTTTGTTTATTTTTGAAAGAAAGAGAGTGAGTGGGGGACAGGTAGAAAGAGGGGGAGACACAGAATCTGAAGCAGGCTCCAGGCTCTGAGCTGTTAGCACAGAGCCCAATGCGGGGCTTAAACTCCCAAACTGCGAGATCATGACCTGAGCCAAAGTCGGGGGCTTGACCACCTGAGCCACCCAGGCGCCCCACACTTATCTTGGGGTTTATTTTTTTTCTGTCTCCTCCACTAAAATACACTTACAAGCAGGATTTCTATCTTGTTCACTGGTAATTTCCCAGTTCCTAAAACAAGAGCTGTACACATGGCTGACAGTTTCTTAATATTTGTTCACGGCATACATGCAGGAATGAATTTTCCTGGAATAACTTTCTGGCTAGTTTACCAAGGAAAGTCTCCCCCTTCCTCCCCCCTACCTATAGAGGCCAAGAACTATATTTTCTATCTCCTTTGGAGCTCGTATATTTTCTAGTACAGTGAAATATAATCAAGTATTAGATGTCTATGGAATGCACATTTCCAAAGGGAACTATCTGTTTACTTTCTGTGTCATAGGTCCCTATGCTCTTGAAAGATTTTCATCTTTTATAAAGCAAAAGCTAAAAGGCTGGCTGGTTTCTGAAATCCTTAGAAATAATAAAAATGTGATGAATATGAATTTACCAAATATTTCCACACATAATGAATCATATTCTTCATGGATTACTAACAAATTTGAAATGACAAAAGAACGACTAAAATTCCTCAAAGAGATAAAGCTATCCATTTTATGAGATTGTGATAAATACCCTAGAGTACCATTAGAAGTCAGCCTGACTAAGTAGATAACTATTTCAAATAAATGACCAGTAACCTGCTTTGACCAAAACACAAAATAGAATGCATTGGTCATTTCTTAAAGCTATTCTTTAACTAAACATTCACTAAATGGAATAGTTATTAGCCAAAAAGAAAAAGGATCGGTATAGTGTAAATCTATATTAAGTAAAAACAATTTCACTTTTATTTATATCACTTTTTATTACAGAGGTTGGCTTTTACTTTGTAATTATATTATAAATCATAAGATGTTGTCTTTTTTTAATTTTTTTTTTTATTTCTAGGAGAGAGAGAGAGAGACAGCGTGAGCAGGGGAGGGTCAGAGAGAGAGGGAGTCGCAGACTGAAACAGGCTCCAGGCTCTGAGCTGGCAGTCAGCACAGAGCCCGACGCGGGGCTCGAACCCACAAACCCTGAGATCATGACCTAAGCGAAAGTCGGACGCTTAACTGACTAAACCACCCAGGCACCCCAAGACGTTGTTATTCTTAATTCTAATAGCTCTCCTATAACACAGAAAATTCATATTCCGCTTTTCAAAGCAAAAAGCAGTACTATGGTTAAAAAAAATGTTTTAGTATACTGAAAAGACTGAATTGCACACTTTAAAAGGATGTATTTCGTGTCATGGTAATTAGATCTCATTACCTATTAGTAAAAAAAAAAAACCCACAACTCAAAAAATAAAGCAAAGTATCTCTAAGGGCAATTAACATCCATATTATGTAATAATTTTATCTTTTTCATCAGAAATTTTGCAATCTATTAAGATTTTCTGATTTCTGGTTGAGATAAATAAGCACCAAATTCTCATTAATTTTAATTTGGCTACACTTTGTGCTTATAGATTACCTGGCAATATTTATCTGAGAATATATATCTAGTATGTCTTACATCATCAAGATATACTTATTTAGAATAAAAACAACAAAAATCCAAAGCCCAAAAGTGAAATTATATAGAAACTTTACTCCTTGTAATATTCTTTTATAAAAGATGAATCCCAAAGAGATAAAATATGATGCTCTACTACTTATGATAACTTTAAGTTTACTATAATATGCCGATAATACTATCCTTCTTAGTGATTTTATACTATAATAATACACCAGGTTTTCATGTTTAATTTCAAAGATGTGTGTGTGTGTGTGTGTGTTCCTTCAATTTAGCTTTCACTGTCCTTTTTTTTTTTTTAAATGTTTTATTTATTTCTGAGAAAGAGAGAGTGAGCGAGCAGGGAGGGTCAGAGAGAGAGGGAGACACAGAATATGAAACAGGCTACAGGCTCCGAACTGGCAGTCAGGATAGAGCCTGACATGGGGCTCGAACCCATGAACCGTGAGATCATGACCTGAGCCGAAGCCAGATGCTTAACCGACTGGACCATCCAGGCACCCCCAACTGTCCTTTTTAAGTACTGAATTCTCCAAATCTCTGTGGGAAGACTGGAGTTATTTTTTTTTAATTTTTTAAATTTTTATTTATTTTTGAGACAGAGACAGAGCATGAGTGGGGGAGGGACAGAGAGAGAAGACACAGAATCTGAAACAGAGCCTCAGGCTCTGAGCTATCAGCACAGAGCGGGATGCAGGGCTCAAATCCACGAACCGTGAGATCATGACCTGAGCTGAAGTCAGACACTTAACCAACTGAGCCACTCAGGCGCCCCTGGAATTATTTTTAATATTTATGATTTAACTGGTTAATAAATTGGTTTTTAAGCCAAATTATGAATTAAATATCAAAATTCTTATTAAAATACTTCATTATAATAAACAACGTTTCCATAAAAAAGAGAACATAATGTCACAAGTTTAGGGAAAATTCATACTCTTTCATGCTGTACTAAAAATACAGTACTAAAAAATTTTTTTTAACCCAAAAACTGTTGGTTAAAATAAGGTTTCTCAGACAGTAATGTGGAGGTTTTAATAAAATTTTTCTATAAATAATTTATCATTTAAGGGAATACTGCTTCTTCATTATAGCAGCTAGAAAATTTTTTGTGTAACAATTATGTATTTCACATGTTGAAAAGATGTGAGAAACCTAAAAATAAGCAGGAAATTTAAAACAAAGGCTATGAATGTAAGAGATGTCATAATAATGCTTTGAAATTTAATATTTTATAGAAAACATTTTCACATATTTTATCTTACTGAACAGTATTTTGAAGCCTTTTTCTAACCTAAGATTATTCCTAACTAGTAGATTCCATTAAAGATACAAATTAATTTCTTTTGTAAGATACAAATTTATCTTAAACACTAAGTTTACTGAATTATCTCACAGTGACTTGTAGGGTTACCTTATCGTTTATATATACCACAAGCACATGCTACAACTTGCCCACTTACAGATTTTTCTTCCTACCTATTCTTACCATGGACTACATATGTGTGATTCCCAGCTTCCATGTAATTTACATTTTATGTAGGTCACAGTTTCTGTGCTTTAATAATATGAGGTAAATGAGTACTCACCATATCAATCTTCCCCAAAAGTGCTATTGCCCTTCTAACGTATCTTGAGACAAAAATGCTAAAAATTATTAGATTACTGATTTTATGGGATGACTTCATCCCGTATTTAGGAAATTCATCCTAAATATTTAGGATGTTCATCCTTTCACTCAGGTTGAATATGTCAGTCTCATCTTTGTTGTACTCTTAATGCTTGATTCTGGTCTCTTCTATCTTGAAAAGATGCTGTATCCAATATCCAAAATGTGCCTAGCTCATTTTCAACAAAAATTCACATTAGAACTCTTCCTACAGTATTTCTTTAAGTATTCAGTTTAAAAAGGATAAAAGGAGGGGCATGTGGGTGGCTCAGTCAATTAAGCATTCAACTCCTGATTTCAGCTGAAGTCATTATCTCACAGTTCATTTAGATCAAGCTCCACAACCGTTTCTGCAATGACAGCACAGAACCTACTTAGGATTCTCTCTCTGTCTCTGTCTCTCTCTCCTGCTTGCTCACACGCTCTCTCTCTCAAAATAAACTTAAAAAAACAAAGTAGTTTACAGTGTGTTCATGTGTGTGTGCGTATTTTGTGTTAAATATGTTTACATTTTTAATGCGGAGGATAAAAGGCCTGGAAGGTTTTACTCCAAAAGACTAGCATTTGTCTCTGGTCATGGAATTATGGTTTTCACATACCCTATAAAAATATATGCATCTCTAGAGAAAAATAATTTGCTAAAATATTTACTCTTGCATTATCTTTATAACAAACAGTTTAAAGTTTTAAAAAGTAAATAGTAATGTATCAGTATGTGTTTATTTATTAAACACTTAATAAGTGGTTGGTCACATAGCAGTGTCACAGAAGGATAAGGTACAGTTCTTTGTGTCAGGAAATTTATAATCTAGTTTAAGTGCTAAAACCAACACAGGTGAAATAACAGTAATAAGTGCAAAACAATACTGTAACATTTTTAAGTTCATATTTAGTGTTGAGAAACTCTGAGAAGGGAAATCAGTGAGGCCCACAGTAATGAGTTGGAACTTAAAGAATAAGTAGAACAATCAGAGGGTAAGGGAAAGGGAAAGAGAAAAGAAGAAACCCAACGAGACAAGTCTAAGCATCCAAGGAGGTCAAGCTTAAAAAAGAGCAGTATGCTATGTACATGACCAGCTTGAACTACAGTATGTATCTATCCTGCCTATTTCATTTTCCCAGTTTTAGCCCTTATATACCTTTTAAAAACATGAGCTAGCCACTATATTTTTAAGTTAGGTATACTTAACTAAAGTCCATGTCCTATGTTCACACTATTAGTTGGTAACATAATTTATAATACACTTTTTAATGTAAAAAACATGAGAATGATAATTTGTTGAAGCTTTACTTTTTGGCACCTTTTATTCCAATAATTCTTACTGTCTATCTTTTTAAAAACACCTTTTACCCTCCAGTTAATATGTAGTGAATAAATTAGAATTAATAAACTAATCATCATAAACTGAAGAATATGGTCACTGGCACTGGAGTGTGTTCCTTATCTTTTATCCCCAAGACATAATTAATTCAAATCAATTGTTAGATAGTACTCAAGAATTCTTTGGGGTATCTTATAAAATGACTAAGAATATCTAAGACTGACTTAAAATGTCAACATGATGAGAAATACTATTAAGCTCAACCTTATCTCTGAAGAAAATGAAATAATGAATACAAACTTTTGTATAAAGTGGGGAACCTACAGATAAACTTGTTGATTTCCTTTCTAACAGGTTAACCAACTCAAAATTAGGTTCTCATAAATTCAAGAAAATTATTTTGTGAACCACCAAAGTCAATGGTTCTTTACAAATTTCTTTTCCTCTATGTGAAAACGTTGAAAAAGATTAGAAATGATAAAATAAGTCATTTTTAGATGAAAAATTATATTAACATTATTTGGTGAGTTATATGATCATAGAACTTAAGTTTACAATTTCATAGGTTAAATAAAATGTACTTCCCTGGAATCCCTAATTTAGAAGTTTATATGCTGAACACAAAGACCCAAGGTTGCAGCTTTATTTTCTTAAAGAAAACATGTTGAAACCTTAATGATCACGTAACATGGTATACTGCAACATTCCATAAAGATATAGGACATTTGGTTATATTCAACATATTGGTCTAAAAAGTATGCCTTATTTGGATGACTATGAATAGTATTCTGTGGATCATAATTTGGGTAGAAACTTTATATCTACTAGGAACAAAATTAAAACGTATCTTCAAAATCAGATGTAGCTGGGGCGCCCAGGTAGCTCAGTCAGTTAAGCATCTGACTTCAGCTGAGGTCATGATATCACAGTTCCTGGGTTCAAGCCCTGCACAGGGCTCTGTGCTGACAGTTCAGAGCCTGGAGCCAGCTTCACATTGTGTGTGTCTCCCTCTCTCTGCCCCCTCCCCTACTCACACTCTGTCTCTCTCTCAAAAACAAACGTTAAAAAAAATTTAGTATTAAAAAATAAAATAAAATCAGATATAGTTCTTAATATGATAGGATAATAAAAACAATATAGTACTAGAAGATACCTACTTTATTTTACAAACAAGCAATCTCATGCCCAGAGACATGAAATTACTTGCCATGATCATACAGCTCATTAAAGGTATAATGGAAATTAACAAGTCAAATCTTCTAACTCTTGAGCTAGTTTTCTCTTTCCAATGTCTTGTACTCATATATAACCTTTAAAAGAAATAGGTATTAGTGTAAAGAAACTGTTTAGAACAGATGACATACAAAAAGTCAAACTGTAAATCTGGAAAGATGTTCCCACTTTATTCCATGAAGTATATTTGCATGTAATAATCTTCTTGTGTTAAACTGAAATAGTAATAACAATACACAGTTCTTGCTGCAGCCCTTCCTAGTGTAAAACCGTCAAAATTTAAGAAAAGGGATTTAATGTTAAAGGACTTTGGGAGACTGTTCTCAAAAGTTTCTCCTGTTGTTTTAATGTCTCATACTATTTTAAGCATATAATACTAATCAATCATAGCTAATTCAGTGAAATGTTTTCCCCAAAGAACATATCTGTGATGGATGTCAGGGAGACTGGTTAAGATTCAGCATTCTGTCCATTAAGCAATTCTCATTTTAAAAGCGGGAGAGGATGGAGATAGGGCCCTTTCACAAAAAACATAATCTTCACCATTCCTAATATAAAGACAATCCTATGTGGATATCCCACAAATTATTAAACATTATGTGCCTCAATTTTTATCTCTGAATTATGTTACTTATGCTACTTTTCACTAGACTCTCTTTGTTGAATGAGGTCTGAGGATTAGTCTCTAGAATACTATCAAGTATAATGTTGATTGTATTACTAGCAAACCCACTTCTCACTCTTCTCTATTTGTAATTTCTAATTCAGTGAGATACATAATCACAGACAAAACCTTCCTGATGGAATCAAGATTATTACAAAGAGATATTTATCACAGTGTTATTTATAATGGTGAAATGGGAACTAAATGCCTATTACGAGATGGATTAAATATATTTTATCCATATGGCCAATTAATGTGTAGACATTAATTAGATCTATATAGAGTTTTAGTTTTTAAAAACTCCTTATTTGAAAAAAATACATTAAATTACCATTTTCTTTCTCTTCTCTTACTTTTCTCCCAATATATTCTAAATTTTCTACAATCAGCACAATTTAGTAGCTTCATAACCAGGGAAGGGAAAAGAGAAAGAAGAAAATAACTAGGCTATTCTTTATATAAATCTGTTGAATCTTTTATGTGATTTCCTCCACTGCAACCAAGTTTTGCCAACAGGAGATCAGTTTAGATATCCATTTTTATTACTTCATTTTTTTCCAGATAAATTGCTCAATCATTTGGAACTGTATTTTAATACGAGCATTTCAATTTAATTTTTTCTCACAAATTTCAATAACTATTTAAATAACATTTGTTAAAATGTACAGACTTCATTCATTTGTAATGAATGTTTCCACATTCAGATATTGATAATAATAAATAAGACCAATTTTGGTCTTATTCTTAATTCTTCTTGAACCAATAACAAACTGATATAACTTTTTTTAATTAAAAGAAATTTTTTAATGTTTGTTTATTTTTGGAAGACAGAGAGACAGAGTGCAAGCAGGGGAGGGGCAGAGAGAGAGGGACACAGAATCTAAAGCAGGCTCCAGGCTCTGAGCTGTCAGCACAGAGCCTGAAACAGGGCTCGAACTCACAAAGTGTGGGATCATGACCTGGGCTGAAGTCAAACGCTTAATCAGCTCAGCCACCCAGATGCCCCATACTGATATAATTTTTGCAGCCTTGTAGTATATGTTTTAGTATCTGATATTGGTATTTGGTCTTTGGAGACAGACAGATTCAAGCTTTTTGACTTAACCTGAATGTCCCTAGGTAAGCCTTTTAGCCTCATCCATAAAATGAGAATGTTAAAACTTATCAAACACTGTTCTTGTGAGAATAAAAGAAGCTACATGTGAATTAGATAAAATGGAATAAAAGTGCTATAAAACTTTTAGCATAATTCCTGGAACATGATAAGCCTTCAATATATCATAAACACTATAATCTTTATTCCTATCCATTAACTTTTTGCCTGGAGTGCTCTATTTCCTTTAATCTTTCCTTAGGTCTCATTTTTTAAATGGCCACTGAATCCTTTAAAGTCTCTAGGACTTATTTCCACTGCGCTGTCTTTAATTATTAAATCTATCACTAAATCAATGCTTAGCATACGTACTTTGAAGTATCTTTATACTTAAATTTTGGTTTTGCCTCATATACTAGATTTTAAGCCAGCTGAGATGAAGAAACAAATTCTATTCCTTCTATGTACTTCTTCTTTATTCCTCATCTGACTTCTCCAGTGTACACTCAATCATTTCCTCCTCCCTTTCTTTGATGACAATTTGTTTGCTGACATACCAAATGTCTTTACTGTGAATTGCATCATTATTATTGGTTCATAAACACATCTGTAAACACATTAAAAATACTTTAAAATGATACAACTACATAAAACATTTAGATAGATCTATCATTTTTTAAAAGAAGTAATATAAAGCAACCTTACATCTATCATATTTTACTAATTCACAAAAAAAATGCAATCATATTTGGTCAAATAATTTGGGGAACATGTTTTCAAAACTTTAATGAAAAGGTTTCGCTTGTGATTAGTGACAGTATTACTATATCTTGGAAAGATAAGAGCCAACATTTTAAAAGTTGCATATTATACTTTGGATGGTATGTGTCCCTAAGTTCCTCCTCTTCAGGCTTCCAAAAAATGTGTCATAGTATATTTGGTATGAAGTAATTCACACCAAATGAGAATTAAAAAGATCTATTTTTGAACTGATGATATGATCCAGTAATAAAAGAAAAACACATTTTTAAAAAAAGAACAGTGTTAACTTCACACCAAATATGGGAAAAACATTAATGATGACCTAGAAAGGAACATCAGCTGAGTTTTAATATTATTTTTTAAAATCCTACCTCACTGTCCATGCCATTTTTTAGACTAATTCCAAAAAACATTAACTTTCTGTTATGAGCACTGAAAAGCTGTCATACAATTCTGGCTAATACCTAACTACCTAAGTGTAATTCTATAGGAGCCCGAACTCTTACAACTTATTTTCATTTTCAGAATCTTGGGAAAACTCATAAGAAACAGAATCTAATCTTCTGTAAATTGATTATAAAACTAAGTAAATTATAATATGTGGTTCACTTAAAATGGAAAATGAAAAAAATATCTGAACTTAAAAAGAAAAAAAAATTGCTTTTTAAATGTTTTATTTATTTCTAGGAGAGAGAGAGAGAGAGACAGCGTGAGCAGGGGAGGGTCAGAGAGAGAGGGAGTCACAGACTCTGAAACAGGCTCCAGGCTCTGAGCTGGCAGTCAGCACAGAGCCCGACGCGGGGCTCGAACCCAAGAACCGCGAGATCATGACCTAAGCGAAAGTCGGACACTTAACCGACTAAGCCACCCAGGCGCCCCAAGAAAAAAAAAATTTTAAACATTGATTCCAAATACACAAGAACCTACATCTTGGTTTCTAATATTATTCTCTACTCAAATGAGCCAGGGCTCCTTGGAAAAATGGCTGATTTCAAGACCAAGGGCAGGGAAGGAATAAGATGAGCCTGGATCAGCTTGTTATGATATGAAGTTTTTAAAAATGCTTTAAAAAGCGGTGGGGCCTTATCAAAAGAATACAGGAACCAACCTGAAGTGTACAAATAAATCTAGGACACTTTGTGCATTAAGACAATGAAAACCGTTAATTAAATAGTATTGAAGAATAAAGAAAGTGGAATAAATGAGTCTCTAGCTCAGATAGACAAGACAGAAAAGTTCTTGCTTAGAGCAAAATGTCAACTACCAACCGGTAAAGGTAGAGGGTGTGTAGAGGTGGGAAACAGTCATTTTGCAACCATCAAAATAAAAATTGCAACAGGCAAGAATCATCACTAACTGCTAAATCTAGGGCATGATTAATGAGTAATAGAATATTTGCATAGTCTCAAAGTATCTTCCCGCATATGGCATTTTAGTTGCAAGCCAAAAGACAGCAATTAAACAAAGGAAATATGTGACAATCACCTGACCAAGTTACCAAAATTAACATAATAGATGGACACCAATAAAAAGAAGACACAGTATTTCAAATGTTGGCAGTATCCCAACTGTTGATGTATAACCTTAATCTAAAGATGAGTGACATCAGAAAAAACACACAGTAGGGGTGCCTGGGTGGCTCAGCCTGTTGAGCGTCCAGCTTCGGCTCAGGTCATGATCTTATGGTTCATGGGTTCGAGCCCGCATCGGGCTCTGTGCTGACCGCTAGCTCAGAGCCTGGAGCCTGTTTCAGATTCTGTGTCTCCCTCTCTCTCTGACCCTCCCCTGCTCACGCTGTCTCTCTCTCTCTGTCTGTCAAAAATAAATAAAATATTAAAAAAATTAAAAGAAAAAATACACAGTAATGAAGATCCTATTAAAAGAGGACATGGGACCTACATTATTGAAAACTCTCAAAGTCATAAAGCAAAGAAAGGGTTAGCAACTATTCCAGATAAAAAGAGACAAAGGGAAATGATAATTAAAAGCTGTATGTGTTTCTGAACTACATCCTGTACTAGAAGACAAAAATGGTAGATCTATAAAGAATATAAGCAAATATATTTACTTAGGTGTTCTGTGTTGGGTATATAAATATTTATAATTGTTATATCCTCTTGATGAGTTGACTAGTTTATCATTATATAATGACCTTCTTTGTCTATTATTAGAGTTTTTAGATTAAAGTCTTTTGTCTGACAAGCCTAGCTACTGTAGCTTTCTTTTGGTTTTCATTTGCAAGGAATATTTTCTTCCACCCCTTCACTTTCAGTCTGTGTCTATCCCTAAACCTAAAGTCTCTGGTAGTTGGGTCTTAGTTTTTTAAATCCTTTCAGCCACTCTAACTCTTTGGAGAATTTAATCTGTCTACATGTAAAGTAATTACTCATCAGTTTGTATTTACTAATGCCATTTTGTCCCTTGCTTTATGGATATTTTGTAATTCTGTTGTTTCCTTATTCTTCTCTTATTCTCTTCCTTTCTGATTTGATATTTTTCTGTAGTGATATGCTTAGATTCCTTTATCTTTATTTTTATCGTATCTACTATAGGTTTTTGCTTGTGGTTACCATGAGGTTTACATAAAAAAATTTATATTTCTAACAGTCTATTTTAAGTTGATAACAACTTATGTTAGAATGTATTGTAGGCTCTACATTCTATATCCCCCTTACCTAATTTACATTTTTGATGTCATAATTTATTTCTTTTTGATTATATATTAACAAATTTTTGTAGTTATAGTTATTTTTACTACTTTTTTCTTCAAACTAAGCTTCAATAAATATGATTAACCTACCATCTTCACAACATTAGGTGTTTTTCACAAGTAAGGTTTATACTAATATGTTTTCCTGTTACTAATTAGTACCCTTTCATTTCAGCTTTAAGAACTCCTTTTAACATTTCTTATAAGGCCAGTCTAGTGGTGATGAACTTTAGCTTTTGCCTGTCTGGAAAAGTGTTTATTTCCCTATCAATTCTGAAGGACATTTTTGTCAGGTGGAGTATCTTTAGTAGAATGTATCTTGCCACTCCCTACTGGCCCACAAAGTTTCTGCTGAGAAATTTGCTCATAAGTATGGGGGTTCCCTTTTATGAACAAGGTGCTTTTCTCTTCTACTTTTAAGGTTCTCTCCTTGTCCTTAATTCTTGACACTTCAGTTATAATGTGTCCTGGTGTTGGTCTCTTTGAGTTCATCTTTATTGAAACTCTATGGGCTTTGTGGATCTGTGGATCTGTTTCCTTCCCCATGTTAGGAAAGGTTTCAGCCATTACTTCTTTTTTATTTTTTTTTAACTTTTTAAATTTATTTATTTCTGAGAGAAAGAGACAGCGTGAGCAGGGGAGGGTCAGAGAGAGAAAGAGACACAGAATCTGAAACAGGCTCCAGGCTCTGAGCCAGCTGTCAGCACAGAGCCCGATGCAGGGCTTGAACCCATGAACCATGAGATCATAACCTGAGCCGAAGTCAGCCGCCCAACCAACTGAGCCACCCAGGCGCCTCCAGCCATTACTTCTTCAAATAAGTTTTCTGCCTCTTTCTCTCTTTCTTCTCCTTCTGGAATACCTAAATCATAAATACTGGTCTACTTAATGTTATCATTTATATCCTTAAATATATGTTTACTCTTTTTCATTCTTTTTCCTTTTTTGCTCTTTTGATTGGGTGATTTCTACTGCCCTGTCCTCAAGTTCACTGATCCCTGCTGTTAAATCCCTTTATGATACTTTTCAATGCAGTTATTATATGCTTCAGCTCTGACTTTAATTTCTTAAATTTTGTTTGTTAAAATTCTACCCTTGTTCATTCATTCTTGTCCTGAGCTAAGGGAGCATCTTTATGATCATTATTTTGAACTCTTTATCAGATAAAACTCTTATTTCCATTTCTCCTTTTTCTGAGCTTTTATCTTATTCTTTAGTTTGGAACATATTCCTCCATTTCTTCATTTTCCTTGACTCTCTTTGTTAGTCTCTATGTATTCAATTAAACAGCCACCTCTCCTAGTTTTGAAAAAGTGGCCTCTTGTGGGAAGATGAACCTTATCATTTAATCTTGCCATAGTTCTTGGCTGTCTCTTAAACCTTTGTAACTGTCCAAACAGCCTACCTTATTCTTAGTGCTTCCTGTAGTTGAGGGTATGCCAAGATCTTTCACTGTCCCAAAGAGAAGGGTCTCAGCGACTAGAGTCAGACTGACTGAAAGTCATACTCTCAGGAAACAGCTTTTATTTATTTTTAAAAGTTTTTAAAACATTTATTTATTTTTGAGAGACAGAGACAAACAGGGCAGGGGCAGAGAGAGAGGGAGAGACAGAATCCGAAGCAGGCTCCAGGCTCTGGGCTGTCAGCACAGAGCCTGACAGGCAGCTCGAACCCAAAGACTGTGAGATCATGACCTGAGCTGAAGTCAGACACTTAACTAACTGAGCCACCCAGGCGCCCCAGGAAGCAACTTTTAATGTATGCAAATATATCTCTTTCATTGAAAGACTTAGATATGGGTGTTTCTGTCTGCTCCTTCTCACTGCGTCCTGGGTGGAGAAGGCCAGTTGGCCAGTTAAGAACTTTTTTTCTTTGCTATAGCCCTGTGGGAGTTGACAGCTTAAGCCCTGCTGACTCCCCACCCCCACCCAGAGTCAGGAGATTAAGAGGGTGCATTCCTTGGGTAGCAATTGCAAATCTGAAGTGCAGACATGTGCACAAATTCTTTCCAGGGAAAAACTGGTAAAGTGAAGAGGGCCAGAGAGCCATCACAGAGATGGCAACTGCCAGCCTTCATGGTCTCCAGTAATGTCCCCAAAGATATGCTAAATTAGAGACCTGACCCTAAGGCAGCTTTTAAAGTCTGCCAACGGGAGTCTTTCAAGACTGAGAAGTGGGCATTTCTCTCTGTTCTCTCCATGCTGAGTCCTGGGGGCATAGCCACTGTGAATTCTTGTGAAGAACTGTGAAGAACTCTTTCTTCGTTTGCTATTGTTTGATGGGTCTGAGGGACATAAGACCAACTGGTTTTCAAAGTTAGGTGGGGTTTTTTTTTGTTTTGTTTTTTATGGTCTATCATCAAGTTGGTTTCCATATAACACCCAGTGCTCATCCCAACAAGTGCCCTCTTAAAGGAGCAGCGAAAGTTAGGTGTTTTGGGTGCCCATCCCTCAGGAGCAAGTCTTTAAAGTTGAGGCTAGATATTGGGTCCAAATCTTTTAAGACTAAGGGAAAAACTGGAAGTTGTAAATTCCTTCCCAGTTTCATGCTGCTATGCAAGGGGTGGGGTTTGTGGTGAGAGTCTGTCTCAGCCTTTCCTACTTATTTCAGTATGGGTATTTTCTTGTTTGCTCAATGTGAGTTGCTCAACTCATTTCTAGATTTTTTTCAGAGGGAATCACTCTATGGTGGCTGTAGATCTGGTGTGTCTGTGGGAGGAAGTGAGTTCAGGAGCTTGCTATGTCACCACAGACAATGCAGGACCCCCTACACTGCCTTAATGTATTATTTTTCTGTCAGTTATTTGGGGGCAAGAAGGGTTCATAAGGAAGGAGAAAGGAGGAAGAACTTGAATAATTAGTTTCACCAGACACTTCTAAGGAGTTGTAAAGAGGTATTGTCAAAAATACAGAAATAAAAGAAAATACTGCTACTGCATTCTCAGAACCAACTTAAATTCTGAAGATCAACATAAAAATGAAAGGTCACCTAAAAGACATAGAGAGGCTCTTGGCTGGAGAATAGTTTTAAACTGAATTGATCAAAAATGGGAATTTAACTAGTTATCTGTTGGAAACATCCACTCAAACACTATCCAGGAATGACTATTGTCAACAACTTCTAAGTTTTCTGTCCCCACTGACAACATAGAAACAATGGGCTAATTTCAAATATAAACAAGAGGTTGTATTAGTCTAGCAAGCATTAAATATTTGACATAAAGTATTCCTTAGTTTGATTCCACAACCAACTTCAGATTTTGATATGGCTTCCCACAATGATCTGACAACAAAGGGAGAATGTATTTATAATATACATGGTGCATATTCTGTTTTATATAATCTTTTAATTTACCACTGTAAAGTAACAAACTAGCATGCTGGTTTTAATACATCAGTCTAATGAATGGGGATTATATAAGTCTGTGTCTTGAAAGGTGATTTATCTCCTCTTGTACTGCAAAATCAGATTTCTGCATCTAGAAAATTCAGCTATTGGAGTTTAATTAAGGTAACCCAAACAACAAAAGCTCCTTTGTGAGGCCATTTTAGAAAAGCGAGTCCTTTTCCATGGCAGTGATACTCATTTATCTGCATGTACCAGAAAGTACTGCAGATAATGCAGACTGGCTCACTTAAAACTCTTTTATAGTCTCCTTCTTGTACTATAGAGTTTGAAATCAAAACAAACAAAGAGATTTTCTGATTCCTTTTCTGGGGTGGGGGGATCTACAGGCAATCTGACTTCTACAAGGAAACAACGCATATGAGATTTAAAGCAGAAGTCTGCTTTAAGCTGCACATGACATTAGATTTTTAGGGTAACATACAAAGGTTTATGGTCTAGTACCCAACATCGTTAAGTGGCAAGTGGTCAGTGGTAGAAAAAGTATGCTTTCTACTAAAACAGACCCAAGCCAGGCAATTCCTAGTACCCAAAATTCGTTCCCTGCTCATCCCTCACCCAAGAAATTACATAAGCTATGCAATACATTGTCATAAATTCTTTTATGCACAGAGAAAGTAGGTCCAGTTATCTGAAACTAAGAACCCCAACAAATACTCTTTGATAAACCTAGTATTTTTCATTTCAATGGTTCTAGCCTGTGAATTTCAGTCCTGTCTTGTTGATACTCCCACCGTTAATAATAATGAGTTGACATTTACTTGGGTGCTTAAACAATAATATCAAGCTTTGTGATTGGTGATTTATGAACATTCTGATTAAATGCTTTACATTCTGTGAAAGATCGCTCAGGAAAAGAACAGGAAAAATCACACCTTCTCCATGAGGAGATACAAATGTTCCTAATATACCAATTTACAAATATGCTAGTCTTAGAAATACTCAGATTATGATCAATATTTTAAAAGAAAACAATTAAGGGGCACCTGGGTGGCTCGGTTGGAGAAGTGTTTGACGTCAGCTCAGGTCATGATCTCAGAGTTCATGAGTTCAAGCCCCACATTGGGCTCTGTGCTGACAGCTCAGAGCCTGGAGCCTGCTTCAGATTTTGTGTCTCCCTCTTTGCCCCTCCCTTGCTCACACTTTGTATCTCTCTCAAAAATAAATAAACATTAAAATAAGAATTTAAAAAATAAAACAAAGTTTACCTTCTTTCTCTCTTCTTCAACAGTATAGTACCTCAGTCTTTTTAAAGTAGCTCAAAGAACTTAAACTTACAGTTTAACAAATGGTGTCATAAAAACAAATATGGTGTTATAAAAAAAGACTCCTAAATGTTGTTCCATTGTAGTCTGACTAAAAGAGTTGTTGTACCTGAAGATTGATTTCTGCCTCATAGAAGGTTAGGCATGAGCAGTAATGTCGATCTGAGTCAATATCTGTCAGGACCACCACAAAAAATGTTGGCTGCTTCCTCTCTCTGGACAGCTGCCATCCACCAGGTTGACAAAACTAAAAGGAAGAGAAAAAAACTGTCACATTCTAAAAATATAATGAAAATTTATTATTTATAAATCTTTGTGAAATGGTAAATATCCCCCATTGTAAAAAAAAAAAAAATTCCAGCAAATGTGGTGTTACCTCAGCCACTATATTTTTTAAAGTAGATTTATGAAATAGAACACTTTGTATAATGTACATACACATTTTATGAGGATAGCCTGGATTTTCCACAGATCCCACTCATTATGAGACATAGATTGGCTGATGTAGGAACAAATCACGATAAATGAAAAGCATTCCCTCTTTAGAACAAATCATGAAGTGAGTTGAACATAAAGTGCTAATTATCTATTGCTGGTGGGAAACAGAATTATTTTAAAATCCTTCATCAATCTAAGAGCCTTTAATTCAATACAATGAAAAAGATATCTTGTTCATCAAGATAAATGCATTATAGGCTACATAACACACATGAATTTAAAAGAACAGAAATCATAAAATGTATGCTCTTAGACCACAAAAGAACTGAGCTAGTAACAGAAAGATAGCTGAAAAATTCCCCCAAAAAACTTGGAGATTAAACAACACACTTTTAAGTAACACATAGGTCAAAGAAAATCTCAAAAGAAATTTAAAAATATTTTTAACTAAATGAAAATGAAAATACATCTTATCAACATTTTTTGAGATTCAGCAAAAGCAGTGCTTAAAGGAAAATTTATAGCACTGAATGTGTATATTACAAAAGAAGAAAGATCTAAAATCAATAATCTAAGCTTCTATCTTAGGAAACTATAAAAAGAAGATCAAATTAAATTCAAAGTAAGTAGATGAAAAGAAATAATAAAATTAGAGCAGAAATCAATGAAATTGAAAACAAAAATCAATAAAGAAAATCAACAAAACATAGATAGTTCTTTGAGGAAAAAATCATTAAAATCAACAACGTTCTTCCAGCTAAGAAAAGAAAAAGATACAAATTACTAAATTATAAATTGAAGAGGAGACAGTACTACAGATCCCATGGACATTAAAAGATAATAAAGGAATACTCTGAACAATTCTATGCCCACAAATTTGACAGTCTCAATGAAATAGATCAATTCCTTGAAAGGCACAATCTGATAAAACTCACACAAGAAGAAATAAACTATTTGAATAGTCTATATCTATTAAATAAATTGAATCAATAACTAATAACCTTCCAAAACAAAAAGCATCAGGCCCAAATGGGTTCACTGGTGAAATATACTGAACACTTAAGGAAGAAATTATACAATCTCTTCCAGAAGACAGAAGCAAAGGAAATACTTCCTGATTCATTCTACCAAGGCAGTATTACCCAAATGGCAAAAACAGGGGGGAAAAAAATCATCATAAAACTACATATCAATTCCCCTCATGAACATAGATGCATAAACTCTCAACAAAATACTTACATATTGAATCCAACAATGTAGGAAAAGAATTATAAACTACAACCAAATAGAATTTATTTCAATTACACAAAGCTGTTTCAACATTTGGAAATATACACATCAAGAAGACAGATAAGAAAAAAAAATAACATGACCATATCAATAGATGCAGAAAAAAGCATTTAAAAAAATCGAATAGCCATTCATGATAAAAACTCTAAGCAAACTAAAAATAGAGTGGAATTTCCTTAACTCGATATAGAACATTTACCAAAATCCTACAGCTAATGTCATACTTAATGTTAAAAAGCTAGAAGCTTTCTCCCTAATAACAAGGCAAGAATGTCCCTTATCACCACATCTTCTCAAAATTGTACTGTAAGTCCTAACTAATGCAATTAGACCAAAACAAAAATGAAAAAGGAAATAAAAGATACACAGATTGGGAAGGAAGGAATATAACTGTCTTCACATGACATGATTGCCCATACAGAAAATCTGAAAGGATCAACAAAAAGACTCTTGAATTTAATTAAACAAGTACAGCAAAATTCCAAAATACAAAGTTTATTTACAAAAGTCAACTGTCTTCCTACATGTCAATAATGAATAAGTGCTGTTTGAAATTAAAAATACATCACCATTTACATTACACTGCCCCCAAATTAAATATTGAAGTTAAATTTAACAAAATACATATAAGATCTATATTAGAAAAACTATAAAACTTTAATGAGAGTACTCAAAGAACTAAAGAAAGAGATATTCTATGTTCATAGATAGGAAGACCCAATACTGTCAAGTATCAGTTCTTCCAAAATTGATCAATAGTACAATGCAATCTCAGTCAACATCCCAGCAAGTTATTTTGTGGATACTGACAAACTGATTTTAAAGTTTATATGGAGAGAAAAAGATCCAGAATAGCCAACATGATACTGGAAAAGAATAAAGCCAAAGAACAAAGTCACTATCTGACTTAAAGACTTACTACAAAGCTAAGTAATCAAGACACTGTGGTATCAATGAAAGAAGGACAGATCAATCAAACAGAAGAGAGAGACCAGAAATAGTATACATAAACAAAGTCAACTTTGACAAAGGAGCAAAGGCAATGCAGTGGAAGAAAGATAATCCTTTCAACAAATGATGCTGAAATAACCAGATAATCATAATCTAGAAATAGAGCTTTCATTCTTCATAAAAAATTAGCTCAAAGTAGATCATACATCTAAATGTTAAAATATAAAACTATAAAATTCCCAGAAGATAGTATAGGAAAAAATATAGATGACTTTTGGTTTTGGCAATAACATTAAAAAAAAATTTTTTTTTAATGTTTTATTTATTTCTTAGACAGAGAGAGAAGCGTGAGCAGGGGAGGGTCAGAGAGAGAGGGAGATACAGTATCTGAAAGAGGCTCCAGACTCTGAGTTGGCTGTTAGCACAGAGACCAATGCAGGGCTCGAACCCACGAACTGTGAGATCATGACCTGAGCCGAAGTCTGACGTCCAACCAACTGAGCCATCCAGGCGCCCGGCAATAACATTTTACATAGAACACCAAAATAATGAACCATGGAAGAAATAATTGATAAGCTAGACTTTATTAAAATTAAAAACTTTTGCTGTGTGAAAGACACTGTCAAGAAAATGAGAAAACAAGCCAAAGACTGGGAGAAAAATTTGCAAAAGACATATTAAATACTGTATTTAAAATATACATAGAAATCTTGGAGTGCCTGGGTGGCTCAGTTGGTTAGGCACCTGAGTCTTGACTTTGGCTCAGGCCATGATCCCAGATTAGTGGGAATGAGCCCAATGTTGGGCTCTGTGCTGAGCATGGAGCCCTCTATGACTCTCTCTTTTTCTCTCTCTCTCTCTCTCCTCTGCTCATGTTTGCTATTTCTCTCTAAAATAAAAAAATCAAATAAAATAAAATACACAAAGAAATGTTAAAAGTCAACAAAAGAAAATGAACAACTCAAAAAATAGGCAAAAGATCTGAAGAAATACTTCACTAAAGAAGATACACAGGAAAAAAAATATGAAACAATGTTCAACATCCTATGTCACCACAGAATTGCAAATTAAAATAACAATGGGATATCACTACATATCTATTATAATGGTTAAAATCCAAAACACTGATAATGCCAAATGCTGACAAGGATGTAGAGCAACAGAACTCTTTCATTGCTAGTGGGAATGCCAAATGGACAACCACTCTGGAAGACAGTATTGTACTTTCTTACAAAACTAAGCATATTCTTAGTATACAATCCAGCAACTATGCTTCTTGGTATTTACCCAAAGGAGTTAAAAACATATGTTCACACAAAAACTTACACATGGATGTTTACAGCAGCTTTATTCATAACTGCCAAAATTTGGAAGCAACCAAGATGTCCTTCAATAGGTGAAAGGATAAATAAACTGTGGGATATCCAAGACAATAGAATATTATTTAGTGCTAAAAAGAAATGAACTATCAAACCATGAAAAGGCATGTAGGAACCTTAAATGCATATTACTAAGTAAAAGACCTCTATCCAAAAGGGCTATAATATGTGGTATGATTTCAACTACATGTCATTCCGAAAAATGCAAAACTATGGAGGCAGCAAAAAGGTAAATGTTTACCTGAAATTGAAGGCATTGTAGACCTGAATAGGCAGAATACAGAGGATTTTAAGGGCAATGAACCTGTATAATACTGCATAAAAATATATGTATAATTTCATGATACTGTATAATAATATATACATTATGATGCTGCATAATACAATATTGGTGGATACATGCTATTATACTTTTATCAAAACCTATAGAATGTGTAACACCAAGAGTGAATGGTAATGTACATTATGGACTTTGGGTAATAATGATGTGTCAATCAATATAGGTTCATCAATTGTAACAAATATCAGGGTGCCTGGGTAGCTCAGTCGGTTAAGCACCAATTGTAACAAATATACCACTGTGGTTGGGGATATTGATAGTGTGAGAGGCTGATTTTGGGAACAAGGAGTATATAGGAATTCTTAATACTTTCTGCTCAATTTTGCTGTGAATCTAAAACTACTTTAAAAAGTAAAGTCCATTTTCAAAAATCTGAAGATAAAAAGCTATCTTGATTAGCAGTATTATTAAAGAGATGGAACAAAAATAGAAATGAGTTCACCAATACAGCAGCTTTCTGTGCCCGATTACTTATGTTATTTTGATAAAAAACTGTAATCTTGAGCAATTTATTTAACCTCTCAGTGCCTCAGTTTCCTCATCCATAAAAGGTAGACTATTAGTACCTCCCTGCTAGTCTTCTTGGGAAGTCTACATGAGTTAACACATGCAAAGTGCTCAGGATAGCCCTTGCCATATAATTCAGTGAAGTAAACATGACTTCTTGTGATTTTTACGTACTTGGATCCAACCTCAGTGTCTGCTATCATATCTACAATAGTTTCTTTCTCCTCTGTATCAGTTTCTTCCAAAACTTGCCCCTCCTTTCATTGCCCCATTGCATCCTTGACTGAGTTTAAAGAGACATCAAATAAGGAGACCTAGGGGCACCTGAATGGCTCAGTTGGGTAAGCATCTGACTTCGGCTCAGGTCATGATTTCATGGTTCGTGGGTTCGAGCCCCGTGTCAGGCTCTGGGCTGGCAGCCTGTTTCAGATTCTCTCTCTCTCTCTCTCTCAGAAATAAAAAAAAAAATTTTTTTAAAAAGGAGATCTGGACAATTGCTTACATTTGGAGAGAGACATTAATTGTGTTCAGAACTTCTCTACCAAAAGAAAACTTCTACCAGACTCATTTCCATAAGCAGATGTCATAGGACTAGCATGACAAACTTAAAAACACACTAATTAGCAAGTAAGTGAAAACATTTTTCTTTACATTTTTATTTCAAAATAGTAATTTATTCAACAAATATTTATTGAGTACTTGAATAGCATTTATTCTATGAAGACTTCTCTGTAACTTTCCAGTATCTCCAGCATTCTCCAGACCCAAGAATCAAGAAGTTCCTCTACTGTGTTCCAAAAACATTTTATACATTTTTATTATAATATAACAACCTCTTCTTATCTATTTCCCTAGAACTTATTATCTATTCTACCAATTTGGTACAGAAAAGTTGGCTTGTCATTTTCTTTATGTGTATATTTCTCTTCAACAATCCATCTACCCAAATTCCATGACCTTAAGGCTTTCTTGTGGCCATCAAAACGAATTCATATTCCAGGACAGCAGCCCTCAAAGTGTGTCACACAGAATCATAGCAGCCCCAGTGGTCAAAACTATTTTCATAATAATACTAAGAATTAGTGGTTTCTTTCACTTTGTTGACATTTACCATTGATGGTGCAAAAGTAATTGTGGGTAAAACTGATGGCACCTTAATAAAAATGAATGCAGCAAGCCCCAAACTATACTTGTAGTCGCTGTATTCTTCATAGCTGCACATTTGCAGTTTTTTCTAAAAAAGCCAGTTTCAGTTTAAAATGTCCTTGATGAAAAATAAATATTTTAATTTCATTATAACTTGACCCTTGAGTATACAATTTTTTATTTTTTCTTTTTTTAATAGTTTATTGTCAAGTTGGTTTTCATATGACACCCAGTGCTCATCCCGTCAAGTGCCCTCCTCCATGCCGACTTTTAAAATATTCTGTGTTTCACAGTATATATAAAGCACTTCTGGTGTATACAGAAGTATGATAGTTGTTTAGGAAAAAAACTACTTGTGTAATTGTTTAAGTTGTGAGCTGAACTAGCTGCCTTTTTTTTTTTTTTTCAAGAACACCCTTTTTTATTGGAAAGAACAACTGACAACTATCCTTATACAGATTTACATATTTGGCAGACATTTTTGCACAGTAAATGAAGTGGGTCTGTCATTTTAAGAGAAAGATCTGAGATATGTGCTACCAATGATAAATGAGCTTTCAGGCACTATCATGAGTCCCATAGCTTTTGCACTTCTGATGAATGTGACAGTAATATTAACTAATGTAATATTTAAAATATTATATATTAATATATGTGAATATTTGGAAATTCGCATAACTCACTGATTCCATATCACTGCAGAATGACCAAGGTATAATACTATAAAATCATGCATGGTTAAAAGACCCATTCAAAGTGTTAAGTAGACCAGCAGATTGTTTTTATATTTTTAATTTGAGAGAGAGAGAGAATGCACATGTGAATGGAGGAGAAAGGCAGAGGGAAAGAGAGAGAATCTTAAGGCTCCGTGCTCAGGGCAGAGCCCAACACAGAACTCAATCCCACAACCCTGGGATCATAACCTGGGTTGAAATCAAGAGTCAAACACTCAACTGAATGAGCCACCAGGCACCCCTCAACAGGTTTTAACGTAACAGTATGAAAAGGTCATTGATGTGTTTATAGATTTCACATTGTAGCTAATTTTTTAGAAAATTACTATTGCTTGAGCTTTGGTATAGTATTTAAGTAAGAGTTTCCAAGATTATATGAAAAGGCTATTAAAATATTCTTCCTTTTTCCAACTACATTATCTGTAAGACCTGACTTTCTTACTATGCTTTAACCAAAACAACATATTGCAAGAGCTTGAATGCAGAAGCAGGCATGAGAGTCTAGCTGTCTTTTAGTAAGCCAATATCAATGATACAATTTTACAAAAATATAAAACAATACCACTCTTTTCCCTATTTTTTGGTTTTGGAAAGTATAGTTATGTTTCCATAAAAATATGCTATTTAATATGTGATGGCTTGTTATGATTTTAAATGAATAAATTATTTAAAAATTTCTAGTTATTTCTTTTTTAATGTTTATTTTTTAAGAATGTATATTTATATTTGAGAGAGAGAGAGAGTGAGCAAGAGCACCAATGGGGGAGGGGCAGAGAAAAAGAAAGAAACACAGAATCTGAAGTAGGCTCCAGGCTCTGAGCTGTTAGCACAGAGCCTGATGTGGGGCTCGAACTCACGAATTGTGAGATCATGACCTGGGCCAAGGTTGGACACTTAACCCACTGAGACACCCAGGTGTCCAAGAACTAATGTTTCTTTATTTTGACAGAGATAGAGAAAGAGAGAGAGAGAGCTGGGGAAGAGCAGAAAGAGAGGGAGACAATCCCAAGCAGGTTCTAAAATAGCGCAGAGACTGATGCTGGGCTCGAGATTCCACAACAGTGAGATTATGACCTAAACTGAAACCAAGAAGAGTTGGACATTTAACCAACTGAGCCACCCAGGCCCTCCTCTAGTTATAATTTCCAATACGTAAATGAATACATAAAACTACATAAACAAAACTCTTTGGAGATACTCAATAATTTGTAAGAGTATAAAGTGTGAGGACCAAAAGTGTAAAACCTCCTATATTAGTGAAATGGGTATTAACACGTAACTAACCCTGGCTGAAGCTATTTGTTTTTGTTTTTGTTTTTTTTTTAATAGTTTATTGTCAAATTAGTTTCCACATAACACTCAGTGCTCATCCCCACAAGTGTTCTCCTCCATGCCCATCCCCCCCTCCCCCCACATCCATCAGTCCTCAGTTTTTGTCAGCATTCAAGAGTCTCTCATGGTTTGCTTCTCTCCCTTTCCCCCACCATTTCTGCCCTTCTTCTCCCCCTTGTTCCTCCGTCAAGTTCCTCCTAATCCTCCTATACGTGCAAACATATGATATTTGTCCTTCTCTGCCTGACTTATTTCGCTCAGCATAACACCCTCAAGGTCCATCCATGTTGCTACACATGGCCAGATTTCATTGTTTCTCATTGCCATGTAGTATTCCATGGTATAGATAAACCACATCTTCTTGATCCATTCATCTGTTGATGGACACTTAGGCTCTTTCCATGTTTTAGCTATTGTGGAGAGTGCTGCTATGAACATTGGGGTACATGTGCTCCTATGCATGACTGAAGCTATTTGAATAGCAGAAAAGTATACTCCTTGGTGGAACGAGGGAGTTCTATCAGGTTACAACAAAACCCAGAGGTGTCTTTCAAAATCTTCTTAATCTTTCTCAACAAACTTCTTTTCAGAATTAGGTACATCATTTTCTCTCTCTCTTTTTTTTAATGTTTATTTATTTTTGAGAGGGAGGGAGAGGGAGAGAGCTAGGGAGAAGCAGAAAGAGAGAGAGGCAGAGGATCAGAAGCAGGCTCCACACTAACAGCAGAGAGCCTGATGTGGGGCTTGAACTCATGATCTGTGAGATCATGACCTGAGCCAAAGTTGGGCACTTAACCAACTGAGCCACCCAGGTGCCCCTAGGTACATCATTTTCTAAAGTGAGTTTCACATCAAGAAAGAGATGCCTGAGCTTGAGGGATAAAATAGTATCAGGATACTGCCTGAATCATCACTTCCACTTGCTCTACAAACAACTGTTCTGACACAAAGTGAATATGTTCTGTGAATTAATAACAAATTAAAACCATTCTCTTAGAAGTCTGTAATTCATTGGCTTCTCATTAGGCATGGTAAATGGCATTAAAAGCTATTCACTAAAGAATGACTACATATTTTCACAAAACTTAAATGAAACTATAGGTTTCTAGTAAGAATTAAGCATAATCTCTTTAAGTTATTTCTAATCCTATCATATATACTGACTTTTCAATTCAAAGGTATCATCATAGAACAGAGTTCACAAATAACTTTTATAAGCAAGTAAGTAGGTCTATTACTTAAATGAACAAATATTTTGCTGCTTTCTTAAAAACAGAACCAACTCTTAACATGCTCACTTTTCTCAAGTACTTTATATAAACACAGAATATAATGAAAATATTATAGGATAACCCAAAATTTCCATAGTATTATTGTGATTAATTTGATCTCTTGAAGGTGAAATATAAAAGGTTCTTTGGAGAAAAGTCACCCTTAATATTTCCCAAGACCTTCATCCACATCTAAAAATTTACGGTTCACTGAGACAGTTTAAGATCTCCTTAGTTACTTAAATGGCCGCATTGTTTAAATTATAAAGGGAATTCTGTTAAACTCTGATAAGAAAAAAGTATTAACAATAAAAATTCTGGGAAATTCCAAGGATCATTTTTCAGATTCAGTAAGTACTTCTTCAAAACTAACTTAATGTGACCACAATTAAGACAGTAATGGTAAGTCATGGAGGCCTGGTCAGATATTTTTCACTAAATTTTGCACAAAGATGCTGTCAAGACAGTCAACTAGACACTGATTATATGTGACATCTCTTATTTCACATATAAAATTACAGCAGTAAAGGAATTACATTATGCATTTAAAAATATCAGTAAAATAATACTTCATAGGAAATTTTGATGCTGTGTTCTCAATGAAATGAATATACAAGTATTCAGAAAATAAGCCGTAGCTCACACAACTGAGTATAGAAATGCTTTTTCAAAGGATTTAAAATTTCAAGAATGTTAAAGGTTTTTTGAGGTTTCAATTTTCAAAGGATTTTAAATTCAAAGGAAATTTAACCTCCAGTTAAAATGTCTACTTTCCAAATTCCACTGTATCATAAGATTAAGCACTTATAGAATCTGGGGTATCAAAAGATGATCCCATTATTTAATGAGAAGTATCCCTCCTATAATTTGGATTAAAATAGAATAATGCTTGCTGGTTCACCTACTTCAAATCTTAAGTAAAAGTGTGCTGAGGAAGTAATAAACAATGAGGGAGTGGACACTACAATTCTTGAATCTTAGCTCAAGTCACATTTCTGACAGGAATGTGAGAAAATGTTTAGACAGCTGGAAACAGAACAGTCACCAAAAGACAGTAAGCAAAATGATAAGCATTGAACAAACAGGATAAAATCAGGATTTTGCTCTCCCCGGTGTCTTTACTGGCAAACAGAAAAAATAAAATAAAAAAGCTTTCACAGGTGCAAAATCTAAACTGTTTAGAATTGACCGTCATAACCGACTGGCTTACATTTTGCCCTCCTTTTTCAAGTCACTAAGGAAACACATCTATTTAGGGTGATATTACCAATGAACATATAAGGTGATAAATAATACTGTTTTCATATATATATGATTGTATTTGCAACAGCTTATGTATTTTACTATATGTTTGACTCTAAACACCTGACCCTCATCATTTCACACAGATCATGCTCATACAAATTTTACAACATATCTGAGAACAGTCAATAAGGGGATTCCTTTTCAGGATGTTATCTGTCTTTGTTCAGTTCCAGCTTTCTTTAAGACCTTAGCATAACCGGGAAGCAACTGATACTTCAAGGCTGCAAGGTTAGAACTGACAAGTATCACTAGACTCCACACATCAATGCAAATTTTGTTTACTTCCTTCTCTAATTGCCCAAATGTATGAAGTAGATCATTTAGAAATAGGCCACCTATCTGCCAACAAAAGATAAGTGCTAATAATTCCTTATATTTGTGAAACACCTTATATAATTGTATCCCGTGAGACTCATTTTACAAATGACGAAACCAAGGCTACAAAATGTTAAGGTCACACACAGGTAGTATGTGACAAAGGCAGGACTAGAATTCTAGTCTCTGTACCCCTAAGAACTGTTTCTTTTCACTGCTAAATTATCTTTATAAACGACCTTATGAATATTATACTATGTTAATATACATTTATGGTAGAAAAATTAGGAAAATAAATTTATGGTAGAAAAATCTGGAAAATAATGAAAATAAACTAAGCTCATTAACATACAAACTTTTCTTTGCAACCATTTATCCCTGGATGCATTTTATAACGAGTTATGAGTCCTATTTTTCTCTATCTTCTGGAACATGTACATTTTCCCATATACTTGTTTCTTAAAAAATTATTTTTAATGACTGAATATTACACCATCAGATAGGTATATATTAAGTACAATAACTTAACTAATCAGAGCACGAGGGTGGCTCAGTCAGCTGAGGGTCTGACTTCGGCTCAGGTCATGATCTTACGGTTCACGAGTTAAAGTCCCATGTCAGTTTCTGTGTTGATAGCTCAGAGCCTGGAGCCTGCTTCAGATGCTGGCTGTCTGTCTGTCTGTCTGTCTCTCTCTCTCTCTTTCCCTTGCTTGTATTCTCTCTCTCTCAAATAAATAAACACTTAAAAAATTAATAAATAAAAAAATAATCTTCTATTGTTGGTTGTTTAAGGTGTTGACAATTTTTTCTTAATAGCTAATGCTGGGATATACATGGTACTATATAATATTTTCCAGGCACGTTTCATTATTTTTTTTTAAGGAAGTAGAACTGGTTTTATAAAGCATAACTAAAATGAGCACAAAAATGTTTAATTACCCTTGAATTCCTTTTTAAAGGTTAAGCAACCTCCAAATTATTTTGTTTTGCTAATTTTTTTTTTTTTGTAAAGAGAATAGAAAAGAAGTGATAACAAATAAATGTTATTATGAACTATATCCTGACAAAAGAAGAACCATTCATAAGATAAAGTAGCAGAAACTTTGAGAAACTGAACTCTGCTACTAAGCCAAGCCATGGAAGCATCAGGTGTGTTCTCTATACTTTGGACAGATTATTTTTTGAAAGTTCATGGAAAATATGGTAGCCATTAAGACTTTGGATGAGAAATCATTTTAAGGGTTGGGAAAGTCTCTAATGTACTGTTATTATAGAATAATGGATATCATATATATATGCGATACATTTTACTGGACATTTTTACATGTATTTATTTAATTTGAAAGAGAAAGAAAAAAAGGAAAGAAAAAGTGTGTACAAGGGGGAGGGTGAGAGAGAGAAGGTGGAAGAAGAGGAGGAGGAAGAGGAGGAGGAGAAGGAGGAGAGAGAATCCCAAGCAGACTCCATGCTGTTGGCGCTGAGTCCAAAGTGGGGCTCGAGCCCATGAACCATGAGATCATGACCTGAGCCAAAATCAAGAGTCAGATGCCCAACCATATGAGCCACCCAGGAGCCCCAACTGGATACCTTTGATGGAAGTACACTTGTAAAAAGTCCAATAGATATGCTGTTTCGAAGGGGCACATGCACCCTAATGTTTATAGCAAATCTAATGACACTAGCCAAAGTATGGAAAGATCCCAAATGTCCACTGACAGATGAAAGGATAAAGAAGATGTGATATACATATACAATGGAGTATAACTGGGCAATGCAACTATGTGGATGGAACTAGAGGGTATTATTCTAAGTGAAGATAGTCAGAGAAAGACAAATATCATATGACTTAATTCATATTAGAAATTTAAGACATAAAAAAAAAAAGAAAGAAATTTAAGACATGAAACAGATGAACATAAGGAAAGGGAAGCAAAAATAATATAAAAACAGGGAGGGGGATAAAACATAAGAAACTCTTAGTATATGTGCTGCCGAAGCAAGCACCATAAGAAACTCTTAAATAGAGAGAACAGAGGATTGCTGGAGGGATTTGGGAGGAGGGGATGGGTTAAATGGATAAGGGGCATTAAGGAATCTACTCCTGAAATCATTGTTGCAGTATATGCTAACTAACTTGGATGTAAACTTAAAAATTAATTAATTTTAAAAAGAGACAATCCAAAACAGTTTGCTTTGCTCTAATTAAACTTAATTTAAAATAGGTCACTTAGTTTTTAGTAGAAATTTACACTCAGATATTTTACTACTACTACACAGCATTACACTGTCCTCACCAGTATAATAAAACTTTCACTATGTGTAAAAAAATATGATTGTCTTCTTGGAGAATCCAAGAAAATTGACTACGCATTGTTGAAATTAACAAGAGTTTAGTTACATAAGCAGATATAAAAGCACATAAAAATCAATAGTTTTCTTTGATACCAGCAATAAGTAATTAGAAAAAAGATCCTATTTATAGTTAACATATCAAAGCTGCAGGATGAGCTAACTTAACCTCTCAAGTTTTAAATATTTTGGCATATCAGTCTCATAAACAGACCTACACATAAGTCTTTTTTCTTTTTTTTCTTAATGTTTTATTTATTTCTGAAAGAGAGAGAGAGAGACAGTGTGAACAGAGGAGGGTCAGAGAGAAAGGGAGACACAGAATCCGAAGCAGGCTCCAGGCTCTGAGCTAGCTGTCAGCACAGAGCCTGATGTGGGGCTCGAACCCACAAACCGCGAGGTCATGACCTGAGCCGAAGTTGGACACTCAACCAACTGAGCCAACACATAAGTCTTTAAATACAAAAATTTCAAGAAGCAAACACCAAAGAGAAAAATGTATACTTGGAATAGCATCTAACTTTCAAGCTTTGAAAAACTACAACTGAACAATTTACCAGTTTAAAATAATTCCAAGATGAAGAGCACAAAAGAAATGTTATTAATGACTTCTGGTTAAGCATGGCAGATTAAATAAATGTGTTTATTTCTAACACCTCCTGAAAACCCTCTAAAATTGAAATTTAAAAAAACCAAAAAAAGGCAAGGTAAGGTGAAAGGAGACAACAGGTTTAAAGTGATAATAAGAATTTGGAAGCTAGAAAACTGGTTTACACTGCAATTTCCTAGAAAAGATAGTGAATGGGAGGTATCAGGTGTTTCGAATGTCACCAAATAGAAGCAAGACCAAAACAAACATAAAAAGGAACTCAGTGGCCATAAAGGCAATGCAAGGAGATGCAGAAAAGTTCAAACACAGGAGAATGAAGAAGGAATCAAAATATTAAGAAGAGGAGCTTATATATCCAAGAACATTTACAAAGCTAGAGGAATATAAAAAATTTTTAAATAAAGAAACTAGAACACTATCCCAGTAAGTATTCAAAAGGGACAAACAAATGGAAAAGGAAAGAAAAGGAAATTAAGATCACTGTAGAAGTTCTAATTCTTAGGTAATAGGAAGATAAAAAAAGAATACATCCAAAAGAAAAATTTACAAAAAACAAACAAACAAACAAGGGGTGCCTGGGTGGCTCAGTCAGTTAAGCTTTCAGCTAAGGTCATGGTCTCCTGGTCTAGTCTGTGGGATCAAGCCTTTCATCAGACTCTGTGCTGACAGTATGGAACCTGCTTGGGATTCTCTCTCTCCCCCAACTCTTTCTCAAAATAAATAAATAAACATTAAAAAAAAAAATCCAAAACCAAAAAACTATTACAGCTCTCTACCCCGCAAAAAGGTCCAGAACCTTAGGACAGAATTACATTTCCATATGCCTAGCACAATTAGTTAATGTTTTTTAAAATCCATTAATTTTATTTATTTTTTTAATATTTTTATTTATTTCTAGGGGAGAGAGAGAGAGACAGCGTGAGCAGGGGAGGGTCAGAGAGAGAGGGAGACACAGACTCTGAAATAGGCTCCAGGCTCTGAGCTGGCAGTCAGCACAGAGCCTGACGCGGGGCTCCAACCCATGAACCGCGAACCGCAAGATCATGACCTAAGTGAAAGTCAGACGCTTAACCGACTAAGCCACCCAGGTGCCCCTAAAATCCATTAATTTTAGCACATAATTACAAAATTTAAATAAATGAAAGATAAAGAAAAGACCCTAAAGGAAAAACAATGAGAAAAATTAAGAAAAAACAGGTTTATGTACTTTATAATAGGTCAAAACTCAAAATAGTAACAGAAATCTATTCATATAATTAATTATATCAATAGATATAATCAGAAAAGTAATAAAATCAACTGCATAGTTTAAAAAATAGGACAGGGCACCTGGACGGTTCAGTCAGTTAAGTGTGAAACTCTTGAATTCAGCTCAGGTCATGATCTCATCATTTATGAGATCAAGCCCTGCATCAGGCTCTGAGCTGTCATTAAAGAACATAAACAAAAAATAGGACATAATTCAATATAATACCCATTCTCTTTTTTTAAAAAAGTTTATTTATTTTGAGAAAAAGAAATAGAGAGAGACAGAGAGACAGAGAGAGAGAGAGCATGAGTCCATTGGCAGGCGAGGGGCAGAGAGAGGGAGTCCCAAGCAGGCCCAGCCAGCATTGTTAGCATGGAGCTCGATCTCAGGAACCTTCAGACCATGACCTGAACCAAAACCAAAAGTTGGATGCTTAACCAACTGAGCTACCCAAGAACCCCCATAACACCCATTCTTAAACAAATTGTATAATGAGGGTCGCCTGGATGGCTCAGTCAGTTAAGCCTCTGACTTCAGCCTCTGACTTCATGATCTCACTGCTTGTGAGTTTGAGTCCTGCACTGGGCTCTGTGCTGACAGCTCAGAGTCTGGAGCCTGCTTCCAATTCTGTGTGTGTGTGTGTGTGTGTGTGTGTGTGTGTGTGTGTGTGTCTGCCCCTCTCCCACTCATGCTCTGTCTCTTTCTCTCAAAAATAAATAAACATTAAATAATGGACACATTAGCTTAAACAATCACAGAGAAGACAAATATTAAAGATAAAAAAAATTCAAAGGTCAAATTATTATTTCCCAATGACATTATTGTATAACCTGGAAAACTGGAAGAGGATCAACTAAAAACCACTAAAACAATAAGAGACTACAATAAGGTAATTCAATATAAAATAGATACAGAGAGATGACACTCACTTTGTGCCAAGATTTACCCTGAAGACTGGAATACCATAAAAACTGGACAAATATATGAAATAATGGTTTACAAGACACTAGACATAAGGCAATGAAGGACGAAGGATGAAGATCCCTGAAAGGAGGAGACAATGTGAGCTCTACTACTGGCCCTACTTTCTGCCTTTAGAGAGTTTACAGGCCATGGTGTGGGGAGGAAGAAATGAAGGCAGAGCTGAGAGGACTCCCTAGATGAGGAGGCAGAGCAGAAAGTCCTTCAAGACAGAACACCAGAGAGGACAGAGTTGCACAGAAACAATGTGGGAGATCTGTAGAGGGTTCCTCTCGAGAATTCAGCAGGGTAGTGATCAGTGCATGTGTGTGAAGAAACCACCTGAGGCTGGCAGAAAATCCATCTGCAAAGTTTAGAAAAAACAGTGCCCATTGCTTAGGCACTGCTGGGAGAAGTGCCTACTCCCATTACACAGACTGGAAAACTTCATAATTCTCAAGAGGTTGGATACAGTACACAGAGACGTCTTGCCTCAGGAGTGGAAATAATTAGTCCTAAACTGAATCTGCTCAGAACCCAAAGAACAAATCATAAAAGCAAGACCCAAAAAGAGCAAACTGTTTACAAGTAACTGCATCTCAGAAGCTCAAGAAGACTTATAGGAATACAAATTATCCACCACCCAACAATATAAAATTCATGATGTCAGGCATCCTATTAAACATTAACAGGTAAGGGGCGCCTGGGTGGCTCAGCTGATTAAGTATCTGACTCTTATTTTTGGCTCAGTCATTATCTCACAGTTTGTGAGTTTGAGCCTCACAACAGACTGTGTGCTGACAGTTGGAGCCTGCTTAGGTTTCTTTCTCTCTCTCTGCCCCTCCCCTGCTCGCTCGGGCTCTCTCTCAAAATAAATAAATAAACTTTAAAAAAAAAACAACAACATTAACAGATATGCAGAGATAGAGAAACACAAGCCCTAACGAGAGTAATCAAATAACACTGATCTGGAACTGACAGAGATATCAGAATGAGCAGAAAAGACACAGAGAGAGTTATTATAACTGATTCTCATACATTGAAAAAATTAAATGGAGGTATGGAAAATCTAAAAGACTAAAATCAAACATCTAAAGAGAAAAAGTACAATGTATGAGATAAAGAATACACACTGGATGGGATTCACAACATATTAAATGTTACAGAAAAACAGATTAGTAAACTTGGGGCGCTTGGGTGGCTCAGTTGTTTGAGCGTCTGACTTCGGTCAGGTCATGATCTCACGGTTTGTGAGTTTGAGCCCCATGTCAGGCTCTGTGCAGATAGCTCAGAGCGTGGAGCCTGCTTCAGATTCTGTGTCTCCTTCTCTTTCTGCCCCTCCCCAGGTTGCACTCCGTTTCTCTTTTTCTCTCTCTCAAAAATAAATAAACATTAAAAATTTTTTAGGGGCACCTGGGTGGCTTAGTCGGTTAAGCGTCCAACTTTCGCTTAGGTCATGATCTCATGGTTCGTGGGTTCGAGCCCCGCGTCGGGCTCTGTGCTGACTGCCAGCTCAGAGCCTGGAGCCTATTTCGGAGTCTGTGTCTCCCTCTCTCTCTGCCCCTCCCCTGCTCACACTGTCTCTCTCTCTCTCCTAGAAATAAATAAAAAAATATTAAAAAACAAACATTAAAAAAATTTTTAAAAGATTAGTGAACTTGAATTCACACTAATAAAATTTATCTAAAATGAAATAAAGGGGGTGCCTGGCTGCCTCAGTTGTAAGAACAAGCAATTTGTGATCTCAGAGTCAAGAGTTCAAGCCCCATGTTGGGTATGGACATTACTAAGAAAAAAGAAAAAGGTAAAGAAAGAAATACAAAGAGAGAAAATGAGCTCTGGGACAACTTGAAACAGCCTAAAATATAAGTAATAAGAATCAAGGAAGTGAAGAGGAGGAACAGAAAAAAATCATTTGAAGACATAATGGCTAAAAGTAATGCCAGATTAAAATATGGATCTATATACAAAACAATGAAGAGCACCAGACAGTAACTATATGGATAATACAATATAATATGGGTAATACAAAAAAAATGTTTTGTATTACTTAAATCTCTTTTAAATGTTTATTTATTTTTGAGAGACAGAGTGTGAGCCAGGGAGGAGCAGAGAGAGAGGGAGACAGAATCCAAAGCAGGCTCCAGCCCCTAAGCTGTCAGCATAGAGCCCAAAACAGGGCTTGAAGTCATGAACCATGAGATCATGACCTGAGCCAAAGTTGGACACTTAACCAACTAAGCCATCCAGGTGCCCCTACTTAAATCTCTTTTAAAGATGATTGACTAAATTAACAAAATAACACTGCATCATGGAGTTTAAAGCATACATAAAAGCAAAATGGGAGGTAGGGCTGCATAGCTCAGTTATACTCTTGATTTGGGCTCAAGTCATGATCTCGTGGTTCATGTGATACAGCCCCATGCAGGGCTCTAAGCTGACAGCACAGAGCCTGCTTGGGAGTCTCTCTCTTTCCCTCTTTCTCTGCCCCTCCTCTCCTTGCTCTCTCCCTCTCTCAAAATAAATAAATAAAAACTTTTTTTAAAAAAGGCATAATACTTGGGTGGTTCATTTGGTTAGGTGTCCAACTCTTGATTTCAGCTTAGGTCATGATCTTGCAGCTTTATGGGATTCAGCACCATGTCAGGCTCTGTGTTGACAATGTAGAGTCTGCTTGGGACTCTCTCTCTGCACCTCCCCTGCTCGCATGCACTCTCACTCTCAAAATAAATAAACTCTTAAAAAGTAAATAAGTAAATGAAATCTTTTTTAAAAAAGTAAAATAGATGTCAACAATTGCTCAAGTCAGGAGAGTTAAATAGAAGAGTACAGTAGTACAGTATGGCTCATACATTACAGGAAAAGTGGCATAGTATCACTTGAAGGTAGAGTGTGGTAAGTTAAATACACCATAAGTTAAAGATACATACGCCCAAAAAAATGACAAAACGAAGAGTTAAAACTAATAATCCAACAAAATAAATAAAATGGAATGACTAAGAAAAATAATCCATCTAAAACAAAGCAGAAAATAAAGATGGAAAAAAGACCAATGAAATGACTAGAAAAGTAACAATATACTCAAGCCAAAGTATTTAATAATTACATTAAATGACAGAGATTATCAAGTGTGGATAAAAAAGCAATACTCAACTGCATGCTAGGTTTAATTACAAACTTCTAAAGAAGTTAAAAGAAAAAGGATTGAGAAAACATATTTTATGTTAACATTAAACAAAAGAAAGCTGGAGTAGCTACATTAATATCAATGTAGACTGCAAAGAATATTAACACAAACGAAAAAGGCATTTTAAACAGGGACATAAAATCCTAAATGTTTGTATCCCTAATAAAAATCTTCAAAATACATGAAACAAATCTAGCAGAACTGCAAAGACAAATTACCTCTACTTCAGTCAAAGATTTCAAAATTCCCCTCTCAATAATTGACAAATATTAAGAATATAGGAGATTTGAATAATACTATCAGCCAACTTGACCTAATTAATGTTTATAGAACACTCCATACAACAGCAGTAGAATACACATTCTTTTCAAACATACTTGGAACATTTACCAATATAGAGCATATCCTGGGCCATAAAACAAGTTGCAATAAATTTAAAAGGATTCAAATCATACAAAGTATGTTCTCATACCAAAAGGGAATTAAATTAGAAATCAAAAACAGACCTCTGGAAAATCTACAATACTTGGACACTAAACAACATATTTCTAAACATCTCATGGGTTGAAGAAGAATCAAAAGGGAAATCAGAAGGTATCTGGAATGAAATGAGATTGAAAAGACCACCTTTCAGAATTTGTAGGATGCTACTAAAGCAGGACTTAAGGGGAAAGTTATAGCACTAAGCACTTAAAATGGGAATTAAAGAGGTCTCAATGGCCTTACCATCTACCTAACTAGATAAAAAAGAAAATTGAATTCAAAGTAAACAGAAACAAGGAAATAATAGGGATCAAAACAAAAATCAATGAAAAAGATAATAAACATAATAGAAAAAGATAATGATAAAAAAACCTGATAAACTTCTAGTCAGATTTATCATAAAAAAGGAGAAGACACAAATTGCCAATATCAGGAATCAGAGAGATTATAGATATTAAAAGGATTATAAGCGAATATTATGAATAACTTTTTTTCAAATAAACTTGACAATGACATGAAATAGACAAGTTCTCCGAATAACACAAACTACCTGAACTCACTCATGAAGAAACAAATAACCTAAATAGCTCAGTATTTAACAAAGAAATTGAAATTATAGTTAGAAACCTTTCCATGAAGAAAACTACAGTCCAAGATGACTCTACTGATGAATTCTACTAATTTAAGGAATCAATAACAATTCTACACAAAATCTTCCAAAAATTAAAAAGGACAGATTATGTCTCAACTTCATTCTGTGAGGCTAGTATTACCATGATACCAAGACCTGGCAAGGATATTGAACACATAAACACGGTTGCAAAAATTCTTTTTAAAATGTTTTTTAGCAAACTGAATCCAACACTGTTGTAAAAGGCTACTAATGTATCATGACTAAGAGGAATTTATCCTAGGAACGCTGGATTTGTTTCCATTTGAAAAGTAACAGATGTATTTCATCATTTTAACACCTTTATATAAGACAATAAAACAAACTAAAAAAGAAAATGACATCATTTTTTTTAATGTTTATTTATTTTTAAGAAACAAAGCATGAGAGTGGGAGAGGCAAAGAGAAGGGGAGACACAGAATCCGAAGCAGGCTTCAGTCTCTGACATACCAGCACAGAGCTGGATGCAGGTCTCAAAGCTATGAACCATGAGATCGTGACCTGAGACAAAGTGGGACATTTAACCAACTGAGCCACCCAGGCACCCCATGATCATTTTAATAGAAGGAGAAAAACCATCTGACAGAATTCAGCATCATTTGTGCTAAAAACTGCAAGGAGTAAAAGTGAATTTCCTTAACATGATAAAAGCATCCATGCAAAATCTGTATCATACTTAATGCTGAAAAGATGGATGCTTTTCTGCTAAGATCAAGAAGATAGATATGTCTACTATCACCACTTCTATTCTACTTTGTAGGGCTCAGGTGTTAGCCTGAGCAATCAGGTAAAGGGAGGAAGGAAGGAATGGTAGTTACACCCACTGGAAAAGAGATAAAACTGTCCTTATCCACTGATATGATTGTTGATGTAGAAAAATCTAATGTAATCTACAAAAGGTGTCTAGAACTAATATATGAGTTTAGTAAGATTGTAGAGTATGTGATCAACACACAAATATCAGTTGTGTTTCTACATACTAGTAGTGAATAATCAGAAGTTGAAATAAAAACATCATTTACAATAGCATCAGAAATAAGAAACAAGAATAATATGTCAAATGATATGAAAGACCTGAATACTGAAAAACTAAAGAAGATCTAAATTAATAGAAAGATTTATGTTATTCAAGTTTTGGCCAATTCAATATTATTAAGATGTCCGTTCTCCAAATTAATCTTTATATGAATAAATCTATAGATTCAATGCAATTTCAATTCAAATGCCAACAATTTGTTTTGGGAGTTTTGGTTTTGTTTTGTTTTTGGTGGAAACTGTAAAACTGAATTTAAACCAATGTAAAGGACCTAGAACAGCCAAAACAACTTTGAAAAAAACANAATTGTGCTAAAGCAATATTATATATATATGTATATGTATATATATATACATATATGTGTGTATATATATATATGTATTAAGTAGGCAAATAAATCAATTGAACAAAACAGTCCAGAAGTAAACCTACACATAAAGAGGATAATCAATCCCCTCCCATTAATGGGAAATTTTAACACTTGCTCAAAGAAAGTGTAACTGTTGTTGCCTGTTCTAAATGTAAAGGGTAATAAAATGAAGCAGCATGTTAATGGAGAAGCTCCCTAAGCAGAAGTTCTCCCTGTATATTGGGTTCCTGATCTATTGCTGCTTTCAAGTCATCTCCAATTGCTACCTCAGCACAACACTCACACAAGTAAATTTTACTTTGCACATATTTATATAGGATTAAATACTTCCTTAAGTGATTTAAATGATAAATCACAGGCAATTTACTTACTTGCTTATAATTCATCCTCTCTAATCCTGAGATACCTGTCCTGGGGAATAAATACTGGGGTTATAGAACTTCTGAACAGCTCATCTTATTTGGACCCTCCCATTTAAAGAAGAAAAGACCCATCCTTTTTTGTTTGAATCCCAGGTCCAGCCATCTGACCAGCGGTCCTAAACACGACCGATCTGACCATTTCAGTCAATTCCAGAGCTATGTCTTTAGAATACTATTTTCATATTTCCTTTCCATTTTTCATTATTACAGCTCTAGAATTAGGACTTAGAATTCTAGACTAAAACAGAACTGTATTTAAATCTCAGCACTGTCCTTTATTTAGCTGCATGGGTTCCCAAAAACCATTTTCAAATCTTTAAAATGGAAATACATTGATCCACTTAAGTGGCTTCTGTAAAAACTATTTTATGCACCTAAAATGTTTAAAACTGTACCCAGCAAAGAGTAAATATTCAATAAATAGTTGTTACTATTATCATTATCACTACTATTATTACCTACCTACCCCCAGTTTCTCCCTTCAAAATAATTTCAACTTGATTCTTCTCTACTTCTAGGCAATTCACAGCATTGTTCCTTCAAACACCAAGGGACAAAGTTCTTATTACTTAAAAATTTGTTTTTAATGTTTATTTATTTATTTTGAGAGAGAGAGGGTATGAGCAGAAGAAGGGCAGAGAGAGAATCCCAAGCAGGCCCTGTGCTGTCAGCACAGAGTCAGACGCAGGCCTAGATCTCATGAACTGTGAGATCATGACCTAAGCTGAAATCAAGACTTGGACGCTTAACCGACTGAGCCACCCAGGTGCTCCGTTGTTTTTTTTTTTTAAATAAATAATGAATTTGTTTTTGCTGTTAAAAATCTAAACAATACAAATGTTTGTTGAGAAAAAGTTCAAATTCTTGCTGCCCAACCTAGTGAGATGGACAGTTCACCCTTCACCTCCGGTCATATTACTCATTATTAATACAGGAGTACCCCTTATCCACAGGGTACACGTTCCAAGACTCTCAGTCAATGCCTGAAACCAAACATAGTACCAAGCCTTAGATATACTATATTTTTCCTATAGTACATGCCTAGGATAAAGTGTAATTTATAAATTAGGCACAGTAAGAGATTAACAATAATTAATAATAAAATAAAACAATTATAACACTATACTGGAACAAGTGTTACATGAATATAGTGTCTCTCAAAACATCTTACTGTACTGTAGTCACTCTTCTTATGATAATGTGATATGATAAAATGCCTATGTGATAAAATAAAGTGAGGTAAATGATGAAGGCACTGTGATGTAGCCTTAGGCTATTACTGATCCAATGATCTGTTAGAAGGAGGATCATCGGCTTCCAGACCACAGTGGACCACAGGTAACTGGAATTGCAGAACACAATTCTATTTGGCGGGGGGAGGTGGGAGAGGTTGCTGGAAAGACTACTGTAGTTCTATATGTTCCTTCCTAATATTGTTGTACCATTTAACTACACATGTATGTGTATAAATATTCAGGTTTAATTCAAACAGTGCAATCAAATCCATCCATCCTTATCCATATTCACTGCTAATATTTCACCACATACAAATATTTACTTTTGCTTTTTAACATAAGCATTTATCTTAGCCTCTAAGGTAGAATTTATTAAGACTATAGTTACCAAAGTTGAAATTTTATAAGAAAAGAGGAGTCACATCATCTTTCACATATATTTTTTGTTTTGCATATATTTTATGGGAAATAAGATTCTTGTCAGTACTGAAAGTTGATATTTCAAAACCTTTTAGGCTCAACAAATCTGCTCACTTCTAGAAACTCACTGCCCTTTAAGAGTCAGAAATACTCAGGTATAATGGCCCATGGAAACAGTAATAGATACAACTTTCATTAAAAACAAAATTACCACGTAAGAATTCCTTGGGTTTTTTTTTTTTTTTTAGAATAAACTCAAAATCTAGTGTTTATATAGAGGAAATAAGGTGAGTTCTATTTCAATTCCTCTTCCTTTCCAGATTATAAACAGTGTTTATAAACACTGGAATTTTACTAATTTCCTGGATAACAAATGGAAGGAATGCTCTCATTTGGGGCTTTTCCACTTATAATTCCATCATTATGAGCTCAAAAAACAAAGACCCAGAGGAATCTTGATTTCAACGGACTCCTTCAAAAGGCTTACACATAATGTGGCTGATATTACATGAAATTTGAACTTGAGAAATTACACCATGTGTGAAATAGTCATTTGCATTCTTCTCCTTTCAAGTGATTCATAACAGCCTAAAGAAGAAGATAAACTTGAGAATTAACAGTTTTTTACTTAAAGAAAACAGAATTCAAGGGCCTGTTATCTCCTAACACAACCTCATCTAAAGAACAAAAAGAAATGCAAGGTGCCAGACATATAATTTTTAAGAGAAAAGTTTAACAAAACAAAAGAAAAAGGCAGAAATCACCTACCCAAGGAAAAATGACTTATTTATTACAGGTCTGAACAGGGAAAAACTGTCCAAGGTGAAACCTTTCATAAAATAAAATTACATAATGTACATTAAGCTGACTACACTAAAAATCTAGCTTCAAAATAAAGTACACACAAAAAAGCCTCAATAAAATATTAGCAAATGGAATCCTGCAATGTATTTAAAAGAATAATAAATGCAAACAAGTATAGTTAATCTAGACAACTGAAGGCTGATTCAATATTTAAAAACAAATCAATATTATCTACCGTGTAAGAAAAATTACAACATAACATCAACAGAACAGAAAAAGCATTTACCAAAATTTTAACACCCATCAGGATAAAAATTCTCAGCAACCTAGTAATAGAAAGGTACTTCTTTAACCTGATTACGGGTATGTGTAATTAGCCTGTACCTATCATGGTAAATGGTGACAGATGGAATGCTTTCCACTTATGAACAGGAACAACACAATGATATCTACATTCACTGTTCCGGCAAGAAAAGGTATATAGACTACAGGGGTGCCTAGGTGGCTCAGTTGATTAAGCATCCGACTTTGGCTCAGGTCATGATCTCATAGTTAATGGGTTTGAGCCCTGAATTGGGCTCTGTGCTGAAAGCTCAGAGGTTGGAGTCTGCTCTGGATTCTGTGTCTCCTTCACACTCTCTCTGCCCCTCTCCTGCTTGCACTCTCTCAAAAATAAATAACCGTTAAAAAAAAAATCTTAGAAATGATATATAGACTAGAAAAGAAGGAGTAAAACTGTCCCACTTTGCAGATGCAAAATGTCTATGTAGAAAATCTTGGGGAATCTACAAAAAGAAAACACTTATAGAATGAATAGGATTAAAATTGCAGGTTACAAGGTCAATACACAAAATCACTTAAATTTCTATATGCTAGCAACACATAATATGAAATAAAAACATTTTCGTCCTACTTATAATAGCTCCTATAAAATGGAAATACTTAGGTATAAATCTAACAAATCACAGCAAGGATGAAAAAATACAAGAGTACTTAAATACATGCGAGAAACACACAGTTTCAAAAGATTCAACATATTAAAGGTGTCAATTTTCACTAAAATGATGTATAGATTTAATGTAATATCAAAATCAAAGCAAGGCTCTTTTTCTTTTTTTTTTTTTTTAAAGATATAAGTAAGTTCATTCTTAAACATTATATGGTAGGACAAAAGTACCAAAATAGCTAAAAGAGTTTTTACAAAAGAAAATTAAGTTGGAGGAATCCAACTAAATTTTATTACTTACTATAATGCTACAGTAAAAAAGACAGTATCTTACCAGCTAAGAAATATAAGTAAAAATACTAGTGAGGGCAATGGAACAGACGAGACAGTCCAAAAATAGACTCATACAAATATGGACAAACATGCAAAAGCAATTCAACTAAGAGTAGTCTTTTTTCAACAAGTGATGTTGGAACAAGAGGTCATCTATATGCATGCAGAAAGAAAAATTAGCCTCAAACTAAATCCCTTATCTTACACAAAGATTAACTCCAAATGGCTCATAGATCTAAATATAAAACACAAAACCATGAAACTTACAGAAGAAAATATAAGAGAAAAATCTTTATGACTTGGGGTTAAATGAAGAGTTCCAAAAGCAAAATCCATTAAAAGAATTAATAAATCAGACTACATCAAAATTTAAAACTTGCATCTAAGAAAATTCAGTTTAAAAACAAAAACAAAAAATGGGCACCTGGGTGGCTCAGTTGGTTAAGGATCCAATTTCGGCTCAGGTCATGATCTCACGGTTCATGGATTCAAGCCCCGCATCGGGCTCTGTGCTGACAGCTCAGAGCCTGGAGCCTGCTTCAGATTCTGTGTCTCCCTCTCTCTCTGACCCTCCCCTGCTCAGGCTGTCTCTCTCTCTCTCTCTCTCTTTCTCTCTCTCTCTCTCTCTCTCTCCCCCCCTCAGAAATAAATAAAACATTAAAAAAATTTTTTAAATAAAACAAAAAGCCAAGTCGCAAGAACATATAAAGAACTCTGAAAATGCAACAGTAAAAAACAATCCTAATAGACCATGGGCATAGACTTTAGTAGATACTTCTTCAAAAAATGGCCAGAACACATGAGGAGATATGCAACATCATTCATCATTAGGGAAATGCAAATAAAATCCACAAGGTAATACTTCATACCTTTTATGATGGGTATAATAAAAAAGACTGATAAAACTGTTGATCTGGATATGGAGAAATTGGAACCCTCATACATTTGGTGGTGGGAATGTAAAATGATGAAGTATCTTTTGAAAAAAAGTCTGGCAGTTGAGTACAAGATTAAATACAGAGCTACCATATGACCAGTAATTCCACCACTAGGTATATACTAAAAAGAAATGGAACACGTCCACACAAAAACCTGTACATCAATGTTCATAACACACTGTTCATTACAGCCCCAAACTGGAAAGAATCCAAATGCCCTTCAACAGGTGAATGGATAAACAAAATACGATATATCCATATAATGGAATACAAAGTAATAAAAAGGAACAAAGCTGCTGATAACAGCAACAACATGGATGAGTCTCAAATATATTATGCTAATTGAAAGAAACAAGGACCCAAAGGTTATAAACTGTATGATTCCATTTATAAGGCATTCTTGAAAAGATAAAGCCACAATAATGGAAAACATAACAGCTGTTGTCAAGGGTTATGAGTGGTAGGAGTGTGACAATAAAGGGACAGCGTGAGGAAGTTTGTTGAAGTGATAAAACTGTCCTGTATCCTGACGGTAGTGGTGGTTACTCAGATCTAAACATATGTTAAAATACATAAAGCTTGAGGCACCTGGGTGGCTCAGTCAGTTGAGCGTCCAACTTCAGCTCAGGTCACGATCTCACGGTTTGTGGGTTCGAGCCCCACCATCGGGCTCAGTGCTCACAGCTCAGAGCCTGGAGCCTGTTTCAGTTTCTGTCTCCCTCTCTCTCTGCCCCTCCCCCACTGGTGTTGTGTTTCTCTCTTGTTTCAATAATAATAAACACTGGGGCGCCTGGGTGGCTCAGTTGGTTAAGCATCTGACTTCGGCTCAGGTCATGAACTCAGGGTTCGTGGGTTCAGGCCCCGCGTCGGGCTCTGTGCTGACAGCTAGCTCAGAGCCTGGAGCCTGCTTCACATTCTGTGTCTCCCTCTCTCTCTAACCCTCCCCTGCTCACGCTCGCTCTCTCTCTCAGAAATAAATAAAGCATTAAAAATTTTTTAATTAAAAAAATAATAAAAATAAACATTAAAAAAATTTTAAATATATAAAGCTCTACACTAAACAAAAAGGTCAATTTAACTGTATAATAACTTAAACAATAAAAGTTTTTCAAAGAATAACAGACAAAATTCTACTAATCCCAGAAGCTTCCTATGAGAAGTAAAAAAATAAACCTGGCCAAAAATTGGAGTGTTTAGGGAAAAATAAATAGGATTTTTCCCCCCAGAGGTCTCTGATTACTTAGAATTTTAAAAAGGCAGTTGTTGGGCATGTCGTAAATTATATTATAGTTTCCCTAAATGCAGACCCTGAATAAGAATTTCAGTGCAAGTAGTTTATTTGAGAGATTATCTTGAGAAACTGTGGTAGAGGAGTAGGGCAGAGAAGGCAGCCACGGTGTACATTAATGAGCAGGCTACAGCTGTGAGCAAGTGGAGCTCAGCCATGCCTAGGAATTCTGAGAGACAGTCAAGTGCAGGGCATGCATTAGAGTTAGCTCACTCAAAGAGCAAGGGAGCTAGAGGCTTTTCTCTAAGTTTCTTTAAGTTATCAGTTGAAAGTTACTCCTGAAGTAGCAGGCATGAATATCCCAGAACTTCTGGCCTGCCCATGTTCAGGGGCAGAGCAGGCTCCAAGGGACAAAGAAAGCCCTCAAGCTAAAAATCATAGGTGCTGGCAATCAGATGTTGAGACAATGTACAAAGAAATGCAAGGTGCTGGGGAAAAATGGACAGGGTGCTGACAGCATTTGCTCCAGATGGGTAAACTTGTCTAGTTGGATATTAATAGAATTATCTCTGAAATAAAACCCAAGAAACTATCTCTGGAGAATCAGAATAGAAAAGACATTTCATTTTTTATCCTTTTTTGAATTTTTCACCATGAACATAAATATTACCTTTTCCAGGCTACTGCAATCATATAAGAGAAAGATGATGGCAGCTAAGATGATGCTCATTATACTGGGGATAGTGAAAAATTAACGAATTATTTTAAAGGTGCAATTAATAGGATAAATGTTTTATGTGAGGGAAAGATGAGAACTTAAAATGAGATTTAGGTTTGGGGTCTGAACAACTACAGGTATTGTAAAGTGGAGTCAACAATAGTCCCTTCATCATAGGGCTGTTATGACTATGAAAGTAGGTTAGCACAGTGACTACCATGTTAAGTACCTGATAAAAATTATATTTTAAACAAAGGTAGGCTTTTACATATACTGAGTTACATTTACAGATTACCTATATTCCTCATGAAACTGAAATACAATTATTAAGATTATTTTAATTTTAAATCATTTTAATGTTTACATTATTAAAATTATTAAAAATATTTACTAAGTTGAAATTATGAGACAGCACTGTCTTTAACAAATGACTTGCAAGGAAAATTGAGGAAGAAGAAACCAACAATTAAAAGCAACATGTGGACCTTGTCTGGATGCTAATTCAAGCAAAGCAACTACAAAAAGACAGTGAGAGAACAATACATATATGTAAACAAATGAAGAAATATGAAGATTGTTGGATATTTGGTGGTATAAAAGAATTATTGTTAATTTCTTAGGTATAATAATGACATTAAAGTTGTGTTAATAAACAAAAAGAGGTCTTGTCTTTTAGAAATACATACTGAAATATTTATGAAGTTGAACCATCTGCATTTATTTTGTAGGTCAAAACTGGGTGGAAATATACAATTTTATATGGCCCAATTAATGTAATTATATTTCGTTTGTTTTTATTTTAATTTTTCTCAAAATAATCTAGCTGAAAAAGTGTGAGACTGGTGAATGGATAAAGCTTACAGAGGACAAAACAATGGGCCAGTAGTAATGGTGGTTGTAGCTGAATGATGAGTGTAGAGGAGTTCACTATTCTCTATTTTGATGTTTTAATTTTTCTGTGTTTTGAAAGAAAAACAAATGAAGACAAAAACCCCACCTTATAACTATGCCTTGCCCAATGCTTAGTAGCATTCTTATGACACACAGTAAATATAAAAAACATAGATGTTGAAATGCTGTCTAGATTGCTATTCTTCTCAGAAAGTTCCACATGTAAAAAATGATGGGCTAACAAAAACACAGCTATCTATGTAATTGACAAGCTAGAGAGGGACTAAAAACAATATAAACAAACTAGACTAGCCAAGGAAGAGAAACAGAAAAACAAAAATTAGAAAGAAACTGTTCTTCAAACTTTGTCAAACTCTCATGTGACTATTTTTCTAACTCTTCCTTCTGCATCTTACTATCCCTTAAAAGTTATGACAACTATACATTCCTTATATTACAATCCCTTTTACCTACTTTAATCAGTATTTTATATGATTTCATTTAGGCTAATTAAAAAACACTTGCTCTGAATTCCATTACCTAGGTCTATTAGATAAGTATATAAGTATAAAATAGATAAAGGGCACAAAAAATTTTATGTCTAAAAGCTCTCTAAAGTCTTTTTCTTTATCCAACACACACTAAAAGAGATTTCCTGCTTATATATATTTATACATGTATGTGTATATATTTTCTCATACACATATATATTTAAGTTTTTATTTATTTAGGTAATATCTACACCCAATGTGGGGCTTGAACTCACAACCCCAAGATCAAGAGTCACATGTTCTTCCGACTGAGTCAGCCAGGCGCTTCTATACATGTTTTAAATATATTTCACTAAATATAGCCAGTGTTAGTAAGAATCAACTCATTCCATCTTAGATGCTTCTCGAAAAGTTTATTGACATTATAAGTTTAAAGTTACAAAACATCAATATTTCTTTAATATTATGAAACACATTTTAATAATTATAGCTGTCAAACAATGAAATTAACTATCTCCTAGAGGACAAGAACCCCTTAGTAGACATATTAAACCAGAAGCTAGATGGCAATTTATCAGACATACTGAAAAATAGATTCATGAAGAAAGCTGAACTTGATAATCTCATGGCCTTTAGCACCAGACAGAAAGGAACTGAATCCTGAGTCTGGCCTTAATTTAGGTTATGGGTTTGGTGAACTTCCCTGAACATCAGTTTTTCTTGAACATAAAATACCTCATATTTTGCTGATAAGATTAAGAGGTATAATGCATGTGGATTATTTAGCATAGTACCTGGGACATAGAAAATAATTCATAAACCTTATTGTAGAACCTCTGGCCTGTCACAAACTGGTACTCAAGTATACTAACCATCAATATAATTTTCATCATTACTGCTATTGCTATTATTATAAAAGGGCACAGTAGGTCACTGATGACTGGAACAGAGTAAACCTTTTACCTGAGACCTAAAGCGTAGGATAAAAGAGGGAAGAAAAAGCCACTGTTAGGGGATAAGATTCAGGTCCTATATATCAGTAATTTCTATAAGCATTAGGAGCAGTGATGGTGACTCTAAAGCAGATGGTAATTAATTCAATTAGTTTACTGAACAACAACTTTGTGCAAGCATGGAAAATATAACAAGAAAGATAAAAATCCACACGGGAGTTTACTTTCTAGTGTTTCTGGTGATTCTGATGATGCATTGCTACTTAAACATTAAGTAATTCAGGAAAACACCTAAACCAAAATATGTATATAGTAAATGTTTCCTTTGTGGACTGGGTCAAGAGGGCTGGAAATAGCTACATCTCTTAAAGGCGCATACTATAAAGTTTGCAAAGGAATGACACTTCAAGTTATAATGGTATCTGACATAGAAGCCACCAAATGTTAGGTATATAAACCTCATAAAACACTTGTAATGAAATTCTTTGGCAGCCAAGGATCAAATAAAAGTATGTTCCCAAGTATCAAGTCAATTCATGGCTGAGATTTCCATGACAAAAGCAAACCAAATTTTACTGTAAATGGTGACTGACTGGAACACTGCACAAAACCTATCACTCTTCAAAACACAGGATACAGTATAACTTGTGATTTGGAAATAAACCAAAACATACATCTAAAGAGGCTAATGAAATATGATTCAAGCAATTTAAAATTTGTTAGTTTTAGTTCTCATGAGCTTTATAAAAATATGTTTGGTATGAAATGCTAACACTGTTTTTGATAAGACCTGTCTAAACAAGATGAGTACTATTTACCAAAACAGAAAAACAATGTTTTAGCCTGATATGAGTGGTTGGCTAGCTTTGAATTCTATCATCAGTCACCAACAATATTTGCTGCTTGTTTACTTAACGCAGCCTGTCTGAGAAAGGCACTTACAGAATATTCACTTGCTGCTAAATATTATTGTTAGAAGCAGCAACCAGAGATGGTTATCTATTTAAGCTGTTTATCTTTGTCCCCTAAAAAAAATTATAGCAAATAGAACAAAATGTTCTACTGCAAAAGCTCAGTCTAAATGTATCTGGATAATAGCAAATAGTGTTTCTTTGGAACTTCAGAGGTAACCATTTCTGAAATAGCAGCCTGGAGGGAAAATTTTCTTTTCAATTATTACATTATCAAAAAATAAAACCTGTAAAGAGAAAATTATTCTCTTGAAAAAGCAACATCTAAATCAGTATTCACAGAGAGAAAGACTGGCTGTAACACCACAAGAGTACACCTCATCCCAACCATCATGACAAATAAGAATGAAGATGTAATAGCAAGGGCCCAACCATCATGACAAATAAGAACGAAGATGTAATAGCAAGGGCATACCTACATCACAAACAAAAAAGATAAAGAATAAATGGATACGTGCTCTCCAATCAGATTAGCTCATGGAAAAATATTTGGCATATAAAATAAATAGCATTATCATGTTTACATGGCACCTTGGCATTTTTAAAGCCTTAGGGCTTTAAATCAAAGATCAGCCCCTCAGTAAAGTTTTTGCTCACATCCTGAAGCCCAAGTTGCATCTTTTTTTAGGTCTTCTTAAATTGTTGTTTAATATCTGTATTTAAGCACTTATCGCAGACTAAGGTGTATTATAACCTGATTATAAAACAGGCTGTATGTCCCATTGTATTATAAATAACCTAGGACTGCGTTTTATTCAATTTCTTTGAATCTAGCTATATATCTTTCTCCAAACAGGTGCTAAGAAAAACTTTGTTGAACTCTATCATCTACTACAATGTTCACAACTATCCCATTAGATAGAGAAAGCAGATATTATCCTTGTTTCATAAAGGAAGAAACAAATACAGAAAGGTTAAATAATGTTCCCAGATTAATCCAGATAGGCTCAGGACCTCAAGCTTCTAGGTTAACAATGTCTCTTTGTATGACAGTGTTGAGAAGACTTGGGTAGCAGAAATTCATGGAGAAATAACTCACAGAATGAAGAATGAAACTAAGTAATCACAAATGAGCAATGCTCTATAAAGAAACCACTTATATTGGTATTATATATTGCAAAGGACCAACAGAAGAATAACATTTGATTTATAATCCTAAGTTTCCCTTGCCTTTTCTTATCCACTGAGAATCAGGAGGCATTAGGCCAGGTATATTTATTCTGAAACCTACTAACCTGGAAATGGGACTTCAAATCAGGATAGCATAATGATAAACTTTGATCACTAACTGCACACCAAAAATATGGCCAGTATACATAAAATGTATGAAAATGTAGCACAAAAGACATAGCCAAGTTCAAAAACAAGATAAAAATCTCTAGCAGCCAGGGGCACTTGGGTGGCTCAGTAGGTTGAGCATCTGACTCTTGATTTTGAGTCAGGTCATGACCTCATGGTTCATGAGTTTGAGCCCTGCATCAGGGTCCATGCTGACACAGCAGACTCCTTAGGATTTTCTCTCCCTCTCTCTCTGCCCCTCCCATGTGTTCTCTTTCTCTCTCTCTCTCTTTCTCAAAATAAATACATAAACTTAAAAAAATGTCTAGCAGCCTGGGGCACCTGGGTGGCTCAGTCAGTTAAGCTTCTGACTTCCGCTCGTCATGATCTCACTGTCTGTGAGTTCAAGCCCTGCCTTGGTCTCTTTACTAACAGCTCAGAGCCTGGAGCCTGCTTTGGATTCTGTGTCTCCCTCCCTCTCTGCCTCTCTCCCGATTTCTCTTTCTCTCTCTCTCTCTCTCTCAAAAGTAAATAAACATTAAAAAAGAATTTTAAAACATTTCTAGCAGCCAATAATAAAACAGAAATGGTTAATAAAAAAGTAAAGTTGGCTAAAAGCTCAGGCCTATTGATTATAGACCTTAAAAAGGAGTGGCAAAGTTCAGTACCATACCAGCCCTTGCCCCCAACCAAAAGACAAGCTAGTTCAAAAAAGAAGGCTAGAAAACACACACACACACACACACACACCCCAACCTCCACTGGGGGCTTTTATTTTATTTTTCTAAATTTTTTCATGTTTATTTATTTTAGAGAGAGAGACAGAGTAAGTGGGGGAGGGGCAGAGGCAGAGGGAGATACAGAATCCAATGCAGGCACCAGGCTCTGAGCTGTCACCACAGAGCCCAATGTGGGGCTTGAACCCATGAAGTGCAAAATCATGACCTGAGCCAAAGTTGGACGCTTAACCAACTAAGCCACCCAGGTGCCCCAACCTAGGGCTTTTAGGAAAATGTCTAAGGGAGAGGGTGCTGGCATAATCTATTAACATGTTACCAGAAACTAAAGGAAAATATGAAATGTTTCTATCATATCTCCAATATAACTTATGACAAAAATCACTGAAATTCTGGAATAAGACTTAGTTCTGATTAGGGACAAGAAAGGTTTAACTGAAAATTAACTGAATACCTAGAAACAGGTATGAGCACACTGGAAAGAAGGGGAGAGAAAAACAACAGCAGAAAAATAATTCCCACTCAAAATGAGCCAGCACACCAATATTTAGAATCATATGGAGAAATCTAATCCTAAAAATTACAGTCAGAAAAACCAATAATCAGAACATGAATTTATTCAATATGAAAATAATTTTAAGGAAATAAGTATTTAAAACCTTAAAAGTAAATTCATACATAATTTTCAGAGATACATGAGGGCAAAACTTCAATTGAAAATGAACAGAAATAATGAAAACAAAATTAGAAAATATGAGTGCCTGGATGGCTCAGTCTTAATTAAGTGACCAACTTTGGCTTAGGTCATGAAGTTGCTTCTGATCATCAATCTCTCTCTCACCTTCTCTCCCTCTCTCAAAAATAAAAATAAACATTAAAAAAAAGAAAATGTGAAAATAAAAAATATAGTCATTGATATAAAAAATTAATAGATGAGACAGACTTTTCTCTAGACAGACTGAAGGCAGAATTCTTGAATTACACGATAGTCCTGACACATTCACTGAGAACTCAGCAGAGTCAGAAAAAAATTTTTAATTGAAACTACAGCTAATTTTTTTTGTTTATTTAGTTATTCTGAGAGAGAGAGACCAAGCAGGGTAGAAGCAAAGAGAGAGAGATAGAGAGGAGGCAGAGAGAGAATCCCAAGCAGGGTCCACATAGTCAGCATAGAGCCTGATGCAAGGCTCAAACCCACAAACCATGAGATCAAAACCTGAGCTGAGATCAAGAGTTGGATGCTTAACCAACTGAGCCACCCAGGCGCCCCCTGAAACTAGAGCTAAAAGACATATAAGGTGGATTGAGAGACTCCAAAGGGAATGAAAGAATTGTTGAAAAACATAACTGCTGAAAAATTGAGAACATGAGAAAAATAAGATTAATATCTGGAGTCAGCATCCAGAAAAGACTCTTTGAGATTATTTTTCAATCTATGATTTTCCTATAGATTTCTCTCCCTCTCAACATCCTACAAGTCTCTCAAATTACATATTCTTATGAAAACTAAGGCTAAATGGTTTAGTTGAATCGGATGACATCTGGTGGGGTTTTGATGATAGTTCCAGTAATCCAGCTATAAGCACTACAGTTGCCAGATGGAAGTAGAATATAGAAATTCTATTATCAGGGCTCCAGAGTGAGTTGATTTGACAAGTGGGGGAAATGCAATCAGATGGTGACTTTGCTTTTCTGCTCTATCTTCCTCTTCCATCTAGTTCAAGTAAACTCAAGTAGTAAGTCAAATTTGCAATAAGCACTTACTGAGTACAAGGTCCTGTATTACATACTGTAAAGGGCAGGCACACAAACTGTCTTCCCTTCAAGACTTTGCCATTTAGATAATATAAAAATTGAAAAGTAAAAGATGGGCCAAGATGCAGTAACAGGGAACTAGACTTAATCTCCTGCCAAAACCAATTAAAAAAAAAAAAACCTGGGCAAAATACACAAGTAACAGTTTCCAAAACACTGGACATCAGTTAATAAAGTGCAGTGATCTGTGAGAGATGAGGGAACTCCTATGATTGCCCCAGCTTCCTACACTGAGCTTCCAGGCTGCAGTGTCTAAACTGAGAAGACACAGCAGATACCCAGAAAGACCAAGGAGCTACAGTTTTCTGAGTAGAATACTACAGAAGAGAGAAATGTTTGGAGATAAAACTCAGAGATTTTCAGAGAATTCCCCCTCAAATATCCAAGAGTATAAATCATAAGCAGAAGAAAATAAATAATAAAGATCAGATGGATTTTTTTTTAAAAAGAAATAGAAAGACAATGGAGGAAAATCCATGAAACTGAAAGCTGGTTCTCTGAAAAGTTCAAAAAAATTTTAAAACTCTAGCCAAACTGATCAAAGAAAAAAAGAGAAGACACAAATTATAATAGGAATTTAAAAAATCACCACAGATCCAACAAACATTAAATTATAATAAAGGAATATTTCAATTAACTTCATGCTCATAAACTCAACAACTCACAATGAACAGGTAAAAGTTTTAAGACACGAAACTGGTATCTTTGAACAGTCCTATGTTTCTGAATTTCTAGTTTAAAATCTTCCAACAATAAAAGTCCTAGGCCTTATCAGTTCACTGGTAATCCAGTTAAACATTTCAGTAAGATATAATATTAATTCTCCATAAAACCTTCTTGAAAGTAGAAAAGGAAGAAAGATTTCCAAATCTATTTTCTGAGCCAAGTGTTATACTGAGACCAAAACCAGACAAAGGCACATGAAGAAAACTATGGACAAATACTGCTCGTGAACACAAATGAAAAATCTCCCCCAAATATCAGCAAATTGTATCCAGTGATATGTAAAAAGAATACATCTAAGTGAAGTTGATCCTTGAAATTCAAGGCTAATTCAGTATTTGCTAATAGATAAGTGCAATTCACCATATCAAGAAACTAAAGAAAATCTCCAAATGATCAATATAATAGAGGAGAAAGCACTTGACCAAATTATGACATCCACTTACGATAAATAATTTAAAACTTAGCAAACTAGGAATAGAAGAAAATCTCCCATCCCAAAAAACCTTATCAGCCCCAAACTTAGAGCTAGTATCATACATAATGGTGAAATACTGGTTTTTGCCCTCAAATATGGAATAGTTAAGGATACTTGTCATCACCACTACTACTTAACATTATAGTGAATGTACAATAAGTGTAACAAGAAAAGGAAAAGAGGCACACAGATTAGAAGGGAAAAAACAAAACTGTCTTCTCTGTTTGTGACATAACTACCTATGGAAAAAAAATCTAAAATTATCTACAAAAGCTACTAGAGCTAGTAAGTGAGTTTAGCAAGGAATAAAACACAAGAGCAATATTTTTAAGTACCATTTACAAGTGCATCAGTAAACATGAATTATTTAGAAATAAATTCAACAAAATATATATAGAATCTATATGTAAAAAACTACAAAACAACAATGAAAGAAAAAAATCTCTCAATAGAAACTCTAATTCAAAGGGATATATGTGCTCCTATGTTTACTGCAGCATTATCTACCATAGCCAAATATCGAAGCAGCCCAAGTGTTTTTCAATAGATGGATAGGATAAAGAAGACGTGGTGTGTATATAGACACACACATACATACAGAACAGAATATTATTCAGCCAGAAAAAAAAAAAAAAGAAATCATGTCATTTGCAACAACATGGATGGATCTAGAGAGTATAATGCTAAACCAGTCAAAGAAAGAAATAAGCTAGTCAGAGAAAGAAAAATACCACATGATTTCACTCGGCTTCTAAAATTTAATAAAAAAAACAAATTAACAAAGGGGAAAAAAAGAGACAAACAAAAAAACAAACTCTTATAGAAAACAGATGGTTACCAGAGGGGAGGTGGGGAGGGATGAGTAAAATAGTTGAAGGGGATTAAAAGTATACTTACCTTTTTTTTAATCTTTATTTATTTTTGAGAGAGTGAGAGTACATATGCATGACGGGGAGGGGAAGAAAGAGAGGGGAACAGAGGATCTGAAGTGAGTGCTGACCTGAGCCAAAGTCAGACGCTTAACCAACTGAGCCACCCAGGTGCCCCTAAAAGTGTACTTATCCTGAGGAGCATAGAGTAATACACTGGAGTTGCTGAATCACTATATTGTACAGCTGAAAGTAATATAACACTGTATATTAACTACACTGGAATTAAAATAAAATTAAAAAAATAAAGAGCTACCATGTTAATAATGGATTGGGAAATTTAATTAGTATGTCACTTCTCTCCATACTGATATATAGATTGAACACAAGCCCATCCAATTGCAGTAGGATTACTGCTTATACAAATCTACAGCCTGACTCTAAAGTTTATATGGAAATGCAAAGGAAATAGAATAGCGAAAATAATTTTGAGAAGAAGAAAAAGTCTGAAAACCTCATAGTACTAGGTTTCATGACCTAATATAAAGGAAGCTACAGTAATTAAGAAAGGATGATAAATATCAATGGAATAGAATGGACAGTGTCCAAAAACAGATGTATACATATATGAAAACTTAATTTTTATAAAGGCAATTCTACATAAAAAAGAATATTTTCTCCAAAATGGCACTGGAACAACTGGACGTCCCTGTCCACAAAAATAATCTTTAAACCATAACTTGTACAAAATATAAAAATTAACTTAAAATGAGTTGTAGAACTAAATGGAAAGGATACTATAAAACTACTAGAAGTAGGGCGCCTGGGTGGCTGGATTGGATTAGCGTCAGACTGTTGATTTCAGCTCAAGTCATGATCCCAGAATCATTGGATTAAGCCCTGCATCGGGCTTTGCACTGAGCACAGAGACTGCTTAAGATCTCTCTCCCTCCCTCTGCCCCTCTTCCCTGCTCGTGCTTGCTTTCTCTCTCTCTCTCAAATAAAAAACAAAAAACTACTTGAAGAAAACATAAAAGAAAATCTTTGTTGATCTCAGGTTAGGCAAAGGTTAGATATGCCAAAAAAAGAGAAAATTTATAAATTAGATTTCACCAAAGCAAAAAATTTCTGTACTTCAAAAGACACTGTCCTAAAAACAAAAACATAAACAACAGACTGGGAAAAACATTCACAAAACATATACATGTATAGAGAGTATATGAAAAACTTCTCTTATAATTCGATAATAATGAAACAACTCAATTTTTTAAAGGGGTAAACATCTGAATAGACATTTTACCAAAAAACATATTTCAGATGACAAATAACCACAATAAATACCAATACACCTTTATAGAATGGCTAAAATTAAAAAGATTGCATCTACCAAATGTTTTCTAGGATGAAGAAGAACTAGAAGTCTTATGTACTGCTTCTAAGAATGTAAATTGGTAAAATATATTTGGAAAGCAGTTTAGCAGTTTTCCTAAAACTTAAACATATACCTAATATATGATCTAGTCATTTAACTTTTAGGAATTTACCCAAGAGAAATGCAATCAGGTGTAAACATAAAGACTTTACATGAATTCTTTCACAGCTTTACTCATTAATAGTCAACAACTAGAAACAAACAAATGTCCATTAACAGGTGAATGGATACAATTGTGTTACATACATACATGAAATACTATTACTCAGCAATAAAAAGACACAATTTATCTATATATGCTACAAATAATATGAATCTCAATGATGCTAACTAAAAGAAGGTAGATCAAAAATGCTGCATGATTCTATTTATATTAAATATTCTAGAAAGTCTAAGTATGTAAAACAGGGAAAGAGAAAGGAAACTTGGTAAATGATACATATACATTCATTTCCTTGATTGTGTTAAAGATTTTATGGGAGTATACATATGTCACTCAAACTATATATATATATATATATATGTTATTATACTTCATTGAAAAAACAGATGTAAATAAATAATTCCAGAACTCTGAGAACTTGAAATATTTGATCCTCTTAAGCAGTGAAATGAAAGGGGCACCTGGGTTGTTCAGTAGGTTAAGGGTCTGACTTCAGCCTAGGTCCTAATCTCCTAGTTTGTGAGCTTGAACCCTGTGTCAGGCTCTGTGCTGACAGCTGAGAGCCTGCAGCCTCCTTCAGATTCTGTGTCTACATCTCTCTCTACCCCTCCCCCACTCACGATCTCTCTCTCTCAAAAATAAACATTAAAAAATAAACAACGAAATTAAATAGCCCCATGATTTCATACATGTTAAGTACCTAACAAATTTTTGTATTTTTTTTTATGTTTATTTATTCTGACAGAGAGAGAAAGCACGAATAGGGGAGGGGCATAGAGAGAGGGCAAGAGAGAATCCTAAGCAGGCTCCACACTGTCAGCACAGAGCCCAATGCAGGGCTCAATCTCAAACCAGGAGATCATGACCTAAGCCAAAATCAAGAGTCAGACACTTAACTGACTGAGCCACCCAGGCACACCAACCTACCAATTTTTAATAGCTTGCCCCCAATTAAATTTTAACCCAAACTCCATCAAAATCATTATAATAGCTTCTTTTGAAAAATAATGAACTAGCTGATCTATTTCCTGTTCATCTGAAAATTTTACCCATAAATCTTTTAATAAATTAAACTGCAGTGGGGCATCTGGGTGGCTCAGTCAGATAAGCATCCGACTTCAGCTAAGGTCATGATCTCATGGCTCGTGAATTCAAGCCCTGCATCGGGCTCTGTGCTGACCACTAGCTCAGAGCCTGGAGCCTGGTTCAGATTCTGTATCTCCCTCTTTCTCTGACCCTCCCCGACTCATGCTGTCTCTCTCTTTCTCTCTCAGAAATAAATAAAATATTTTTTAAAAATTAAACTACAGAAAATCTACAGGAAAAAACATCTACTTTACAAGATTAAGGCCCTTAAAACTGTAATTTACTCATCTGTTAATCATCAGAGCCTAGGACACTACCTGGAACAGAGTAAATTAAATGATTACTCAATTAATGAATTAATATGCTCAAATTACTTTCTGCCCCTTCTTTTTCTCAATAACTCAACTGGCAAAGTCTAATGTTAAGACTCATTATAGGGTTGCCTGGGTGGCTCAGTCGGTTAAGTATCTGACTTCAGCTCAGATTATGATATCGCGGTTCATGGGTTTGAGTCCCTCATTGGCCTCTATGCTGACAGCTCAGAACCTGGAGCCTGCTTTGGATTCTGTGTCTCCCTCTCTCACTGCCCCTCTCCCGCTCATGCTCTGTCTCTCTCTCTCTCGAAATAAACATTTTTTAAAAGGTTCATTATAAAATGTAATTATTCCACTGCAAAAATATCAAATATCTGACCTTTTCCTCTTCCCGGCCTCCATATTCTCATCTTCTCACAATCTATTACTTTCCCTAAAACTATAAAAACCACTTCATCGTATCTGCTAGTCTCCAACCACTCTTTATGTCACAGACCTTACTACTTATCCTAGATCCCTAGAACCTAGATTTATTTCTGAATAAAAGAAACCAAATAATGTTGACCAATACTCAGACTTTCTTATTCCTTATTCCATCTTTATTCCTAAACAACCCATGTGCTGATAAAACTTCCAAATATATAGGACTTCCCTGATTCTGTATCTTTCAAAGTGTTCCTTCTTTGAGTGCCTGTCTCATCTTCCAATTGTTCATCAAGGTACTACAAATCTTTTGAGCCTTAGCTCAATCTCACTTTCTACATACACATAGCTCTGATTTACTTTAATTAAATTAATTCTATTGTTTCCATGGATGCCCAGAGTACTTTATATGTCTTAGAAATAAGTACTACGTATACAGAGGGCAGTCAGATACCCAAAAAACCTGGAAGACAAATAAGATTTTTTCTAAGTTAAATTTAAAAGAATCAATACATTTTAATAGAATAAAGTCACCTTTTAAAGAGATCCAGGTCCACAGGCCAGATCAAGATCCAACTAATGGCATTTTGAGTTATTTAAAGATAAAATCTCAAAAGAATTGTATAAACTAGAAAAGAGGTAGGGAGAAATGCGAAATACATGAACACCCAAATAAAAACTTAGTGAGTATACCAATGCTCATAGCAGTATTATTCACAATAACCCAAAAATAAAACCAACCAAAGTGTCTATCAATGGGTGATAGATGAATAAAATGTAGTATATATAGGGGTGCCTGGGTGGCTCAGCCGGTAAGGCATCTGACTTTGCCTCAGGTCATGATCTGTGGGTTCAAGCCCCACATCGGGCTCTGTGCTGACAGCTTAGAACCTGCAGCCTGCTTCAGATTCTGTGTGTGTGTCTCTCTCTCTCTGCCCAGCCCACTCTTGCTCTGTCACTGTCTTTCAAAAATGAATAAACGTTTAAAATTTTTTTAAATAAATAAAATTAAGTGAAATAAAATAAAATGTCATACATACATATAATGGAATATTGCTCAGCCTTCAAAAAGAATGAAAATCTGATACATGCTATAACATGGATGAAGTTCGAAGACATTATGTTAAGTGAAATAAGCCAGACACAAAGGACAAATATTATATGATTCCACTTACATGACATATCTAGAAAAATAAAATTCATAGAGACAAAAAGTAGAATAGTGGTTGCCAAGGGCTGGGGGAAGCAGGGGAATGAGGAGTTATTATTTAATGGGTACAGAGTTTCTGTAAGAGATGATGACAAAGTTGTAGAAATGGATGGTAACAATGACTGCACAGCAACATGCATATATTTAAATGTCATGGAATCGTATACTTAAAAATGAATAAAATGATGTTTTATGTTATATATATACATATATATATATATTTTGCCACAATTAGATATATAAGTTGGTGAAAGAAAAAGAGACAGATCTCATTTAAACACTGACTCAGGTAGAAGGGACCATTTCCACCTAACAGATACAAATTTCAATAAAGAATAAATAACACACACACACACACACAAATACACAAGGATAAAAAGAAAAATAAACAAACTATCAGTACCTAATATAATTAAATAATCCAAAGATAATTTCCTGCTTCCTAAGTCTCAAGTGTTAGACAGATATGCTAAATCATTCACTTCCTTTTTTCCTCCCCCCTTCTTGAATTTCGAGCTCTGTAAGCTATGAAAAAGGAGCTTTTATGAAAAAACCTAACTTTTATGTTGCTGTTCTTCTGCAGGAAAATGCAAGAAGGTAGTATCTGAGAAATAATTACTAGAAATTCATCAACATCCCTTCTAGAGATGATATAACTATAAAATATCACTGAGTACCTACTATATGCAAGATATGCTACAATTAAGTATAATGAACTATAGCACTATCTTCACTTTTCAGTAAGTGAATATAATCTAGTTTGGGACTAGAGAGCTAAGTGTTAAAAGGTAAACACAATAAAAAGTAACATACGCTTGGTGCCAAATGAGTGGCACAAACAATATGTCCTTAAGGAGCTAAGAAAGGAAGAAATCTCTAGATCAAATACAATACTTACCCATAAACATGTTCATGGCTTTCAAGAAGTGCCAGTTCTCTACTTGGTTACTACCCTTCTGTGGACAGATGAAGTCCTCCCTAATTATTTTAGCCTCTCTGTATCATTTACTATACTATATGCCATATTCTGTATTCAATTTCTTATAAGCAGGTTTGTCACCCCAAGTTTTAAGTCAACAGAAACTATTCATATCACTTAGCATACTTCCATACATAAAGATCATGCTCCATAAAGACTTTAATTGAAATGAAGATTCCAAGTAAGTTAAGCACATAGGAATAATACCCAGTATACAAAAAATGCAAAAAAAATATTATTTTATGTTTGCAACACAGAGAACTTTCGGGATGGGGAGGGTAGAGGACCTTTATCTCATCAATCCTCCCTCCAAAAAGTATTAGCACTATGGAAATGTAAAATGTTCAACAGTTGCTTTCAATTCAGGATAATTCTACACTGTATAGGTGACCCAGTGCATATTTTTGTGGTTTGTTGCAGAAGGAGATATATTTAATGAAGCATGAAATGATCTTTAAAAAAAAAAAAAAAAAGAAAGAAAGAAAACTGTCAATTATGATGAAGTTTCAGTTCCCAATAGATTTCTAGGGAGTTTTTGGGTTTTGCTTCCATGTTTCTCTTGGAAGAGGTCCAGAGGTTATTAGCCTAATTTGAAATGCTAAAGTAAAAGTTTAATTGTATTTAGGAGTGCCTGGGTGGCTCAGCTGGTTAAGTATCTGACTCTTGATTTCAGCTCAGGTCATGATCTCACAGTTTGTGAGATCGAGCCCTGCGTTAGGCTCAGCACTGATAGCACAGAGCCTACTTGGGATTCTCTCTCTCCCTCCCTCTCTGCTCCTCTCCTCCTCATGTGACTGTGTGAGCATGTTCTCTCTCTCTCTCTCTCTCTCTCTCAGTAAATAAATAAACTTCTTTTTAAAAAGTTTAGTTCAACTTATTTTACTGTAAAATGTAATCATCCTAAACTATTTGAAAGAAATTAAAAATAAAAAATTTCCAGACTACCAAATACATACTCAACTACATTGGAAAAATTACAACCCAACATGATCTGAAGAAAATATCTAAGAAAAGTAACTTTTTAAATTCCATAAGAGGATAAAGCAACAAAGTTAGTAATTTTAAGAAACAAAAAATTAAAATAATAAATCTCGAGAGAACAATAAGAGTCTAGGACCCTATAACTACCCATATTTTTTATACCAAAATTATAGCCAATATCCTTTTTCCTCAGAGATAATGTTTACTACGTGGTTTTATTTACACCTAGGAAATAGATAATTTTTATTGCTATATTTAGTTTTAAATAAACTTTTTATTCTAAAAAGTTGATGTCCATAAGTACAGGGCCTAAGTTGCCATTTTTGCAACCTATGTACAGCTGTGATTAGCTGAAGTATTCTGTAAGTAAAAAAGTGTGGCCTAACCTAAAATAGAACCTAATTTTCTCATACAAACATAAGAGATGTATATCATAAGTCATCAGCAGTGCTACCATGTAATCATATAAGTCTATTATATTATTTATCACAGCTCTGTTTTCTCTAATGTACTAGAACTAAAAAATTAATTCTGGCAATTTAACTTTCTACCTGTACCAAAGTCATAATTTCTGTGATAAGAATAAAAGAGGGTATGAGTTAGAAGCAAATAACAACTTAAGATTAAAATAAGTTGATGGCACATACACATGCATTTAAATTCAAGAATTAAATGAACTTAAAAAAAAAAGCTAAATTAAATGAGCTTAGCCAACACCTGTGTGTATGGGTGTGTGTGTGTGTATGTGTGTGTAAGAGAGACATAGAGACAGAAAGAGAAAATATAGCATGAATGCAATGTCGACAATTCTACCTAATATTCCACTCAGTGATATTATACACTAGAATATGCATAAAATAAGAAATAAAACCTGTTCCACATTGCTGAATTCAATTCAGGAAGGCCTTTTAGGGGGAAAAATGTACATGTATGATTCAATAATTAAGCCGCAATTCATAATTTTCAATCAACATGAACTGAAAATACACTAACAACTTCATTCGGTGGTCAGCTGGAAAAAAATCAATTTCTTTCCACACTGAATGAACCAGCTGCTTTAGATGTAAGACATAGTCTTATATTACCTCTGAATGATACATATTTATCAAATTTTAAAAGATCATTTTGGCAATACAAGGTTTTTGTCTTCTATACTAACCTTAGAATCTAACTCTCACATATGTAGTAGTACTACATATAATTAACATGCTATATTCTTCTAGTGTTATTTTTAAGGCCAATAAATAATGGATGCATAAGTTCTATTCTCAATAAATTATAACTGTTTAATCATTTGAAAAATAATTTTTTTAGTTTTTTTTTTCTAAACAAAAAATTACCCCAAATACTTGTGTGTAGTCAGTAAATGCTAACGTGATATTTTTAACAGAGCCAGGTAGAGTCTTAGAGGGGGGAAAACAGTACATGGTAGGTGAGAAGCACATATCTGAAAAAATAAATGTTATCCTCATGTCAACCTGTCATTTCTTAAGTTACTTTAAAGAGCTCAAAATATTTAAAATTTTTAATATCTTAAATTTTAATTCATGCGTTATTTAGAAATGTGCTGTTGAATCTCTAAGTACATTAGGATTTTTGAACTATTATTGATTTCTAGTTTAATTCCATTGTGGCCTGAGAACAGATATTGTAGGATTTCCATACTTCTAAGTTTGTTAAGGTATGCTATATGGCCCAGGTGGTCTATCTTGGTGAATGTACCTTGAAAAGAATGTGTATTCTGCTGTTGCTAGATGAAGTAGTGTTTAGATGTCCATTTTATCAAGATAACTGACAGTGTTAAGTTCAACTAAGTCCTTATTAGTTTTCTGCCTACTGGATCTGAACATTTCTGATACAGGGATGTTGACGTCTCCAACTATAATAGTGGATTCATCTATTTCTCCTAATAGTTCTATTTTTGCCTCATATATTTTGACACTATGTCTTTAGATGCTTACACATTAGCCGTCACTATGCCTTCTTGGAAAATTGACTCCTTTATCACTACATAATGTCCCTTCTTATCCTGGACAACTTTCCTTATTCTGAAGTCTTATCTTTCAGAAATTAATATAGCTATTACCACTTTCTCTTGATTAGTGTTAGCATAGTATATCTTTCTTCATCAACTTGCTTTTAACCACTATATATCTTTATATTTAAAGTTCTTGTAGACAACATATCATTGGGTATTGCTTTTTGATCCATTCTGACAACTGGTGTCTTCTAACTGGTGCACTTAGACCACTGCTGTTTAAAGTAATTAATGGTATAGTTGGATTAATATCTACCATATGTAGGGGCGCCTGGGTGGCTCAGTCGGTTAAGCATCCGACTTCAGCTCAGGTCATGATCTCACAGTTCGTGGGTTTGAGCCCCACGTCGGGCTCTGTGCTGCCAGCTCAGAGCCTGGAGCCTGTTTCAGATTCTGTGTCTCCCTGTCTCTCTGGCCCTCCCCTGCTCACGCTGCCTCCCTCTCTTTCTCTCTCTCAGAAATAAATAAAACATTAAAAAATGTATATATCTACCATATGTTACTGTTTTGTTTGTTGTCCTTTTTCTTTGTTTCTATTTTTGCCTTCCACTCTTTTTTTTCTGCTTTTAGGGGTTTTAAACTGAGCATATTATATGATTCTACTTTCTCACCTTTCTCAGCCTATCAATTACACTTTTTAAAAATATTTCCAAGTTTTTATTTAAATTCCAGTTAACATGTAGTGGGATGTTAGTTTCAGGTGTAGAATTTAGTGATCCAACACTTATATACAACATCAGGTGCTCATCACAACAAATGCCTTAATACTAATCACCTATTTAACCTATCTCCCCACCTACCGCCCCTCTGGTAACCATCAGTTTTTCTCTATAGTTGAGAATCTGTTTCTTGGTTTTCCTCTTTTCTCCCTACTATGTTCATTTGTTTTGTTTCTTAAATTCCACATATGAGTGAAATCATATGGTATTTATCTTTCTCTGATTTACTTCACTTAGCATAATACTCTGTAGCTCCATCTACATCAGTGTAAATGGAAAAAATTCATTCTTTTTTATGGCTGATAATAACCCATTATACATCTAGTACATCTTTATCCATTAACCTGTTGATGGTCTTTTGACCTCTTTGCATAGTTGGCTATTGTTGGATAAATACCTAGTAGTGCAATTGCTAGACTGTAGGGTAGTCTATCTTTAACTTTTCAAGAAACCTCCATACTGTTTTCCATAGTGGCTGCACCAGTTGGTACTCCCAAAAACAGTGCAAAAGGGTTCCCCTTCTCCACATCTTCACCAACATTTGTTGTTTTTTGTGCTGTTAGTTTTAGTTATTCTGACTGGTGTGAAGGAATAGCTCATTGTACTTTTTATTTTCCTGATGATGAGTGATATTGAGCATCTTTTCATGTGTCTGTTGGCCATCTGGATATCTTCCTTGGAAAAATGTCTATTCACATCTTCTGCCCATTTTTTAATTGGATTATTTGTTTTTTGGGTGTTGAGTTGTAGAAGTTTGTTATATATTTTGGATACTAACCCTTTATCTGATATCATTTGTAAATATCTCCTCCCATTCTGTAGGTTGCTTTTCAGTTTTGTTGATAGTTTCCTTCACTGTGCAAAGATTTTTTATTTTGATGTATTCCCAATAGTTTATTTTTGCTTTGTTTCCCTTGCCTCAGGAGACATATCTAAAATAACAAATGCATAAACATGATATATAGTCCACTTCATACCTGTCAGAATGGCTAACATTAACAACACAGGAAACAACAGATGTTGATGAGCATGTGGAGAAAGGGAGCCCACTTGCACTGTCAGTGGGAATGCAAACTGGTGTAGCCACTCTAGAAAACAGTATGGAGGTTCCTCAAAAAAAATAAAAATAGAACTATCCTACAGCCCAGCAATTACACTACCAATATTTATCCAAAGGATACAAAAATACTGATTTGAAGAGGTATATGCACTCTGATGTTTATAGCAGCATTATTAACAATAGCCAAACTATGGAAAGAGCCCAAGTGTCCAATGACTGATGAATGGATAAAGAAGATATGGGATATATATACAACAGAATATTACTCAGCCATTAAAATGAATGAAATCTTGCCATTTGCAACGACATGGAGAGAACTACAGTATATTATGCTAAGCAAAATAAGTCAGTCACAAAAAGACAAATACCATATGATTTCACTCACATATGGAATTTAGAAAACAAAAAAGATGAACATATGGGAAGGGAAAAGAAAAAAAAGAGGGAAGGGAAGCAAATTATAAAAGACTCTTAACAATAGAAAACTGAGGGTTGATAGAAGGCAGCAAATGGGAGATGGGATAAATACGTGACAGGTATGAAGAAGGGCACTTGTAAGTGATGTATCATTAAATTCTACTCCTGAAGTCAATATTATACTGTATGTTAACTAACTAGAATATAAATTAAAACTTGGAAGAAAAAAGCCCATCTTCATTTTTTTAAGACCTTTAAAACTTCTCTCAGCAATAATTTATTTTCCCAATATGTTTCTTTATAATTTCTATTGGATGAGATATGATTGTCTTCTTTTACTTCTTAAAGCATGACTTCCCTTTGTCCTTTGAACATATTTATAATAGCTGCTTGGACATAGTTGTCACCGAAGTCTGTCATCTGAACACCTTCAAGGCAGTTTCCATTGCCTGCTTCCCCCCTCCCCCCGCCATATACAGGTCATACTTTTCTGCATATTTGCCTGTCTCATAGTTTTTGGTTTAAAACTGTACATTTTAGGGGCACTTGGGTGGCTCAGTCGGTTGAGCCTCCGACTTCGGCTCAGGTCTTGTGGATTCGAGCCCCACGTTGGGCTCTGTGCTGACAGCTAGCTCAGAGCCTGGAGTCTGTTTCAGATTCTGTACCTTCCTCTCTCTCTCTGACCCTCCCCTACTCACGCTGTCTGTCTGTCTGTCTGTCTCTCTCTCTCTCTGAGAAATAAATAAAACATTAAAAAAATTTTTAACCGTACATTTTAGATAATATATTTATTAACACTGCATAGTGTTCTCCCACCCATCTGGGGATTATTGTAGTTTGCTTTTTTTATTTCTTTAATCACTTGGCTGGACCATTTTAGTGAAGTCTGTCTCCTTCACAGTGTGAAGCCTCTGATGATACTCCTCAGAGGGCACCGCCTTGGGCATGCACAAAGATACTTTGGGATGACAGTAGTTTGGGCAGGGCTCTCCTTGTCTCTTCCCCCTCATTTCTATGTTGTCTATTTCTGTTAGTATCACACCCTGCCAGCTCATCGCACTATGGTCTTCAACAGTGCTCCTGGGCATAAATTACTCTACAGTCTTATTCAACTAAATCCTGTCCTCTTTGCAGAGGATGGTCTTTCAAGCCAGTATTTTGGGTTTTGTTCCAAGCCCAGGAGGGCCAGTGTTAACTCTTTCTTTCCCTGGTTTTATCTGGTAAACTTCTAACTGGTCTAAAACTTAACTTGCTGTGCTCATGGAACTATCACCCTTCACTTAACTGCCTACCACAGTCTATGAGAATACCTTTAAGTCCGAACTCTCCCATCCTTGATTCCAATAAGGCAGTGCCCTTGAGGAGAGCTTCAGAGCTCTCTGGTCTTATGACCTGCCTCCTCCCCACCCTTAGGCAAAACTTTGTACCACTATTCTAGTGCTAGAGGCCCAAACAGAAGCCAGCTTCCCTAAAAGAGACACCCTTGCTTTATGAGTAGGGTGTGGGTTAGGTACAGTCATTCCTAGTCCTCTCATCTTGCCCCTCCCAGTGAGAAACCTCCCTCCTACTAATGAGCTCTGATGCAGGGTGATTGAGGCCCTAATTCTCAGAGAACCATCCCTTGAATATTGCTTCCTTTCCCCCTACTGAGGGGAGGAGGCAGGGGGTCTGGGTAGAGGAAGAGTTTCCTAGACCTCTTACCTGTTCTTGCCTGAAACAGAGCTTCTCCAACATGGACCTACACAGGGAAGAGGACAAGAAATGCTGGTAGCTTGCCCCATCTGGGAAAAAAACCATAGTCCTAGACTGGGAGGGACCCTTACGGAGTATAATGAGGGAAGGAGCCCCATATGCGTGCCCAAACCCTCTGGGAGCAAGGCTGTTGGGGAGGGGAAAAGGGCAAGTTATGCCGCAAATGCCATGGACTTTCAAGTTTCTTAACTAAGGCTTAGTAGATTTTCTTAAATGTTTCATCTGCCACATGTCCTTAGTACCATTTCCAGAAACTTTAAATGGCTGGCTGAATTTTATTTCTTTAACTTTTACCAATTATACTGGTTTTGCTAGGAAGAGGATCTGTGGAACATCTCATGCCACCATTTCAGAAGTCATCTCTGAGCAGTTTTTCTTTTATTGAGTGTTAAAGAATCATTGCATTCCTGAGATAAAACCCATTTAATCACAGTACATGATCCATTTTATGTATTACTAGATTCAGATTGCTATTATTTTGTTAAGGATATTTTTATCTATCTTCACAACAGATATTGGCCTGTTGTTTTCTTTTCCTGTAACATCTTGGCCTGGTTTTAAGATCAGAATAATGCTAGCCTCATGATAAGTATTTCCTCTGCTTCTACTTACTGGAGGACTCTGTGGATTATTAGAAACAAGTAAATGCTGTCAGCATTCAAAAGAATGTGTCCCAGGATTGATATGGGTGGAGAATTTGAGGCTGGCCTGTGAAGATGGTCTTAGGAGAGAGAAGTGAAAAAATGGCATAATTAAAGCCACAAATATGGAAAATTTCAAAACAAACTTAGGAAATAAGTAGCCCCTTTACTAGAACTCAGCAACTTTTGACATCTTGATAATGAGCCACTGAAACATAACAGAAAGAAATATTTTATACAAGGACTTTATATCTCCAACTTTTAGTTCCTTTATGAAGAATCATCACACTCCTAAAATCTTAATGAAGAAAATGGGTTGTGATAGTCTTTGCACAACACTATATAATAAATACCTTTTGAATGATGAAAAGCAGCAGGCACTTGATATTCTTTTAGCCTGTAAAAAATATGAACTTACTTCTTATATTTAGGGAATAATCAACTTATGAGGCCATGCCACAAACATAAGCTGAAAATGCCAAATATTTGCTCTCAGCATGGAAAGGCACATGACCCCAACCTCTACTAACTAGGCATCACCTAGTAATACAAACAAGTCAAGGAATGGTGATTGGAAACAACATATACATCCGGTTTTCAGGAGCAGATTTTGCAAATTCTATAACTAATATCATACATAATGATGAAAGATTATTTTTTGCTTAAAATCAGCAATAAGAAAGGACATTTGTTGTCACCATGTCTATTCATTATTATACCAGAAGATCTAGCCAGTGCAATCAGGCAAGAAAAGGAAATAAAAGATGCCAAGATAGAAAGAAAATTATCTTTATTAGCAGACTACATAATCATCTAGATCAGGTCAGCACATTTTTTCTTTAAAGGTATGGATGACAAATATTTTAGATTTGTGGGGGATTGAGGGCAAGATGGCGGAGAAGTAGGGAGCTCCGTACATTGCACTCGCCCCCATAACTCACATGGAAAAGATTTGAAGCCATAGGAAACCTTACAGAACCCAAGAGATTGGGAGAAAAAGGACGGAGAATCCACTGAGAAAGCCTTCTAACGTGAGTGAGAACTGGGGAAGATAAAATTGGGCCGGGATCAGAGACTCCAAGGACAGGGGTGATCCCCCTCTGCGGGAAGTGAGAGGAGAAAAAGAGAGAGTCTGAAATCACTCAAGACACGGTCCCTGTAGCTGGGAAACAGAAAAACCTCCGCTGGGGGCACAGAAGGACCATGCACGCCAAATCCCTGCGTGCCAGGTTCCCGCGCACCAATTGTCCTGGAGGGGCTGCGTGCGGAGCACTTCTTTGTGCTCCTGCCTGGCTTGACGCTTAGAGGAGCTGCGCGCCTACCGCGCCATTGTGCTCCTGGCTGGCAGGATTCCTGGGGGAGCCGCGCACGTGTACTGGGTCACCACGCTCCTGGCTGGCTGGAATTCAAGAGGGAAGGCGAAGAGTTTAAAAACTGGGAGATTTGCCCGCGAGTTCGTGCTTCAGGTGACGAGACACAGAGGGACTTGGTTTCCCTCTCTACAGTGGGCCCGGCGCGCCCCACAGGCACACCTCCACCCATGCTCCCCAACCCAACTCAGAGGAGGAGGGAAGAGCAATTCTGGCTCCATCCTGGCTCCATCCCAAGGGCTAGGCAAGAGGCTTGGAATTGCCCCGAGGGGATCACCTGCGAGTTTCTGTCTACCGCAATTTCAGTGGGGCGTGCAGACAGGGATTTGGAAACTAGGCCTGGCCTGGGTTAAAGAGTGCAACCAACTATGACTGCACCCCTGGCACGGGGAGGTTACACACCCAAAAAGCAAGGTGCCGCGCTTGGTTCAAGAAGGGACTGGAGCGCCCCCACTCTCCTCCCCTCAAACCTCAAGGCAGAACTTCCGCCTGACCCACTGGATCACACCACGCCCATCCCTAAAGAGANATCCCTTCTGCCTCTTCATTCTATTTCCAATTTTGCCTCATCCCCGCCCGGTCTTCTCTCTCTTTCTCTATGCTCTTCAACCAGCATTACATACACCCAGCTATTTAATTGTAGCTGGGAAATCCGGTTATATGCTTTAAACCATTTTTGTCCTTCAGTTTTCTTCTTTTTTTCCTTTTCTTTTCTTCCTTTTGACCTTTTTATGTATTTTTTCATTCTCTATTATTACCCTTCCCTCCTCAGTCTTTTCCTTAACTTTTTGGTTTTCCCTCTCGGTTTGCAAGTTAGTTGGATTTGTCTGTGCATTTGTGTGCCTCTGCTCCCTGTGTGTTTGTCTGTATGTTTTCTTCTCCAGGGCTACCTGAGGAAACAAGCCAAAGTACACATGGTGGGGAGTCCCAAATATCACTACGAGTAGGAAAATAACATAACCAAGGTCTCAACAAGAGAGACCAAGAGATACCATTCAAAAAACACTCTCTGAAAGGTTAGGCCCTGGACAATCAATAGAAGTCTTCTTGGGTACAGCAGCGCTCACAGGTGCAGAGAGCATAACAAGTCTTTAAAACTAACAAGAGACCGAGCGCTAACTAAAATGACGAAACGAAAGAGCTCTCCTCCAAAGAAATTCCAAGAAGAAATGACAGCTAATTAACTGCTCAAAACAGATATAAGCAGCATAACTGAACAAGATTTTAGAACAATAATCATAAAGTTAATAGCTGGGCTTGCAAAAAGCATAGAGGACATCAAAAAAACTATGGCTACAAACAACAAGGAGAACAAAAATAGGCATGATGAATTAAAAAATGCGATAAATGAAATACATAATAAACTGGAGGTGTCCAATGCACAGATTGAAGGGCTGAAAAGAGAGTAAGTGATTTAGAAGACACCATTATAGAAAAAGAGGAAACTGAGAAAAAAAGAGACAAACTGATCCAGGAACATGAAAGAAGAGTTCGAGAGCTCAGCGATACAGTCAAACGCAACAATATCCGTATCATAGGAATCCCGGAAGAGGAAGAGAAAGGGAAAGGTGCTGAAGGAGTCCTGGAACAAATTATAGCAGAGAACTTCCCCAACCTGGGGAAGGAAGTAAACGTTGAAATACAAGACGCACAGAGAACTCCCCTCAGATGAAATATGAATCGATCTTCTGCACGGCATATCATAGTAAAAACGGCAAAATATAAGGACAAAGAGAGAATTTTGAAAGCACCTAGGGAGAAAAGGGCCCTAACATACAAAGGGAAACCTATCAGAGTGGTGACAGACCACTGGTAGCAGGCCAGAAAGGAATGGCAGGAGATCTTCAATGCGATGAACAGAAAAAATATGCAGCCAAGAATCCTCTATCCAGCAAGCCTGTCATTCAAAATAGAAGGAGAGATAAAACCTTTCCAAATAAACAGAAATTGGAAGAATTTGTCACCACTAAGCCAGCCCTACAAGACATCCTGAGTAGGACGNCAATGGAACAGATCAATGAAACCAAGAGTTGGTTTTTGGAAGAAACAAACAAAATTGACAAACCTCTAGCCAGGGGGAAATGGGCATGGAGGGGGGCACTTGTGGGGATGAGCACTGGGTGTTATATGGAAACCAACTTGACAATAAACTATTTGTAAAATAAAAATAAATAAAATAAACTGAAAAAAATTTTAAATATGTGGGCCATATGATCTCTATCACAACTTTTCCTTTGTATAGTAAAAACAGTCATAGATAATACAGTAACAAATGAGCATGAGTTTCAAAAAAACTTTATTTACAAAAAAAAAAAATGCCTGGTACATGGGCCTAGCTTTGAGGAAAAGCGGTCTAGCCTGAAAACATGATGAAAAGATGAAAAAAGAATAAAAGGAAAATATGATGAAATCTAACAAAATCACCTCACAGAAACAGTGAGTTTTAAAATGTTGCAAGAGTATATGCTAAGTGAAATAAGTCAGAGAAAGACAAATACCGTATGATTTCACTCATAGGTAAAATTTAAGAGACAATACTAGTGAACAAAGTAAAAAGACAAACAATAACAAAAACCAGATTCTTAAATACAAAGAACAAACTAGTGATTGCCAGAGGGAAGGTAAGTGAGGAGATGAGTGAAATAAAGGAGATTAAGAGTGTAACTATAAAGGGGCGCCTGAGCTCAGTCAGTTAAGTGTCAGACTTTGGCTCAGGTTATGATCTCACAGTTGTGGGTTCAAGTCCCAAGTCAGGGCTCTCCTGGAGCCTGCTTTAGATTCTGCTTTAGACTCTGTGTCTTCCTCCCTCTCTACTCCTCCTCTGCTCATACTCTGTCTCTCTCTCTCAAAGATAAACATTAAAACATTAAAAAAAAAAAAAGTATACCTATAGTGATGAGCACCTAGTAATGTATAGAACTGCTGAATTATTATATTGTACATCCCCAACTTATATAACATTATATGTTAATTATATTTCAATTTAAAAAATAAAATAAAAAATAATTCCACCAGGCCTTTATTTTTAAAAACTGAAAAGCAGATTAGAAAATGTATCTGAAAATGCAAAGGACTTAGAATGCCCAGAATTACTATGAAAAAAATGGGGGTGGGGAGGCAAAGTCCAGATTTCAAGACTCATTATAAAGATACAATATTCAAAATAGGGTACTACTGACATCAAGACAAATAGATCATGGGACAGAATAGACAGTGCACACACAGATTCACACATACATAGACAATTGATTTCTAACAAAAGTGCAAAGGCAAATTCACTGGGCAAAAATAGTCTTTTCAACAGTCTGGAGCAACTGGATTTCCATAGGCAAAAAAGTGTACTTTGCTCTGTACCTTGCAGTAAATGGAAAGATCATCTAGAACTGGGTCACAGACGTTATTTAAAAAATCTAAACATAAAAACTTCTTGGAAAAAATGAGAGAAAAATCTTGGTCACCACTTTGGATTAGGCAATGATTCTTAGATATAGCAAAAAAATATAATCCATAAAAGAAAAAGGTTTCATGAAACGGACATTATTAAAATGTAAAAACTCTACTCTTCAAAAAAAAAAAAAAAAGAACCCCTACCACTGGGAAAAGGAAAATACATAGCCTTAAGACTTTTTTTTGCAAAGTGTATGATGAAGGACTTGTATCCATTATATAAAAGACCACTCAAAACTCAAAAACAGGAAAATAACTCAATTACAAAATTTCAAAATATGTGAATATACACTTTACCAAAGAAGATATCCAAATGGCAAATAACAACATAAAAGAATGTTCAACATCATTAGTCATTAAAGAAACGGAATTAAAATCATTTGATCCTGCTACTTATCTGTTAAGATGGCTAAAATTGAAAAGACTGACCATGCTAAGTGTTGATAAGAATGCAAAGAAACTGTATTTCACATATACTGATGGTGAAAATGTAAAATGATATGACCACTTTGGAAAAAATGTTTAGACATTTCCTTAGAAAATTAAACATACACCTACCATCTAATCCAGCCATACCATTACTGAGTTTTTATTCAAGAATAAAGAAAGCATATGTCCAAAGAATACATATCATAAATGTCCATAGCAGTTTTATTTGTAATAGACTAAAACTGGAAATAGCCCAAAGATCCACCAACAGGTAACTAGCTAAACATATAGTAGTATACCTATACAATGGAATGTTACTCAGAAGGGAAAAAAGAGGGAATGGATTACTGATACATGACAAAACATGGATGAATTTCAAAATAATTGTGCCGACTGAAAAAAGCCATACCGAAGAGAGTACATAATAATATTCCAATTTATTTATTTTTTTTAAAGGTCTTATTCTTTTTTTATTAATTTTTTTTTAATGTTTTATTTATTTTTAGGAGAGAGAGAGAGACAGCGCGAGCAGGGGAGGGTCAGAGAGAGAGGGAGCCACAGGCTGAAACAGGCTCCAGGCTCTGAGCCGGCAGTCAGCACAGAGCCCGACGCGGGGCCCGAACCCACGAACCGCGAGACCACGACCCAAGCGAAAGTCGGACGCCCAACCAACCAAGCCACCCAGGTGCCCCTATAATATTCCAATTTATATAAAACTCCAGAAATTGTGATCTAATCCAGTGACAGAAAGCAAAGTGAATGCCTGGCAGAAAGGGATGGATGGGGAAAAATTCGATGGAGAGATTACAAGTGAGCAACAGTAAATTATCATGGATGATAAAGACATTTGTTATCTTTTCTGTGATGATTTCATGGTGGTTTTCAAATATGTTTGATATGTTTGTTTTTAATATATATAGTTTATTCTATGTAAACAATACCTCAGTAAGTCTTAAAATTTTAAAAAATTAAGAAAACATTTTTTTACATTGGTTAGACAACAATCTCTGAGATACAACATGCCAAAAATAGTTGATTAAAAATTGATAAATTAGATTTCTTTTAAAAATTTATGCTCTTTGAAGAAACACTAATAAAGGAATCAAAAGGCATGTCACAGAGGGGGTAAAATTTTTATAAATTATATACCTGCTGAAGAATTTTTTATCCAGATGGATTTTTTTATCTTTAAATTCAATTAAAAAAAACTTTTTTAATGAGATAAAGATTTGACCACATAACTTCACAATAACATAAACAGATGGCAAATGAGCACATGGAAAATCGCTCAATATTACATTTCATTAGGGAAATGAAAATTAAAACCATAATGAGATGCCACTGTATAATAGTCCAATCGCTAAAATTAAAAAGGCTGACTTTACCAAGAGTTGGACCACATATAGGGGAACTGGAACCCATATATGCTACTTGAAGGAATGTAAAACGGTATAATGCTTTCAAAAAACCTTTGGAAGTTTATTTAAAAAGTTAAATATACTCAGTCATTCAGCTTCTAGGAATTTATCCAAGAAAAATGAAATCATACGTCCACACAAAGACTTGACATAATTCACAAAAACTTTATTTAAAATAGCAAAAAACTGAAAATGACCAATGTTCATCAACAAGGGAATGGATAAACAAGCTGTGATATATATATACAGTGGAATACTACTCAGGAATAAAAAGTTAAATTTTAATACATGCAATAACAAAGATGGATCTCAAAATAAATATGCTGAGCAGAAGAATCCAGATAAGACAGACTACATGCTATATAACTCTATATAAAATTCTAGAAATTAAAAACAAATTATCATAAACTTCGTGGCCTAAGACATCTGTCTCGGTTCTGAAGGCCAGAAGTCCAAAATCAAGGTGCTGGTAGGGTTGGTTCCTTCAGTAGCTTTTGAGGAAGAATTTATTTTATGTCTCTTCCCTAGCTTTTGGTGGCTGCTAGCAACACTTGGAAGTCCTTGGCCTGTATATAACTGCAATTTCTACTTCCATTAATCCCCTTCTCCTCCCTCTGTCTCATTTCTCCTACAAGGACATCTGTCATTGGATTTAGGGCCCACCTTAATCCAGGATGAGGTCATCTCCAGACCTTAATTTACATCTTCTAAATAAAGTCACATTCACAAGTTACAAGGGGACATATCTTTTGGGAGGCCACCATTCAACCACTACAAATGTACAGAGACAAAAAGCAAATCAGTGGTTGTCTGGAGATGAGAAGGAATGATTACCAAGAGACATGAAGAAGCTTTTAAAGGCAATAGACATGATCATGACTGTGGTAGTGGCTTCATGGTATACGCATATGTTAAAAGTTATTAAAGTACATCCTTTACAATAACACCATGTTTCTGATGTCTGAGTCTCAAAATACAACCATCAATGGTACAAAAGAAAACCATAAAATTCAAAGTAAAATAAAGGGAAGATGATTATAAAGGATATAGAATTGAGAAAGAATAGTACAGTAAACTGAGCTGTAAATTATGAATGACAGAGGCTAAGGAAGGAGTTCCACTTACTGAAAGGGAAGACAAGTAAATCAGACAGCTTAAAATTAGTGCCCTGAACACTGCCTGCTATATAGACTCTCAAGAAATACTTACACACACACACACACACACACACACACAGATGCACATGCCCACATGTATATGCATACACATAGAAAAAGAGCCAATGTACCAATGAAGTATTCATTTAGAGTTCTCTGTGGTAACTGTAAGATAATATTCATAGACCCACACACACAAAAAAATAGGGACTACAGAACAGAAAGTTGCAAAAGGAAATGGTATTAGATCACTTTTTAAGGTGGCTGTATGTACCAACACATCAAACAGATTTTCTAACAGTAACAATAGTATAAATATGATTAAAAAAAAATGTTTCCATCTTAATTCTCATTTGCCAAGAACAAAATTTTATGTGCCAATGACTAAAGTGGGAGAAAAGTTAAAAATAGAAGTAAAAGAGGAAAGCAGCAGCTCTCAAGGACTGGCTCCTTACAAGACTCTTATAATACCTACAATTTGATGATGTACTGGAAAATCTGCTGATACACAAAAATTCTTCCCATATTGTTTAGAAATCACTAAATTAAACACATATGCAAAACACATTTTTCTATTCCACAGAAAGTTCGAAGTTAAAAAACATACAGAAAAGCAAATAGCTATAGATTTACCTACAAATAAACTTTATTATGTTATTATATGGAAAATATATCACATGCTAAAGGGGAAAAAAGAGTCCTTGGAAAAAATCAAACATCCTCTTTAATGAGCAACATCCATTTGTTTTACTGTTATCAAGCTTAATTCACATGACTAGCAGCCTGGTTTGGCAGCCTCAATGCATAAAACAAATAATTCATAAATGTTTGACAATATTATTTTTAGTTCACATGCTTCTTGGATTGAGCCCACAAATGCTTCTACTTTATGCTACTCCAGGGATTCCATTCAGACACAAATACATTCGTTAGTCATTGATACTGAGGGAAGAACTGAATACATACACCATTATATTTCAAATGTATAAGTCGCATTTAGGCAGACATTTAGAGTAATTTTAAAATGATCATTGCTGCTCCTATTTTAAATACAGTCAATGAAGTGTGACAGTATAATTGAGGCTACACGATGCTATGTGCAAAAAGTACATTTTTAATAATGGTTAGGGTCACCAAAGATCATGACCTGATAATTTTAACAATTTAATTGATCTCTCTTTCACAAAACAATGTTTGAGAATAGTCCCACAAAATACCTTGTTAAATGTAAACAGTGTTTACAAGTGCCTTGATATTATAATGCACAAAACATTTTCACTTTTAATGAGATAAATATATCTAAAATTAGAACTTAACACAAACATCTGAATCAATTGTTTCCCCAAATACTTCCAAACAAAATATTTCAAATTCCGTACAAGATTCTCAAACCCATGAGTACAAACTCTAATCTTGACACTGAATTTGGATCATCTCCATGGAGGAAATCCATGAACCAGATGTGAATTTATTCCTCCAGATGTATTTTATATGTTTGAGGAAAAATAACACATTTCTCACTGCTTTTTCTGATGCTACAAAAATACACTAGCATAAAGACAGCAAAAAGAAAATGCTATAACTCTTGAGTTTTCCACTACTCTAACGCAGTCCTTTATTATTACTAACTTACCAAAGTATAGGGACAGTTACTCTTAATCAAGGAATATTAACTAGTAATTCAGAATCAATTTAATACTTACAATCCACCATTTTCCTGTATTTAGAAGCCACACTAATTATAATACAAACTGTTTTATGTGATCTTGTTTTGACATTACATGGAATTTAAGAGAAAAATACACCTACAGCTTTAACTAAAATGTCATGACTTCAACATCTGAGATAAATCTCTACACACAAAAAAATTAATCACAGCAAAATTTAATAAAATCAGTAATACACCAATCTAATTACTAACAAAATTAGTAATACATGCAATCTAACTGCATGGTCTCAAAGTTTTAACACATTTTATAATACCAATGAACACAAGTCCAAAAATCAAGAAACTTAGTATCACAAAAACAACCTCCATCACATTAAGATGTCAACTAACTAGAAACAAACAAAAATGGATCCTCTAACACATATATTTCCTTTGTCCTCCAGAAGAGATCCTTTAAACATAACAGCTTTATTTAAGTACTTAGCAAAAAAAAAAAGTTTAATCAGAAAAATTAATGATCTTGTTGAAATGTTTAATTCTATCCAGGAAAGGAAGTCTACACTTAATAATTTGTTATGATAGTTGTGAGTGGGTGTAACTTTAATACTTCTTTTACATAAAATATAAATATAAATATACATTAAGCAATACACTAAATAGTAGCTTAATACTAAACAGCAGGTAATCATGTGTAAATCCACATTTTAGAAGTATAAATAAATAAACACACCAGTACATGAAACCAACCTAATTACTGTCCATTTTATTTTTTTTTTTAATGTTTATTTTGAGAGAAGGAGAGAGAGAAAGAAGAGAGAGAGGAGATGGGGGAGGGGGAGAGGGTAAGAGGGGAGGGGGATGTGGGGGAGAGAGAAGCTTGGGATTGGCCTCGAACTCATTAACTATGAGAGCATGACCTGAGCTAAAGTCAGGCACTTAACCAACTGGGCTTCCCAGGTGCTCCCATCACCTTATGTTTTCAATGATTTAATAAGAAAGTTAAAGTTATGTTATCCTGGCATAAAATGAGTATTTCAAATTTGATAACTCATTTTAATATGGTATAATTTTAGAAGATTTCTCGGAAACACTTTAAGGTTATCCCAAGAACTTAAATTCTGAACTAAAAGAAGACACTTTTCCAGGTAGGAAACATTCTTAAATAATTAGTCTTTAAGGAGGGGAGATGATTTCCTATATGTGTCAGAAATAAATGTGAAGTGACCGACAAGAATAAACATGGTAAGGTGTAGAGAAACTGATTTACTATATTGTGTACCTGAAACTAATATAACATTGTATGTCAACTATACTCAAGTAAAAAAATTTAATTCAAAACAAAACAAAAAAATAAATATTTAATCACAGATCTCTTTCAGAATAAACCACTTTTCAGTGAATTTTGGAGAATATAAAAAGAAAATAAAGGGGGCGCCTGGGTGGTTCAGTTGGTTAAGCGTCCAACATCGGCTTATGTCATGATCTCACACTTTTTGGGATCGAGCCCCAGGTCGGGCTCTGTGCTGACAGCCAGCTCAGAGCCTGGAGCCTGTCTTCGAATTCTGTGTCTCCCTCTCTCTCTGACCCTCCCCTGCTCACGCTGTCTCTCTCTCTCTCTCAGAAATAAATAAAATATTAAAAAGAAAACAAAAGGAAAGAAAGACTTTAAATCTATTTAACAACAGCAACAAAAAGAATATATGGTAAAACTGTCCAATAACTCAAACCTGAGAAAGTGTTTCTTTTCTAAAACTATAAAATACCAGAAATGATCCTTTTACACCCACACGTATTTATTTAACACACAATTTTGGTGTTGTGCCAATAACTCTTAACTTCACCAAGATTTCCTCTTTGGAAGTAACTAACTGTGGTTAGATTTTAAATACAAATAGATTAAGAACAAAACTTTAACTTAAGTGCTGTTACAGATGTTTTCTCACACTATTAAAAAAAAATCTATCAAGCGCAAAGACTCCTATTCATTTAGGAAGAAACAAGTTACAAGTTTTATTTAATTTTCACATTTGAATTAGAATGACATCAAAGTTTACTCTGAATTGGAGAAAGATGAAAAATCTTTGGTTTCAAGGAACAAAATAAGAATATCACTAGCCATGAAAGAAAATGTCACATTTCATACATGGTTAAGACTGAATTCTTGATTTCTAAAATATATCTGGCTTTTTCTTTCTTTAAACTCATGAAACAAAAGCAAAAAACCTGAGAGTAAATCTGGCATTTATCATCAGATAAATCTTTAATAAGATTTATTAATCTTTGGGGCACCTGGGTGGCTCAGTCAGCTGAGTGTCTGACTTCAGCTGAGGTCATGATCTCGGAATTTGTGAGTTCAAGCCCTGTATCAATTTTGGCAATTTACATTTTTCTTAAACCAGAAATTCTAAATTTTATTAAAATTTTTCATATTTTTAGAATAAACTTGCTAAAAGTTGCTATTATAATTTTTTAAATCTCAACATGTGTCCTTTATATTAATAACATTATTGATGTCTCCTTCTACTATTTCTTCATCAGTGTTGTCAAGGGAATTCAATCAGTTCAAATTCTGGTGCCCGCAATTACAAGTTGTGTGACTTTTAACTTCCCTGAGCTCAGTTTCCTCAAATTTTAAATAGGAATGAAAATAGCAATCTTCCTAAAGGATTACTGAAGAAATTAAGTGAAATAATGCATGTAAATTATTTAGAACATGCTTGGTAAATAATAAGTATTCAATCAAGCATGGGTTTCTTTATTTCTAAGCATTATTTGGTCTCTTTCAAACCTTCCTGTTCCTCTTTCATATTGCACAAGTTTTCCATTATGGTTCCTATTCCTTCTTTTAATCTATAATCATTTTAAACAAACTTTATTATCTACAGTTCTTATTGTATTTATTCTCTTGTCTGTTATGTCTACTTGTTCTCTACATGGAAGTTTGTTTCCTCCTATGGAAACAATGTAACAGCCTTCAGCAGAGGTTGCTTTACTCTGTGGGACTCTTTTGTTTGCCCTGAGCTATATAAAAAGACACCTAAAGGACAGGTACATTTGTTCATTTGTTTTGCCAGGCCCCAAGGAATTTCACTGGTCTCTGACTAGGGAGATGGGAAAGAAGTTCATCTGCACACTTGAGTTTGTATGAACTATTTACATTATATAATTTTTGTGTGTTTTATATTATTCTTTTAACTATTATGGATGACTTCATCATTGTTACAAAAATTCCTGGCTTCAGTGAGCAAATAAATATAACATTCTTTTAGATTCTTTTTCCTGAAATTCTAGTACATTCAAATCATACCAGAAATGAATATTCCTATCTCAAGTACTGCAAGTTCTAATATTTTCTATAAAATCACCTTTTTAATAAAGAACTATAATATACTGCTGCATATTTTTATAAATAACAGTGATAATAATGATAATAAATACATTTGGGCAGTGTGTAAAGAGTTTATATAATCCTTTACCCAAGGGATACAGAAATGCTGAGGCATAGGAGCACATGTACCCCAATGTTCATAGCAGCACTCTCCACAATAGCTAAAACATGGAAAGAGCCTAAGTGTCCATCAACAGATGAATGGATCAAGAAGATGTGGTTTATCTATACCATGGAATACTACATGGCAATGAGAAACAATGAAATCTGGCCATGTGTAGCAACATGGATGGACCTTGAGGGTGTTATGCTGAGCGAAATAAGTCAGGCAGAGAAGGACAAATATCATATGTTTGCATGTATAGGAGGATTAGGAGGAACTTGACGGAGGAACAAGGGGGAGAAGAAGGGCGGAAATGGTGGGGGAAAGGGAGAGAGGCAAACCATGAGAGACTCTTGAATGCTGACAAAAACTGAGGACTGATGGATGTGGGGGGGAGGGGGGATGGGCATGGAGGAGGACACTTGTGGGGATGAGCACTGAGTGTTATGTGGAAACTAATTTGACAATAAACTATTTGTAAAAAAAAAAAAAAGAGTTTATATAATTCTTTAAGCAAATTTAAAGCACAACATCTTTCATTTGTTTCTCACAACCAACCCAGCAAGATAGGGCAGGATTTACTATCCTCCACTTTAGAAATTAAACTCTAAGGTCCAAAGCTATTGGTTCATATATACACACAGAAGTATACTACACTCTCACTTACTATTCATTCATAGTACAGATATCTGGTTTTCTATTATCGGTAACTATTCTTTTTATCTCCTGCAAATTCTGGATAATTAAATCCTACAATATTCCCTACCTATTTTATTGCTTCAATTATTAGTATATAATACTAATTGAGCTTCCAAATCTCCTAGAGACATAATACTGCTATGAGCATTATGAAAACATCATATAATTTCAATTCTAAGACATATCTTTCACACTTAAATGTTTTTACAGTCAGTATGGATCTTCCACTTAATATCAATAGAAACCTGCTGGTGATTATGCAGAAAATCAAGTTATGACACTATTATAAAAACAACTGTGCACATAAAATATTTATCTGTCCATCACTTTGGTTGAGGTATTTGGCTTTATAGCACCAAATGTGAATTAATTTTAATGTGAATTTGAATTAAGGTTTTTATGTCCATTAAGGTTTTTTTCTTTTTGTTATTACTCTTGATTTTAGTAACTGCTATACCCAACATGGTGCTCAAACTCACGACCTTGAGATCAAGAGTCTCATGCACTACTGGGCTTCTAGGTGCTCCTCTGTTAAGTTTTTTGTTTTTATTTTAAAGATAATACTGAGATGCTGCTCTGAAACAGAAAGTAAAAATACATATAAAGTTGATTTTCACATAGCAGGTAAAATAATTAAATACAGTAGGAAAATGTTAACTTTTTAAGAATGGACAGCCAAATTCCAATGCCAGGAGAGAATTTATGCATCAGGGAAAACCGCTATTCTCTTCTAAACATTCCAATGAAGCACTGCTGATTGAGTAATTTTTTTTAAACACTGCTTTTTATCATGTTACTTTCCTGTTCAAGATTCTGCAATGGCTTCTTACTGCCTCTTCTAATTCAAATACACATTTCTATGCAGCCTTCATCCATTATTTGACTTCATAAATTTATGAAATTTGAATTTCCATTTTTCCCCCACTTCTACTTCCCTGAGTCTCCGCATTAGGGCAGTCAGTGTCATAGGAAGTCTCCGCCTTTCTTAAAACTCTGCCTTGATCCATTCACTAACACCCTCCATCATTTTCTTCCTAGTGAATAAGACCGTACTCACCCTTTCATCCCATTGCAAGTTTTAATCTACTTAATTTTGAGCTCCTGTTATAGCTAGAGACATTATTATATAAGTTCCCAATAGCACTTATCTATTTATTTGTTTCTTAACTGTTCCATTTTCGTAACTTAGATCTTAAGAGGCTTGAGAATATAGAAAACATCATCCATCCTTTCTCTTTTCCATTAGAGGAGAGAAATTCTATGAGAAAGAAGAGGAGGGCTCATAACACACAGAGTTGTCGAATCAAGAAAGAAAAGAAAGGAAAGAAGGGAAGGAAGGGAGGAAAGCTGGAAGGAAGGCAGGAAGAAAATTAATTAAGAGATAGGAAACTAAATCTCAGAGAAGTTAAATAAAGTGTCCAGAACAAAGAGTTAAATAGCTCAACCTTGTCAAAAACCCAGTTTAGTGATCTTTCTCTTCAACACAGTATTGACATACATGAAGAAGCAAAACAAGAGATATGTATTAAAGCCAGGTCCTATTTTGCTTTTCAGCTTAATATAAAAAAAAAATAAAATCACAAGCAAGGCCCATTATATACTTCAGTTTCTTGCAGGTTAGTCCACTGACATACCTCTTTCCCAATTAGACTGAAAGTTTGTGAACTTCCATTAAAGTTCCAATACAAATTAGGTGTGATTACTGGGAGGAGAGAAGAGAGAAAAGATTAGGTACAGACCTGCTTAGAGACACAAAGTTGTATTTAAAGTTGGTAAAGTGGTCTTGAGAGTCTCTCTTGGGTGCTATTTACAAAATTTTTTTTTATTACAATCATGCAATATGATTCCATTTGGGATTTCGAGTAAAGCTGGAATGCTTTATTCCCTAAAGAACGAAAAATGTTTAGTTAAAAAAAAGGAATGTGATACTTCTGGTCAAAAGTTCTGTTTCTGGAATTCATGATAAATGAAAAGAATTTTGGCAGTTCCTATGTCATTCTACATCTCACAAGCAACGTGCAATTCCTCATGTCACTAAAACATGGTTATGCACTGAAACAACTGATCTTATTACAAAACAAGTTAAAGAAACAAACAAAGCCTCCTTCAGTTCCTGCCTTGATTCATTATTAGAATTCACCTTTCCTTTCACCTCACCCACAATCCCAGATATTGAATGCCAAATGTTGGTCTCCCTGAAAGACAGGACATTAGACACTTTAAATATCAGCAAAATAGAATTCAGCTATCCTTAGTCACTGACTAATGACTCTATTCCTATTTGTACATTTTTAAAGTAATACTATGTCCTTCCCGGAAGTTCTTTTTGCATTCCAGATTACGACAGGGACTAAAGTACAACAAAGGAAAAATGCAAAAAGTCAAGTGTCAGGCCCAGAGTTGGAAGCATATACACATATGTAGGTAAGTCTGGGTCAAATTCCTGTTCAGTAGGATATTAATCTTTACAAAATATTTTAAAGAAATATTACCTAATTTAGCCTAAAGAAAATTACGCTGAAGTATCAAATTTAAAATGTGACCAGAAAGTGTATATTCTAACATGGGTAAGGGGAAAGTATTAACAAAACATTTTTTAAATTTTGTAATAAATATTTGAATGCACCATACATCCTGTTTTTCTAATGCCATGTGATAACTGAATATAAGAAATATTATCACCAATTTTTCATCTCCCATTTTAGAACAGAAACTAAATATATCTGCCCTTCCCCCACCTCCAAAATCAGAGATCATAGTATCGAATTAGTTAAAATTTATTTCTAAAATTTACCCAGAGGAGTTTCAAAAAACAATTTTATAAGAACACTAGAAATCACCAATGTTTAAACAGTTATACACACAGTATACCTAAATTGACCAGAGTTCATTTAACAAATGACTACTGTCTACTTCTACTGCTGATTACCTGCTAGAGCAACACAAACCCTTCCTCCCAAAAAAAAAAAAAAAAAAAGAAAACAAAAACAACACATCTTCCTCTGTTAAAGTCACATCTGCAGGAAAAAGGCTACTAAAAAAAGAACAGTCTGCTGTTCCAAGTTAATATCCTGCCAGTAGATATTTTGCAATGCTCAGGACTGGAAAATGTTTTCAAAGAAATAATTTTATTTTTAAGTTTTCTTATTTACTTAAGGCAGAAATTCTAGACTTAGAAAATTAAAATGTTAGTTGTATTATTATATTTTACTAAATAAATCTGCCATCTTTGTCTGAGTCTCCCATTTTCTGAAACCCTATAGAATAAAAATGGTCTCAGTATTCCCTGTTCCTCTTTGCCTTTTTCATCAACTATATCTACAATTTCTGATTCATGTGTACATACTAGTAACAATAACAAACTGGAGACAAAATTCACTTTTTCAAAACCCAGAAAATGAGAATTTGGATATATGTACAGGGAAAACAATGTTGGGAAGTATAAACAATAAGCACAATTCTAGTTGAACTGCACTTAATCTTTCAAATAAAGCAAAAGTTTAGGTTAAATACTTAAGTGTACATATGTCATTGCAAAGTTAAAAGCAAATTTAAAAATTCTTGACCAAGTAATGTCCTATTATCTTATAGACATTGGTGAAAATCATTCATAAAACAACTTGATTCATTTGTTTTCACAAATCTCTTCAATTTACTATTAAAAGGGTTCTCTGATTTCAACTCCAATGGCTGATTCAATAAATGATGGCTTAGTAAATCAGAATTTACAGTATGTGAACCAAAGAATGTTTATAATTTCCTAGAATAAAATTATTTATAACATATGATATCATATACCTAGTAGTTTGTCTTACAATTCCTTATGTTTTTATGTTATTTCTGTGGTTCTAAACCTGACTAAGCTATGGAATCACCCAGGAGGCTTCTAAAATTTTTCAGTGTCAGGCACCCATCTCAAACCATATACACTGGAATATCTTGGCAGTTAGGTCTCAGCATCACTATTTTTTAAATTTTTGACCACTGTAAAAACACATAGAATTTATCACTGTAGTTAATTTTAAATGTACAGTTCAATAATGTTAACTGCATTCATATCAATGTGCACTCTGGAACTGGAACTTTGAACTTTATTATCCTGCATAGCCAAAACTCTATACTACTGAACAACTTCTCACCAACACTATAGCTCCTGGCAAACACCATTCTACTTTTTGTTTCTAAAAGTTTGACTACTTTAAAGACTTCATAATAGTGAACCTCAAGGTTCATCCATGTTGTGTCATGGGACAGGATTTCCTTCTCTCTTAAGGCCAAGATTCCATTGTATACATGTGCAACATTTTCTTTATCCATTCATCAGGGAATGAACACTTGGGTGGCTTCCACATTTTAGCTATTATGAATAATGCTGCTTTGAACACAGATGTACAAATATCTCTTTGAGACTCAGCTTTCAATTCTTCTGAATACATATCCAGAAGTGGATCTGCTGGATCATATGATATTTCTATTTTTAATTTTTTGAGGAGCCACTATATAGCAGCTGCACCATTTTACATTCCCATCAGTGGCATAAGGGTTCCAAATTCTCTACAACCTTGCTATCATCTTTTATTTTACAGGTTTTTCAACAGTACTCACCCTAGTCAGTGTGACGTGGTCTCACTGTGGTTTCAATCTGTATTTGCCTACTAGTGATGATTGCTAACTGATATGGAAAACAAAGGCAAAAGAGAAAACTTAAATTTCCTTAGAACTGAAAGCCCACTGACAAGTCCTTGAGACAGGCAGAGTGACCTTCCTCTAAGAACACAAATGCCGTGATGTTAATAATTTGCTAAGGGCAAAGGCAATCTTAGCTTAACATTACCCCGACCTCCAGGACACTGTCAGTCACCTTTAATATATAAAAATTTCTTTGGAAAAAAAATTTTTTTTTAAATGTTTTATTTATTTTTGAGAGAGAGAGGCAGCGTGAGCAGGGGAGGGTCAGAAAGAAAGGGAGACACAGAATCCGAAGACAGGCTCCAGGCTCTGAGCTACCTATCAGCACAGAGCCTGATGCGGGGCTCGAACCCACAAAGTGTGAGATCATGACCTGAGCCGAAGCCGTTCGCTTAACCGACTGAGCCACCCAGGCGCCCCTTTATTTCTACCCCCCCAAGATATATGTCAATAATCATTCTTCGAGCATATGGCCCACTGATATACATCTGAAGGGTCTCATAACTAAGATTTCATTAAAAAGTAATAAATGACCTTTTCCTAACAATAGCTAGCCCCCTCAATGTCCTGGAAACCTTGCCTCCAAAATTCCTTAGAGACTTAGGCTATCCCTAACCCCATCTCTACATGAAAGTATAAATTCAGCCACCCCTCAATATCCCAGTGCAGCTCTTTCAAGCCCACGAGTCCTGTCCCTATGCTTTAATAAAATTGCCTTTTTGCACCGAAGACATCTCAAGAATTCTTTCTTGACCATTCACTCCAAATCCCAACATTTCCACATCACCAACATTCAATACCTAGAGGTTATTCTCCAGTCAAAGAAATGACATTTAGAAGAGAAAATAATCATGCACAGAGAGGTAATGGTTAAAATACACTTAGATAGAAAACAGACAAAACTTTCAGGTAAGAATGGTTTGCTTCTCTCATCCCATCTCAGCCTGCTTCCTTCCTTGAACCTCCCTCATCTCTCCTTTTCCTATAGAATATTCTTTCAAACTGGGGTGCCTGGGTGGCTCAGTCGGTTAAGCGTCCGACTTCAACTCAGGTCACGATCTCACGGTTCGTGGGTTCAAGCCCTGCATCGGGCTCTGTGATGACAGCTCAGAGCCTGAAGCCTGTTTCAGAATCTGTGTCTCCCTCTCTCTCTGACCCTCCCCTGCTCATGCTGTCTCTCTCTCTCTCTCAGAAATAAATAAAAACATTACAAATTTAAAAAAAAGAATATTCTTTCAATCCAATTCTGTTCCTAAGAAAGAATTTAATATGAATTTGGGAATGTTCCTAATCTTTCCCCAGGAAATTTACATATAAAGTCTTAACATTATTTAGAGATGGAAATATTTTTTTTCACATGGTAAAAAGAAGCGTTAAGCCACAACTTCAAAGCAGAGGTATTCAGGGCTGGTACTCTCACAAGCCAGTTTTAAAGATGACTAGCCAGCAGATGATCACCTANTTTTTTTTTTTTTTTTTTTTAAATGTAAGCTACACTCTCACGACGCCAAGATGAAGAGTCGCATGCTCCACCAAATGAGACAGCCCGGTGCTCCAACAGTACTTTTTTTTTTTTTTTTTAAGTAATCTCTATGTCCAACGTGGGGCTTAAACTCATGACCCCAAGATCAAGAGTCACATGCTCTACTGATTGAGCCAGTCAGGCACCCCTGATGTTTTATAGAAACAAAAACAACCAAAATCAAAATAAGAATATATGCTGGCACACACCATGCATTTACTTGAACACTGTAGAGAAAAACTGTATATTTCTTATGTATTTTAGAGTGTACAGAAAGAACTCAAAGCAGGTCCTGAAAATCTGCTTGAAAGCTGAATCATAAGAATTTTCCAACATCTTATTTGTTCAACACCCTCAATCATTCAGAATACAAACAAGATTCTAAAAATAGGCCAAATAACCAAACAGTTAAGAAGTGAAATTAGGTATCATAAAGTTTTGTTAGAAGGCACTTGGTTTTCCTCATAACTCTCACAGAGTTATTGGATACTATCAGATTATACACAATTTTAGCAAATTTAATTATATTATTTTCCAAACAGTAACAAATATATTTACATTGGGAGTGAAGATGGAGACATCGAAATCTGAACGAGGACATTCATTTAGGTTGGCCTTCTACCTACATACTGCATTCTACTTGCAAGCATCTGTTATAGCAGCATATTATAAGAATTGATATTCATACTGAGTAGCCTTATGCATCACAGATTAAATTACATTAATAGGTTATCTTAGGTCTATAGCTGGTAAGGTATATACCTTTGCAGCTGTGGTGCACCTGCACACACACGCACACACTCCTTGTCTACACCTTTCTTCTCCTTTGCCAACAGCTACTCAAACCTTGACTCCTTCATGAGTCACCACATAAGTAGCTCATGACTTTGGCATTATCCTTCCCTCCCTAGTCTCACCATTCCAATCACCTGAATCAAGTGGAGGAAACCCTCCCCTCCCTCCGCCTGTTTCCCTAAGGAAAGCAAAGAATTCATTGGGATTAGAGTGTCACAAAATACTACAAATCTGAATCCAAGAATGCTCACCTTTGAAGTAGAAAGGCAGGGAGGAAGAGTACTGAGGAAAAGAAATGGGAATAAGAAGTAAGACATGATGGGTTTTTTCCTGGTTTGACTTTTGAGATTTTCTTGTTTTTTAAAAATCTGCAAGAGGATTGCTTTTGATCCATCTATTCTTGTGTGTCTACCATGTACATGACCTGTGCCGGTCACTCTGGGAAGACAGAGATGAATCACAGGAGTTCTCAAAGGGCTTGACAGGTTATTGTCATGGGTCCCATAGACACCAACCAGAAAAGAGAAGAAGGGAGGAAAGGGGAGGGGAAGGGAGAGGAGGGGAGGGGAGGGGAGAGAGGAGAGGAGAGAAGACATGAGGCCCAGCTCACAAATACTTGTAATTTATTTGAATAAAAATATTCATTCCTCCACTCTTAGTAGATCATTTATGACAGACACTTTGGGGTATTACATACTATTAATACTTGGTCTGCTTTCTCTCTCTTTAATATCAATAGGAAAAACTGAAGGCTTTCCCTATTTACTGGGTAGTTCTATAAAATGCTACAACAGGAAATCTCCCAAAGAATGTGATTATTTCATTTTGTGTACTTATATAAAGAAAATTCTTTAAAAAATGCAATCAAAATCACCTACCCCTACTTGAAAAACAGGTAAATATTTTCTTATGCCGCTAAAGGAAACAAATATTCCCACATTTCTTCAGATGTAGCTATAAACATAAACATGCAACAGTTTTTCAAATAAAAATTTGTTATCTATCCACATCACATCCTTTTCTCACTTATTGGTATCATAAACAGCTTTCTAGACAAATCTACCTAATTCTTTTCCATAAATCTGAAACTTGTCTATATACCTAACCACAAACCTACTGAGAAAGTTTTCTGTATTGTACTATTATAAAAAATACCAAAGAACATGCTTGTTAGAACAAATTAAAACCTTATCATTATTGTGTGAGTATGCCAACACAGTTGGTATTTATAAACTTTTTATAATTTGGTCAGTCTGACTACCAAACTCTTCATTCACTGTTATTCACTGTTATTTTAATTTGCCTTTTAAAATTATGGCTGAGATTAGAGGCAGCTTCTCATGGTTGCTGGCAAGGTGAATTTCTTTTTTGGCAAAAAAAAGTATGTATTCTACTTTTGTTGTTGTTGGGTTTTATTACTCATTTCTAGGTGCTCATTGATTAAGGATATCAACCTTTTTTTGTCTTTTAATTTGGCTTACAATGCCAACCACAGTACACAGCGCTAAGAAAATTTATCTAAAACTTGGAAATGAGGGGCGCCTGGGTGGCTCAGTTGGTTAAGCATCCGACTTCAGCTCAGGTCATTTGAGCCCCACATCGGGCTCTGTGCTGACAGCTAGCTCAGAGCCTGGAGCCTGCTTCAGATTCTGTATCTCCCTCTCTCTCTGACCCTACCCTGCTCACACTGTCTCTCTCAGAAATAAATAAAACATTAAAAATTTTTTAGAAAAATAAAAATAAATAAAACTTGGAAATGAAAAAAGAATATAGCACATCTTTTCCATTGTCATACTGGAGCACAGTTTTAATAAGCACACCAAAGGATTATTTAAACTTTTGAAAATATACCTGTAATGGAGTTTCTAATTTACTTCCTAAAAAAATTTTTTTAATGTTTATTTATTTATGGGGGCACTTGCGTGGCTCAATAGGTTAAGGATCCAGCTTCGGCCCAGGTCATGTTCTCAGGGTTCATGAGTTCAAGCCCCACATGGGGCTCTGTGCTGACAGCTCAGAGCCTGGAGCTTGTTTCAGATTTTATGTCTCTCCCTCTCTCTGACCCTCCCCGCCCCACTCTGTCTCTCTCTTTCTTAAAATAAACATTAAAAAAATGTTTTAAATTTTTTTTTGAGAGAGAGAGAACTAGAGAGAAAGAGAGAGCATGCGCACCCATTGGGGGAGAGGCAGAGAGAGGAGAGAGAGAATTCCAAGCAGGCTCCATGCTGTTAGTATACAGTGCACAGGCCAATGAGAGGTTCAATCCTACCAACTGTGAAGTCATGACCTAAGCCAAAATCAAGAGTCAGATGCTCAACCAATTGATGCACCCAAGCGCCCCTCTAATTTACTACTTGATTAAAGCATCTATCAGAATATGGAAGAAGCAATACTGCACACAAATTTGGCATTCAAATAACTCCTGAATAAATTAGAGAACTAATATTTTATAAAGTCCAAAGAGTTTACAAAGATACTTGTACCATTAACCACAACCCCTCTACCATTCAAAAAATTGATTGACTTCCTGAATACTAAAAGGAAAAGTTACATTTTGGAAAGGATTGCCACAAAAATGTCAACCTATCTATCTGAATCCCAACTCATCTTACAACATGTTCTAATATCAAGAACAGATGGCCAGATAAAGAATCTATAGTGGTATACCGTTGGTTAAAGACTTTGATGACTATGGAATTAGATGAAAGTATAGTTACTAGGCTTCAAATTTAAAAAAAAAAAAAAACTTATTGTTTAGACTGACAATGAGAAATAATATATTTTGTCAGTTTTAAACTCAATTTATAGGGAAAAAAATGCTCAACAAAATAAATGGTAGTAAATTTACAGAGTTGTAAAACTTTCATCAGTTTTAAACAGGTAGGGGAAACGACTGTTTTCTTTCAAACTATGTTTTCTAATTATTTTATATGAATAAGTGGTTATTTTTCTGATTGTGTTCTTATCTAGTTTAATTCAGCTATCAACACAGGAATTTCTCTCCACCTGGACCAATGCAGATAATATCCAAACAAGCTGACCACAAGCTCATGGTTGTGCTTCCCATGTAAAACTATTTCATGTTCCTTTGCTATTATTTCCTTGGTGGTAATAAGCCTTGAGAAAATGGTTTTGTGTTACCTTCGAGCAATTTCTCTCTTCTCCTCAAAGGAATCAATAGCTATTTATTAAACAAAGAGCCATGCACTGTGCTTAGGTGTTGAGAAAACTAAGAAATTACAGATGACCCTTGAACAACAAGGGTTTGAACAGCACAATTCTGCTTATATGTGGATTTTTGTATTTGATAAACATAGTACATTTTCTCTTCCTTAAGATTTTCTTAATAACATTTTTCTCTAGCTTATTTTAAGAATATAGTATCTAATACATATAATATACAAAATATGTATTAATCAGCTGTTTATCAGCCTTACCAGTAAGGCTTCCAGTCAATACCAGGCTATTAGTAGTTAAGATTTTAGGGAACGAAGTCATACACAGATTTTTGACTGCATAGGAAAGGGAATATGTGGGCACCTCTAACTCCCATGTTGTTAAAGGGTCAACTGTATATGAATTTTTGCCTGTAAAAAGAGATCAAAGAAAGGCATAACAGGTGGAAATTCACTGACCCCCATGATGGAATCCCATGTGAAACAATCTACAATAAAATATACTGACAAAATCTTTTGGAATCCAAAGTGACAGAAAATGATAAATAATATGAGACAGATAAAAACTAAAATTTAGAAACAAAACATTTTCTTTGTGCACAAAATATTTTCATAAAAAAAAATTCTAAAGGCCATATTGACTGAGATAGCACAACTGTAAATGTGTTATTATGATGTGAAAGCTCAAGAATATTTTCTAAATAAATACAATAAAAAATAAAAAGGACTCAAAAAATTGGACATAAACTCATAGAACTAATAAATGATTTTAGCAAGGTTACAGGATAACTAAAAATCACTGATGAAGGAAATTACAGAAGAGCTAAATAAATGGAGAGAAATTCTGGGTTCATGGACTGATCAATATTGTTAAGATATCAATTCTCCCTATGGGGCACCTGGGTGGCTCAGTTGATTAAGCGTCGGACTTCGACTCAGGTCATGATCTCATGGTTCATGAGTTCAAGCTCCATGTCCCCCTGGAGCCTGCTTCAAATTCTGTGTCTCCCTTTCCCTCTGCCCCTCCCCTGCTCATCATGCTCTCTCTCTCAAAAATAAACTAACATTAAAAAACTTTAAGAAGATATCAATTCTCCCTAAATCAATCTACAGATTCAGTGCAATCCCCATCAAATTCTAGCAGGCTTTTTCATAGATCTCAACAAGTGAGTTTTAACAAATCCACAGAAATGTATATCCCCGCCAAATATTTTCTGATCTTGATTTAACCTTCAAGTCTTTTCCACCATAATCATGCTCTGCATTATCAACATAACTACTTAATGTATACACAGCCATGAAAAATTTTAGTGCCCTACTTAGAGATATAAAAAACATTATGGCTAGCTTTCTTACTAGACCCTTGTTCTGACTATATACAATTTCATAAAAATAAATAAATAAGCCTTCATATTAAGAAATCAAAACTGATTCTGTGCAAAAGTATAAGTGAGAAAAATGTTTGCTAGGTAAACATGTAAGCATAAATGAACTTGAGACACATTCCACTTATCTTTCAGTTACTCTTGCTGTATAATAAACTATCCCAAAACACAGTTGTTTAAATTAAGCACCATTTTATTATGTTCATGGAGTCTGTGAAATAGAATTCAGACAGTGCAGGGGCACAACATTATTCTCATGCTCTCAGCATAGAATATTAAGATCAATAGACTAAAATTAGTTACTTCTGGAGAAGAGTATTAGTGATGGAAGGGGGTATTTTCATGTAAATTTAACAATTTAACATTTAAATTTATTTTAAGTTGAGTGAAATGGCTTAAAATGTTTCAAAAAATAAATTTAAGTTTTAGCTACATTGATTTGTTTCATTTAAACAGTTACATATATTTTATTGAATGAAACTATGCAGACTACAAAGCTGTTTTCTAAGCAGTGTGACTGCAAATGTTTCACCTTAAAAATAACTGATCATCTATTTTAATTCTACTTTAAAACAAACGTCCCACATTTTGCACCTGGATAAAAGAGATCATACTTAACAAACACTTCAAAGAAAAAAAATTAGAAAAACATTTATAAATATGGCAGGTATTAGATGGACGGATTTAGTTCTTGATGGGTTTTTCCCTCCAGGTTTGTGTAAAAAGGTCAACTGCTAAGTAAAAACAAGAACAGGCATGAATGGGAGGATAAATAACCAAATAAGGATAAAGACAGAACTGGAGCAATTACCTAATGTATTAAATTCATAATCATATATGACTTATACCTTCTGGAATTGGGGTGAAATCATTACAGAAACACTAGTCAGCATTTCTTGCTAAGACTCCTAGATAACTAAAGGGTTCCTCCCAACTTTCTATGTCAAAGGTTGACATGCATCTCCCTTACAGGAGAACGCTTTATACATTATTACCAAATCTTAGATTCTGATATACATAATCTCCCTTTCAAAAAATTCAATATTTGAAAATGTCTATATTCAGCTATGCATCAAACAACATATTCAATATCTCAAAAAATGCCTATGATATAGTCCAAATAATCCAGTTCTAAAGAGGTTCTATAATGGTGACAAGAAAACCCTCACCACACCTTTGCTCACCTAGCTCTCTCTCCTCTGCATCCTTCCACTGACTAGAAAGACTACAAGATTCCATATACCCACTGATACCTTTCACTATGATTCCTTTCCTCCCAAGAAAAGCACACCTGGAAGAGCTCTGAAAACAGTAAAGTCTATTCAAATGTTATTACTTCACAGAACTTATTTTCTTGGCTACAAGAACAACTCCCATTCACACAATTCTTTATAGATCACAAAGTATACAGCAGGTAATTAGCTCATCAAACAAATTAGTGAAAGAAAGGAATCATAATAAATGATAAAGACCTCTGAATTTTTATTTTAACTTGAAACATAAATGTACATCATTTTATTGTAATGAGAAATTTTTAGGTTGTTTAGGAGAAATATTATTTGAAGGCTGCTCTTTCTATTGTTTTACCATAACTTAAACTAAAATTTGAAAATAATATGAAAGTATAGATTGAAACAGCTTTGGATACAACAGAAGGAATTTCTAGTTTTGGAGGTAATTTCAACTCCTCCTCTTCATATTTAGATCCACCTATTTCTGTCACTATGTGTATGATACCTACACCATTCATAATTTTATTTTCCAACTAATCATCAACATTACTACATATCATCTTCACTAAACTATAGGAACATATAATTTTATAGACAGCAGTTGATAAATTATTTTGTTTCTTTTTGCAGTTCATTAATTTCTATAGCACTGTCAAACTCCCTCACTGGTCTTGTCTAAGATTTAGTGAAAACTGAGCTAGGAATTTTGTTCCATTTGTAAGCACTATCTTTAATGTTGAATTATAAACATGCAGAAAACCTAAAATCATGTATTCAATTTATTCCAAAACAGAACTTAAAATTTTTCATCTTTACTGACCTTCTTGATCCCATGTGCAAAATTAAGGATATTAATTTTATCAATTTTTTAAAAACCTTTAAATATTGTCTTAATTTCCTCACTATTGAGATCCAAAGAAATACTGAGTACCTACATGAACACGGCACCCATAAGATACATATAAACAATGAACAAAAGACATAGTAGATTCTGGCTGAAAAAAGCAAAGAAAATTCCATAGGTGAGCAGAATTGGCATGAACGTTAAATATAAATTAAGAAGGAAAGAGAAAGGGAATTTGAGGAGAAAGGAACAGGTTGATCAAAAGTATAGATGTAGGAAATGCACTCCATAAGACATTTTTGGAAAAGAAAATCAGTTTAACATGAACTGGAATACAGAATGTTTGAAAAGGGGCAGAAAAGGATGATAGTACTAGATGAGGCTTTCTTAGAATAACTTGCAGCCTGATAATGAAAGATCTTGTCTCCCCCCAATAAAGAGAATGAATTTCATTCTGTAGATAATATCATCAGAGCATTTGGAAAAAGAATCAGATTGGTGTTTAAGAATTATAACTCTAGGGGGACCTAGGTGGCTTAGGCAGTTAAGTGTCCAACTGTAGTTCAGGTCATGATCTCATGGTTCATGGGTTAAAATGTTGCATGGGGCTCTGTGCTGACAGCTCAGAGCCTGGAGCCTGCTTCAGATTCTGTCTCTCTGCCCCTCTCCAACTCACACTCTGTCTCTGTCTCTCTATCTCTCTCTCTCTCTCTCAAAAACAAACATTTAAAAAAAACTTCCCATAAAAAAAAAAGATAAGTCTATCAACAGAGAAATGTAAGCAGTGATAAAGGAAGTAAGACTGGATGGGAAATTTTTACAATTACCAAGAAGAAAGATTTAAGAACCTCCAACATAAACAGTAGAAACCAAGACAGACCATATTCTGGCCATGAAAAAAGGCATTCACTAGATTGAAAATTATTTGAGTCACACAAACCACATTCTCTGACCACAACGGAATTAAATTAAAAACCAATAAAAGAGAGATTATCTACTAAGTCCCCAAATAGTAAGAAACACATTCTAAGTAACCCATGAGTCAAAGAATAATTTAAAAGGGAAGTTAAAAAATAATTTGATATAAATGAAAATGAAACATAATTTATTAAAGTTTGTGGGATGCAGTGAAGGCAATACTTGGGGATTCATTTATAGTACTAAATACCTTTTATTAGAAGAGAATAAAAGTCTCAAATCAATGATTTCAACTTCCACCATAAGGAATCAAAGCAGAACAAACTCATTGAAGAGATCAATAAAATTAATAAAATTAACAGACTGATCAGAAAAATAAAAGTTTTAGTTTTATATTATACATAAATGATGTATTTGGAGTTCTGGAGATGTGAATGGAAGTGCATCTGTTAATACAGTTATGCAATTGTTTTGGCATCATTTGTTGAAAAGATTATCCTTTTTTCCATTGAATTATCTAATTCTGCTAAAAAAAACAGTTGTGTATGTGTGTATGTATATCTATGTTTGGATTCACTCTTCTGTTCTACTGATGGAATTAATAATGTTCCATTATCTATAGTGACACCAATAATTAAACTATTTTGGCAACTCTTAATTTCAGCTCAGGTCATGAGATTAAGATCCACACTGTCAGCACAGAGCCTGCTTAGACTTCTCTCTCTGGCCCTCCCTGCTTGCCCTCTCTCTCAAAATAACAAAGCATTTTTTTAAAAACTAGTTTGATCACTGTAGCTTAGTAACATGTCTTCAAGTCAATTAGTTTGTCTTCCAACTTTGCTCTTACTTGTCAAAGTTGTTTTACTATTCTAGTTCCTTCACATTTCCATATGAATATGAATTCCAATAGTGCATTGCTAATAATACAAAAACAATTTCTGCATATTGATCTTATATTTTACAACTTCCTTGAATTCAGTTATTAGTTCTACTAGTGTTTGGAGATTCCTTAGGATATTTTATACATTGGTTCATTTTATCTACTCATTTCTGTACTTTTCATCCTTTTTTTCCTGACCATGAAATAGTCTGAAAGACCGTTTCTGACCTGTCTTCGAGTTTACTAATTCTCTCTTCAGCAATGCCTAGTATGCTATTAAGTCAATCTTCTGGTTACTTTTTTCAGCTACTGTATTTTTTCAGTTCTTGAATTTGATTTAGTTCTTTTATTAGTTTCCAACACTCTGCCAAAATGCTAAGTCTTTTATTTTCTTTAAACATCAAGCACAGTTTAGTCTGATGGCATTATCTGAATCCCTTGTATGTAAGCATGTCTCTATTGTCTATTGTATCTTAATTTTTGTCACATTGCCTTGTCCCCTTAAATGTCTGATTGATTACTTTCAACAGAATGCTCAATATTGTATGTTTAAAAAAAAGCTGAAATAATTTGAGACTCTGCATGGTATTATCTTCCTCCAAAGTGAATTTATATTTTCTTTTATCAGGAAGCTAGTCTAAAGTCTCTAGAAAAAGCAGATAACCTTAATCCAATCAAAGGTTAAAAAAATTCAAGATTTGGTTTCAGCCTCAAGCTGAATGATCTATTTCTAATTCACCCATATGTCTATAAAATAGACTATTACAAAACTTAGTAATAAACCCAGAAGCTGATTTAATTTAAAAAGAATGGAAGTTATCCAGTTTCTGACTCCAACAAAATCACAAAATTCTGAATACCTATTTTATTATTGAAAGCTCTATGAATAACTGTATGTTCTTTCTCTATAGAGCCAAATAATATTTGGTGTTAAAGTTTAACTAACTAGACTTTAAAAAAATTTTCTTTTAATGTCTATTTATTTTTGAGACAGAGACAGACAGACAGACAGAGCACGAGTTGGGAAGGGTCAGACAGAGGGGCAGACACAGAATCTGAAGCAGGCTCCAGGCTCTGAGCTGTCAGCACATAGCCCGACGCAGGGTTTGAACTCACAAACCGCGAGATCATGACTTGAGATGAAGTCAGATGCTCAACCAACTGACCCACCCAGATGCCCCTCCAGACTTACTTTTTAAATGTAATAAACAGATAGCTACAATGTTGGTCACATGGAAAATAAACGCCAAACAACTTTATTTTTGCTAACAGTTATGAATTCAGTAATTATTTCACTATCACTAAGAGAACTGTTTTATACATTGGTCACACTTAATCCACAATTTATTTTCTCTCAAAATGGAATATTCAACTGTTAGAAAATATAAAAGTCATTTCTAGAAACATTAAATTTTCTAACACCATTGCCATGTTCTGCTGACAGATACATTAGACAAAGGTGAAATAAATAAACTTAGAGAGTTTGAAAGTGTGTATCTTGGTTCAACAAAAGCTGCAATATCATGCTACGAGATATACTATCCCCATACATTTCAATTTCTCAAAGGAAGATATAAAATGAAACTTTGGGGCAATGCCAAAAAACTATATATATCTTTATAATCTAGAAACTCTGTATGTTCTTTTGTTAAAATTTCATTCTTCTAGCCTAAGTGTCCATCAACAGATGAATGGATCAAGAAGATGTGGTTTATCTATACCATGGAATACTACATGGCAATGAGAAACAATGAAATCTGGCCATGTGTAGCAACATGGATGGACCTTGAGGGTGTTATGCTGAGCGAAATTAAGTCAGGCAGAGAAGGACAAATATCATATGTTTGCACGTATAGGAGGATTAGGAGGAACTTGACGGAGGAACAAGGGGGAGAAGAAGGGCGGAAATGGTGGGGGAAAGGGAGAGAAGCAAACCATGAGAGACTCTTGAATGCTGACAAAAACTGAGGACTGATGGATGTGGGGGGAGGGGGGGATGGGCATGGAGGAGGACACTTGTGGGGATGAGCACTGAGTGTTATGTGGAAACTAATTTGACAATAAACTATTAAAAAAATAAATAAATAAAATAAAATAAAATTTCATTCTTCTTCTACTTCAGAAGAATGGTGATAGAGATTTTAAAAGGTCAAATACCTTTTGTGTTTCTGACAATTTTCAATTCCATCTTATCTTAAAATAGAGTAATTTTTTAAATGTCTTCATAATTTTATTTTTCTAGTCCTGCCAGTGTTTTCACATTACAGGAACAGTTACAAATAGGGAAAATTGCCAAGCACTTTAAACTGTTTATATCTTTAATAAGATCCAACTTGTCATGCTATCAGATCATTTACTTTACGGAAAGTAACTGAATACCACAGTTGGCTAGATAAAATCTATTTCTATATTGAGTTGACCTTTCAAATCATCAAAGCCTTAAAAAAAAAAAAAAAAAAGCCAAACCTAAGTGATTGGAAAATAGGCTTTTTTAATGTTAAAAAATTCCTTCTTGCAAAAAAAAAAACAGATTTTCTTATATTCATCTAAATATTTTTAGATACAGCATATCTAAATTTTATAACATGTAAATGCAGGTTCTTGAGGTAGCTGCAAACCACTAACCATCCATAAGCACACTCTATACTCCTATTCTAAAGATAAATAATTTTCTAAAGCAAAAAAAATTATTTTATCTGATCAACTGCTACTTATAAGCAAAACTGATTTAAATGACCTCACATCCTCTGTTTTGACTTTCCCTTTTTCATATATGGCACTCTTAGAGGTATGTAAGTTAATTCTGTGACACACATCCACTGTCCAAGAACATTCAGTAGTAGGAACACTGGCGAAAGTTTATATATATTTTTGCTTTTTCTGGAAATTTCCTTTGCTCTTTGACTCCTTCCCTAATGACGAGTAAAATGGCTGGATAGAACAGAATTATGAACGTTAGGTACCATATAAGGTTCTCATTTTGGCTTTAAAAAAATCAGTTTTATAAGTCTATCATGGGGAAGATTATCTTGGTAAGCCTTTGTGTAAATAAAACCCAAGGGGAGCAGAAGGTGTGGGCTTGTGACCACAAAGTCAATATGCGTGTTGGGGCAATGTAGAATAGTTGTTATAAGGAAAAGGAAGAACAGGCAATAACGCAACCAAAAGTAGCCTGTATCCCAAAAGGGGAAAATACAGTCAGAGTTCTGCATTACAACCTCTACATCTAGTTATGTAAGGTACAATCTTAAAAAGAAATAGTGCCAAAAGAGAGATTCCCGGAGAAAAGCAACCAGAAAACAAGGCACACTCAACACTATCACAGAATATATGACTGAAGACATTGAAAAAACTAATTCTCATGACTTTAATATCCTCCTATGTGACCATCTCCAAATTATTATATCTCCAAGCCAGACCCATCCCCTTGACTTCAATTGCATAACCACATGTTTGCTGAATATGTTTCCTTGACTGTGTCACACACATTTCAGCCTCAACCTGAAAGTACAGTGGAAAAAGCATAAACGCTGGAGCCAGACTGCCATGATTTAAATTTACAGTAATAGGTAATATAAACCTTGAACAAACTGTGTGACCTCTGTATGTCTCAACTTCCTCATCTATAAATGGAAAAAGTAATACTTATTTTGTAAGGTTGTCATGAGATTTAAACACATAATGTTTGAAAGCTCTTAAAACAGAACTAGACACATACTAAGTGCCATAGGTGTATATGAAATTTTTGTAAAGCCATACCTAATAACCAAATTCAAACTCTCCATCCCCAAATCTATGCCTCATTTATAACATTTATTTCAGAAAATGACTCCAAGACAAAATTCTGCCTCTTTTTATACCTTAACCTATTTTTTTCAGTGAGTCCTTCACTTACTTGCCATATGTGCCGATAAGATCTGGCCAGAGAAGGGGAAAAGAGAAAAAGAGGAAACAGAAAAGAAGGAAAAGGGAAAAGGAGGGAAGACAAAAGGGAGAGAAACTGAGGAATTATGGCAGTATACACACCAAAATATTAAGAGTAGTTACATCTCTAGTTGAAGAAAATATAAGTAATCATATTCTTTGTATACCTTTTTGTATTTCTGAGATCTTCTAAAAGATAAAAATGTACTTCCCTTTTTGTCAGAGAGAAAAAAGGCATTTTGAAAACGTCTTTAATGATATTCTGGATAAAATCTAAGTTCTCTATTAGTTGGTCCCTATACTTCCTGCCACTCCCTGTGTGCCTTGTATCCTTTCCTATCTGTACCCCTGCACAAGGAGATATTCTCTATCAAGAACATAATCCCCATTCATTTTCCTCTGGCTAATTCTTGCCAAAATAGCTACCATCTTCTCTGTAAAGTCTTCTTGGATCAAATCCTGCTCTCTTCAAACTCACTGTTCAAACCTAGGTTATCCTACTAGGATCTACCTTTAGAACTTAGTGTATACATACAGCATGTATCACAGTAAGTTTAATAATTAAACTATTTATAAGCTTGTCTCCCTCTTTCCTAGAGATAAGGGGACACACTTATTTGTTTACCTACTTCAGCATTTAAAACAGTACCTGACACACAAGTAGTGGATCAAAAGTTTGTTACACTAAAGATTCCAAAGTCATACTATTTCTATTCTATTATGTTGCCTCTGTAGAGCAGTATAAAAGTTGAAAAGGTGAATTCCTAAAATAGCAGATTCCTAGTCTGGGAGTATTCTAAGTGTGAAACAGAATGCCACCATTCTTGTTCCTTCAGTCAGTTATTTATTCACCAAATATTTATTTACTACCTCATATATACTTGGCATTGGGGATACAAGGATGAGCAAAAACAATGGGCTTCTCTTAAAATACTTTGAGGTAGGGAGAGGATAGAGCAAATAATGGCTAAATATGCAAAGCTACTAAAAATAAACACTAGTGAGGGGCTCCTGGGTGGCTTAGTCGGTTAAGCGTCCGACTTTCGCTTAGGTCATGATCTCGCGGTTCGTGGGTTCGAGCCCCGCGTCGGGCTCTGTGCTGACTGCCAGCTCAGAGCCTGGAGCCTGCTTCAGTCTGTGACTCCCTCTCTCTCTGACCCTCCCCTGCTCACGCTGTCTCTCTCTCTCTCTCTCCTAGAAATAAATAAAACATTAAAAAAAAATAAAATAAAATAAAAAAATAAACACTAGTGAACTGGCCCTGAAATTAAGAAATACATTTCTAATAGAACATATAATGAAAGACATCACCATATTTGGAAAGATCAAAGATTCTTAATTAGAAATGAGATCAGTTTACTTTAAAACAACAGTGTGCAATCTTTTCTTCTGGCTACCACATACACGGATATATCTAGAGTTATGCATTCTTTCAACAAACTAACTCTACTCCTGATGAAGCTTCATAGTGCTTGCCAGTCATACTATCCCTTCTTTACTTTTATTTTTTTTAATAGTTTATTGTCAAGTTGGTTTCTATATAACACCTAGTGCTCATCCTCACAAGTGCCTCCTTCTTTAAAAAAAAAAAAAAACTAAAGCACCTGGCTAGCTCACTTGGTAGAGCATGCAACTCTTGATGTTGGGGTTGTGGGTTCGAGCCCCACGTTGGGGGCAGAGTTTACTTAAAAAAACAAAAACAAAAACCCAAAGCAGTTCTTTATGACTCACAAAGCCAAGAACTTCAAGAGAAACCAATCTTAATTTCCTGGCCACAAATAATTAGTCCAGGGGTGTCTAGCTGAAGGATGCCCTTCAGTCCTTATAAGGACTCTATATTGGAGGATATGGCAGAGATGACTATCTGCCCACTTGATACCTATTTTTCCTTTTTCCCCTATTAGTAGATTTTTATCAGGAATGACAATATGCTCAGCTTAAATACAAACAAACAAACCCACAAAATTTTTCTGCCTCTCTTGTAGTTAGGTATGGTTACATACTAGTTCTGACCAAGGAGATGTAAATAGAAGTCACTTAAGTACACTTCTGGGAAAGCTCCTCTTAGAAGGAGGAAGACTCAGCCACATTTTTAATCCCCTTTTCCCTTCTTTCTGCCTAGAATAAGAACATGAAAATAAGGGTAACATCCCATAAAGGAAGAAATGGAAAATTAAAGCCTGAATCTTTAATGAAATCACAAAATTAATATACTAGCACCAAGCCATCTTCCTCTAAACTTTTTTCCTTTAGAGGGTAGAAAAATATATCCCCACCTTATTTAAACCACTACTGTTTGGGTTTTCTGTTATTTGAAGTTGAATCTAAGTCTAATAAATGCTGATGGTAAGTAATGGAACTAAATTAAACCTCTCTTTGGAAGCAATGGAAGAATGTAATTCACAAAGACATACACAGGCCAAGAGTGAAAAGACACACTGAAATGCTGAACACTCAAAGCACAGTTGCCTGAAATAAGAACTTAGGGTTTAAAGCTATCTGAGCAAATTTCTTCTCAACTGGACAGAGCACTAACTAAAACGGCATTGCTTTCTCTTCTGGTTAAGGCTGAGAACAATATTGTTTTTTTAAATGTCCTTAAATAAACTCTTTAAGAATTAAATAAATAAATCAGTCACAAGTTTTGATAGATGAATTATCAATATCAAATTCTTAGGCACATTACATATTTGTACACATTTATTTGGCACACAATTAAACAGACAGGCTCATTAAACATTTAAAAGCAATGGCCAGAAATGGGTATGCATAAGCTTATTTTAAAGGTGATGGGTAGAGGGAAATCAGAGAGAAGGAAATCCAAAACTATATGAATTCCACAGATCCAAGAATAACCAGGGACAGTCCTGTTTACTTGCCAGGCTTCCTCCAATCTGATAACTTTCCTTAGACTGTCCCTTTCATCTGTAATTTCTGAAAAACAGCTTTTCCAGATAAGTCTTCAGGCTAGTTTACGTTCCTCTGAGAGAGAAAATTGCTTCCTGTAGTTCTCTGAAAACACTAGGAAGTGTATGAAAACAGAGGTTAGCAAAAAATGTGCAGGATAGGAAAAAAAAAAAAAAAAAAAAAAAAAACCCAGAAAAGTTCACTGAAGGACAAAGCTAATGTCACAGAGTAGGGTCTAGCAGAAAAAATGAAATCTGACATCCAAGTTTTGGATTTAATTGAGCTAACATATACTGTCCAGATGAAAGTGACAAAAGNAGAAAAAAAAAAAAAAAAAAAAAAAAAAAAAAAAAAAAAACCCAGATAAGTTCACTGAAGGACAAAGCTAATGTCACAGAGTAGGGTCTAGCAGAAAAAATGAAATCTGACATCCAAGTTTTGGATTTAATTGAGCTAACATATACTGTCCAGATGAAAGTGACAAAAGTTAGAAATAAACATCTTCAATATGGCATTTTAAGAGAATCAAAAGGATCTGTAATTATAGTAACAAAACACTTTCAAACACCTTTTCCATCTCCCACTTCCCTAAAGTACACAGTAAGACTAACATGATTTAATAATTAAAACTGTACAATTATAATTTTCTATACCTTGGTTCTACAAATTTGAGAGAAAAGGAAAGGAAAGAGAATTAAGTCTCCTGGGATTGCTCCAAGTGAAAGAAATCCTTTTTACATCACTAAGTTTTGGAAAACATGCCCTAATCATGACAACAGTAACAGCAGTTTAACACATAATGATTACTAGGTTCACACACTGTTCTAAGCAGTATTAATAGTATTATTAATAGTATTAATTAATAGTATGTGTATTAATTCATTTTATGCTCGCAATGATCCTATAAGATAAATACTACTTCTATTCCTATTAGAATGATGGGGAAAAGGCACAGTCTTTAAATAATTTGCCCAAGGTCACAGAGTTACTATCTGAAGCCAGAATTAAAATTCAAGCAGCCAAGTTTTAGAGTCCATGATCTTAATCACTCTACCACATTGTCTTTCTAGGTGTTAAAACACCTAAATTCATTTGTAGCTAAACTGGACAGACCTGAACTTATTTCTATATTTGCACTATCTTGTCAAGGTACTTCTATTTTCCCAATCACCCAAATTTGAATCTGTGAGATGAGTTTTGGCCCTCAGTGCATTCCATATTCAACTGGTCATCCAACTAAACCCTGTCAATTAAATACCACTCCATCTCCATTCTGAAACCTCAATATGACCTATTGCAAAGCTAGTCAAAAATAATGTCTAGAGATATGCCAGAGTTGGAAGTTTTATTTTGAAAAGCAGAAGGCAACTTAAGATCCTAAGCTTACACTGACACAGTATAACATCGAGTATTACATGGAACAAGATCCCCATCTTAGTCACTTCAACTAAATTATGTGTCTAAAGTCTCACTCACAGTATAATGTAATTGAATAGGTTAAGATGCAACATTCTGCCTCACATATGTACAAGAAAATCCAATTTATTAAAAATCCTATAGTATTTGTTCTTTTCTTGTTTGGTTGGTTCTTTTTACTGCTTTATTTATTTTTGAAAAAGAGAGAGAGAGAGAGAGAGAGAGAGAGCAGGGGAGGGTCAGAGAGAGAGGGAGACACAGAATCCGAAGACAGGCTCCAGGCTCTGAGCTAGCTGTCAGCACAGCCCTGACACAGGGGCTCAAACCCACAAAGAGTGGGATCATGACCTGAGCCGAAGTCAGACGTTTAACTGACTGAGCCACCCAGGCACTCCCCAAGCCCTACAGTATCTGTAATTTTATAACACATCTAAACATTTTAGAACCTCCAATTTTCAAAAAAGAAATGTGAATATGTATTTAATACAAATTTAGTAAACAGACTTTTGAGAAAGAAAAAACATAGTATTTCCAAGTACAGTAATAAAAACTTTAATATTAACCTGAATAGGTTAAGTTAATGCTATAATTTTATGGAAAAGAACAGACCCTTTGAGAAGATACATATAAGACGAGTAAGCTGAATATATATACAAGAGGAAGTTCACCATCACTATAAAAATGCTACTAGTCTCGAAAGGCAGCACAGGTCACATCTGTCTTATTTACCATTGTATTCCCAGCACCCAACAAATTGTCCAGCACATAACAGGCACTAAGAAATTACTTACAAATAAATCACTGGAAGTATTCAATAATATAGGCTAAAGCCACATGACCACCGGGCAAGAGTTCTATATACAAAGTGATCCAACCATCAAACGAGAGGTTGGAATTTGATGAGGAAAACTTTAAGGATTCCATAGTATTTTCATCATTATCTCAGATTTTAAATGAGGTCACACTCTAATAGGAAGAACTTTTAGACAAATGTCTACCAATAACTAGAGGCTGCCTCATAACCTACCAGTCAGTCTCTTTCTGCAAATCTTTGCTAAGCAGGAAAAAAAGAAAGAAGGGAAAGGGAATCACAAAACGTTAGTGGTATCAAAGGACAAATTACCTATGGTTAAAACATATATTTAAGATTAACTTATATATATAACTTATAAATATATAAATATATATTATTATATGTAAGTATATAATATATACATATTTAGAAATTGATTACATTAATCTAAAAAATGACCAAGCCTATGAATTGTATTAAAAGAATAAATCCTCATATGTTGTGTTATGTACATTAACAAATAATTAGTCGGGGGAAATTCCTTGATATGGTATCATAAGTACATAAAATCATTTTTTTTCCTTACAAGTCCCAAATTAAAAAGTCCCATATCAGTTAAACAACCGCTCTGTTACAGGATTAATTCAGAAAAACGGGATTTTTATATCTGTACTTAACTTGTTTTAATGATAAATTCTAAATGTGTGACTACATCTGTCTACCCTTCCTTTGTACTTGAATGAAATACAAATATTTTAGAAAAAATTGTATCATATATAAATAGGTTGAACATTAAGTGCATAACTCATTTGATCACAGAAAATTATAATCATGATCATGTACAACTCACGTCCGAATAAGTCTTGGCTACATTAAGCCAACAAACTAAAGTCCCTCACTATTTCATATTAAGGATATTTTCTTTAATCATTTCGTAAGGTTAAAACTATACAGTTAAAATTTGCTTGGTAATACCTAAATTCTAAAAGCATTTTACCTGGCTCATTGCTTTCCCTAGGCTATTTCAGCAACAGGTAGCCTTGGTTATTGATAAACTAAGGAGCTATCACTCTTCCTGTCACTGCCTTTTAATTTTTAATAGTGCTTATCACTTCTCACATATTTTATGATTTACTTATTCATTACAGTAGTGCCAGTTTCTCTCCACTAGATATTTAAGTTATAAAAAGACAAGAATTTTATCTGGTTCACTGTTGTACCTTCAACACTCATCTCAAGGCTTGACACCTACTAAGTGCTCAATAAATATTATTAAATGGCATTCAATCACAGATAAATTTTCAATATGTCTATAAATTATAAAGTAGAATTCTGGACAAATAAGCAAACTACCCCCAAATTTTTTTTCCTAAGAATTTATAAGCCAGCTCTTTAATGATCTTTTTTGTTAAAAAAAAAAAAAAAGCACCACTGTTACTTGAACTGATACACAAATTTAGTAAACTTGCACAATACACAATTAATGTACAGAAATGTCCTGCATTTCTATACACCAATAATGAAGCAGAAGAAAGAGAAATCAAGGAATCTATCCTGCTTACTACTGCACCAAAAACCATAAGATACCTAGGAATTAACTAAAAAGGTAAAAGATTTATACTCTGAAAACTATACAAAACTTATGAAGGATATTGAAGAGGACAAAAAGAAGTGGAAAAACATTCCATGCTTATGTATCGGAAGAACAAACATTGTTAAAATATCTATACTATCCAAAACAATCTACAGACTTCATGCAATCCCTATCAAAATAACACAAACATTCTTCACAGAACTATTAACAAACACTCCTATAATTTGTATTGAACCACAAAAGACCCCAAATAGCCAAAGAAAGCATGAAAAAGAAAAGCAAATCTGGAGGCATCAAGCTGTATTACAAAGATGCAGTCATCAAGACAGCATGGTACTGGCACAAAAACAGATACACAGATCAATGGAATAGAACAGAAATCCCAGAAATGGACCCACAACTATAAGTCAACTAATCTTCGACAAAGCAGGAAGAATGACCAATGGAAAAAAGACAGTCTTTTCAACAATTGGTTGAAAAGAAATGGCAAAATGGACAGCAACATGCAGAAGAATGAAACTGGACCACTTTCTTATACCATACACAAAAATAAACTCAAAATGGATGAAAGACCTAAATGTGAAACAGGAAACCATCAAAATCCTAGAGAACACAGGCAGCAACCTCTCTAACCTTAGTGAGAGCAACTTCTTACTAGACATCTCTCCAAAGGCAAGGAAAACAAAAGCAAAAATAAATTATTAGGACTTTATCAAGATAAAAGACTTCTGCACAGCAAAGGAAACAATCAACAAAACTAAAGGGAACCTTCAAATTGGGAGAAGATATTTGCAAATGATATGTGTGATTAAAGGGTTAGTATCCAAAAATCTATAAAGAACTTCTGAAACTTAACACTCCTCCCCCTCCAAAAAATTATAGGTAAAAATGGGGCAGAAGACATGAATAAACATTTTTCCAAAGAAGATATACAGATAGCCAACAGGCACATGAAAAGATGCCCAACATTATTAATCATCAAGGAAATACAATGAAATAAATGAGATATCACTTTGCACCTGTCAGAATGATTAAAACTGACAATACAGGTTGGGTTGCCTAGTTGGCTCAGTCAGTGGAACATGTGACTCTTGATCCTGGGGTTGTAAGTTCGAGCCTCATGAGTGTACAGATAACTTAAAAATAAAACCGGGGACTGGGGCAAGATGGCGGAGAGTAGGGAGCTCCGTACATTGCACTTGCCCCCATATCTCACACGGAAAAGATATGAAGCCATAGGAAACCTTACAGAATCAAAGAGACTGGGAGAAAAAGTACGCAGAATCCACTGAGAAAGCCTTCTAACGTGAGTGCGAACTGGGGAAGATAAAATCGCGCCGGGATCGGAGACTTAAAAGGACATGGCGATCACCCTCTGCAGGGAGTGAGAGGGGAAAGAGAGAGTCTGAAACTGCTCAAGACACAGTCCCTGTCTCTGGGGAACAGAAAAACCTCCGCTCGGGGCACAGAAGGACCGTGCGCGCCAAAACCCTGCGCGCCAGATCCCCGCGTGCCAGGACCCCTCACGCCAACTCCTCCTGGAGGGGCCACCCAAAACCACTCCTTTGAGCTCCTGGGTGGCTGGACCCAGAGGAGCCGTGTGCCACGGCTCCTTTGTGCTCCTGGCTGGCTGGACCCCTGGAGGAGCCGCAAGCATACCGGGCCTCTGCACTCCTGACTTGGCTGGACACATATAGGGAAGGTGAAGGGCTTAAAACTGGGAGATTTGCCCGCGAGTTCGTGTTTCAGGTGACGAGACATGGAGGGACCCGGTTTCCCGCTCTCCAACAGGCCCTGCGCGCCCCTCAAGCAAACCCCCGTCCTTACTCCCCATCCCAACTGGGAGGAGAAGGGAGCAGTGATTCTGCCTCCAACCCCAGGACTAGGCAATAGGCTTGGAATCGCCCTGAGGGGATCGCCAGCCAGGTGGTGTCTAGGGCAACTTCAGTGGGGAACACGGACTGGGATGTGGAAACTAGGCCTGACCTGGGTTAAAGAGTGTGACCCACTTTAGCTGCGCCCCCTGCACAGGGAGTTTACACACCCAAAAAAACGAGGTGCGCACTGGGTTCAAGAAGGGACTGGAGCGCCACCACTCTCCTCCTCACAACCTCCAAGGCAGAACTCCCCCTGACACATTGGATCACACCACGCCCATCCCTGCTAGAGAACTGATCTCTGCCTTCCCCCTGCCCCCCCCACCCCCAAACACTGACCTGATTAACTCTGGTCACCGGCTTGCTTAAACAGTCACATTAATCCATTCTGTAAATGTAAATTATACACCTACCAACCTTTTCATCTTTCTCTCAGGAGTAATTAGAATAGATAGTTTCTCTGGATAACACCAGCGTCCGTCTCTCACCTATCCAACCATATTCCACCCTTTAGCTCTTTGAAAAAACCTTCTTATCCTTTCAGCCTGTTCATTCTATTTTCAATTCTGCCTCATCCCTGCCTTGTGTTCTCTCTCTTTCTTTATGCTTTTCCACGAGCACTGCATACACCCGGCTATTTAATTGTAGCTGGAAAAATTGGGTATATGCTTTAAACCGTTCTAGGTCCATAGGATTTCCTCTTTTCTCCTTTTCTTTTCTTCTTTTTGACCTTTTTATATTATTTTACTTTCTATTATTCGCCTTCCCCCCTCCAATTTTTCTCTTAACTTTTTCGTTGTCCCTCTCGGTTTGCATGTTTGTAAGATTTGTCTGTGCGTCTCTGTGCCTCTGCTCCCTGTGTGTTTGTCTGTCTGTTTACTTCTCCAGGGATACTTGAAGAAACAAGCCAAAGTACACATGGTGGAGAGTCCCAAATATCACTACGAGTAGGAAAATAACATAACCAAGGTCTCAACAAGAGAGACCAAGAGATACCATTCAAAAAACACTCTCCGAAAGGTTAGGCCCTGGACAATCAAAGAGTCTTCTTGGGTACAGCAGCGCTCACAGGTGCAGACAGCATAACAAGTCCTTAAAACTAACAAGNTATACCATGGAATACTACATGGCAATGAGAAAGAAGGAAATCTGGCCATGTGCAGCAACATGGATGGACCTTGAGGGTGTTATGCTGAGCGAAATAAGTCAGGCAGAGAAGGACAGATACCATATGTTTGCACGTATAGGAAGATTTAGGAGGAACTTAATGGAGGACCGTGGGGGAGAAGAAGGGGGGAAGTGGTGGGGGAGAGGCAGAGAGGCAAACCATGAGGGACTCTTGAATGCTGAGAACGGACTGAGGGCTGATGGACGTGGGATGGAGGGAAGGGAGGGTGATGGGTATGGAGTAGGGCACTTGTGGGGATGAGCACTGGGTGTTATATGGAAACCAACTTGACAATGAACTATTAAAAAAAAAGATATATGTGTATAATTTCAAGGCATATCTGAAAAGCAAAGGAAGTCTAGTAATGATAAAATTTGCTATAAATTAGTAGACAGCCACATCACTGATATATTTATAAGTGATTAATAAAATTTTCTCAAAGATCAAAAAATTTTCCTAGATAAGTCTACTTACATGTGTTCTGTCACCTTAGTAGCTCCTTCTCCCTAAAATTTTGTATATTGGTGTTATTAGTGACTTTTTTATAGACACATGAGTACCACTAGAGGCCACCAAATACTTCACTTTTTTAAAGTGGCACATTTGTAACTATAATTATAAGGAGATGACTATGCACAGAAATATCCATAACTGGGAAAGTTCCATGTGAATACTCAAAGCACAATATTAACTCAAGCAAAAATATCTGAACATACTTCATATGATAAATAAGATGTCTGGATCATAGGAGAACTTGATTATGAAAACAGAACTGAGGGTTGGGGAGAGGAAATACCAAATTATCATTTCTTATATACCTCTGAAAATAGATTATATGACCTAGGAAATGGATGATCTCTCTGGCTATTGTCGTGTGTGTGTGTGTGTGTGTGTGTATACACATATAATATATATGAATATTTATAATACTAATACAGATAGACTAATACAGACAGATAAATAAATAAGTCTATCCCCAGAGTTCCATACTCTTTCTACCATACCACTAAGTCTTTCAGATGAAATAATGTTTGTATATCAGAAGTTTTATATCTAAAGTTGGTTACCATCTATAGCAATTAAAACTTTAATACAGAAGTCCTATTGTCAAAATCACCCCACATATTTGAATATATCCAAAATTCTGACTTGAAGGAGAAAACCTGGCTTAGAAGCATAGATAACACCTGGGAAAATTCTGGGTTTCTAGGTGAATGGCTGCATGTCCTCTTATTTCTTTCAGTGTCTTCCCCCACCCCCTCACCAAAGGTAAATAGAAAAAAATAGAAGGCTCAAGTAGCATCCAGATTCTGTAGCTTCAAATAAAATTTATGAAACAAAATGGGAATTCTTGCTATTTGAGTACCTTTTTTGAATACTGATACATTCTTTTTCAAAGGTTTTTGGGTACTCCAGAGAAACTATTCAGTCATACTTTTGGTGTTCTATCTAAAGTCTTTCCTTAACTAATGATTGCAAAGATGTGCTCCTAAATTTTTTTTTAAAACCTTTATAGTTTCAGGGTGCCTGGGTAGCTCAGTGGATTAAGTGTCCAACTCTAGATTTCGACTCAGGTCATGATCTCACAGTTCAAGAGTTCAAGCCCTGCATCAGGCCCCGCACTGGCAATGTGGAGCCTGCCTGGGTTTCTCTGTCTCTCTCCCTCTTTCTGCCTCTCCCCAGCTTGCCCTCTCTCTCTTTCAAAGTAAAAAACAAAAAACAAAAAACTTTAGTTTCAGCTTTTATATTTAGTCTATAATTCATTTCAGGCTAATATTTTTCTGTGGCATGAGGTATGGCTAGGATTCAAGTACAGAAGACTGACAGAATAGTAATACCACCACTTCCCAGAGAAAGTAAAACATGGACTGACAGATGGACGGATGGAAGGGAGGGAGGGAAGGAGGGAGGGGAAGTAGTAATCAAAACAGTTTAGTACTAGTAAGAAAACGGACACATAGATCAATGGAACAGAATAGAGAGCCCAGAAATAAACCCATGCTTATACGGTCAATTAATCTATGACAAAGGAGGCAAAAATACACAATGTGGAAAAGACAGTCTCTTCAACAAATGGAGCTGGGAAAACTGGACAGCACAAGAATGAAACTGGACCACTTTCCTATACCATGTGCAAAAATAAATTCAAAATAAATTGAATTTGAACATAGGACCTGAAACCATAGGACCAAAACTCTTTGAAGAAAACATAGGCGGTAAACTCTTTGACATCAGTCTTAGCAATATTTTGGAAGGACCAGTCTTCTCAGGCAAGAGCAACAAACCTGAAATAAACAAATAGGATTACATCAAACTAAAAAGCTTTGCAGTGAAGAAAACCATCAACAAAACTAACAGGCAGCCCCAAAAGATTCCACCAAAAAACTGCTAGAACTGATAAATGAATTCAGCAAAGTTGCAAATATAAAATCAATGCACAGAAATCAGCTGCATTCCTATACAAGAGAAAGAGAAATCAAGGAATCGATCCCATTTACAGTTGTACCAAAAGCCATAAAATACCTAGGAATAAATCTAACCAAAAAGGTGAAAAACCTATACACTAAAAACTATAGAAACCTTATGAGAGAAAGTGAAGAAGACACAAAAAAATGGAAAAATATCCCATGCTCCTGGATAGGAAGAACAAATATTATTAAAGTGTCAATACTACCCAAAGCAATCTACATATTCAATGCAATACCTATCAAAATAACACCAGCATTCTTCACAGAGCTAGAACAAGCAATTCAAAAATTTGTATGGACCCAGAAAAGACCCCAAATAGCCAAAGCAATCTTGAAGGAAAAAAAGAAAACAAACAAAGCTGGAGGCATCACAATCCTGGACCTCAAGATGTATTACAAAGCTGTAATCATCAAGACAGTATGGTACTGGCACAAAACCAGACACTCAGATCAGTGGAACAGAATAGAGAACCCAGAAATGGATCCACAAATGTATGGCAAACTTTTATGAAGCCAGAAAGAATATCCAATGGAATACAGTTTCTTCAGCAAGTGGTGCTAGGAAAACTGGACAGTGACATGCAGAAAAATGAACCTGGACTACTTTCTTACACCATCCACAAAAATATACTCAAAATGGAAGAAAGACCTAAACATAACATAGGAAGCCATCAAAATCCTTAAGGAGAAAGCAGGCAAAAACCTCTCTGACCTAGGCCACAGCAACTTCTCAAACAACACATCTCCAAAGGCAAAGGAAACAAAAGCAAAAATGAACTACTGGGACTTCATCAAAAGAAAAAGCTTCTGCACAGTGAAGGAAACAATTAGAAAACTAAAAGGCAACCGATGGAATGGGAGAAGATATATGCAAATGATACATCAGATAAAGCGTCAGTATCCAAAATCTATATAAAGAAGTTGTTAGACTCAACACCCAAAAAACAAATAATCCAGTAAAGAAATGGGCAAAAGACCTGAATAGGCACTTCTCCAAAGAAGGCATTCAGATGGCCAACGGACACATGAAAAAATGCTCAACATCACATATCATCTGGGAAATACAAATCAAAACCTCAATGAGATACCACCTCACACCTGTCAGAATGGCTAACATGACCAACTCCGGCAACGATAGATGTTGGCAAGGAAGCAGAGAAAGAGGATCTCTTTTGCACTGCTGGTGGGAATGCAAACTGGTGCAGCCACTCTGGAAAACAGTATGGAAGTTCCTCGAAAAATTAAAAATAGAACTAATCTACGACCCAGAAATTGCACTACTAGGTATTTATCCAACAGATACAGGTATGCTGTTCCGAAGGGACACATGCACCCCAATGTTTACAGCAGCACTATCACCAATAGCCAAAGTATGGAAAGAACCCAAATGTCCATCAATGGATAAATGGATAAAGAAAATGTGGTATAGATACACAATGGAGTACTACTCAGCAATCAAAAAGAATGAAATCTTGACATTTGAAACTATGTGGATAGAATTAGAGGGTATTATGCTAAGGGAAATTAGTCAGAGAAAGACAAATATCATATGACTTCACTCATATGAGGGCTTTAAGATACAAAACAGATGAACATAAGGAAAGGGAAGTAAAAATAATATAAAAACAGGCAGGGGGACAAAACATAAGAGACTTTTAAATATAGAGAACAGAGGGTTTCCAGAGGGGTTCAGGGAGGGGGATAGGCTCAATGGGTAAGGGACTTAAGGAATCTATGTCTGAAATCATTGTTGCACCATGTGTAACTTAACTTGGATGTAAATTATAAAAAAATTAATAAATTATAGAAAGAAAAAATTATACCTTGGGGTATAAGGCTCAGGGAAAAAAAGAAAATGAAACAAAAAAACTAAGAGACAACCTATTGAATGGGAGAATATTTGCAAATCATACATCCAATAAGAAATTAATATCCAAAATACTTAAAGAACTTATACAACTTAATGGCAGAGTACTTTTACATTTTTTCAAAGGAGACATACAGATTGCCAACAGACACATGAAAAGATGCTCAACATCACTGATCATCAGGGAAATGAAAAAGCACAATGAAATATCACCCCACAATTGTCAGATTAGCTATTATGAAAAAGACAAAAAAAAAAAAAATAACCTTGGGGAGGGAATAGAGAAATGGGAATCCTTCTGCACTGTGGTGGGAATGTAAACTTGTGAAACCATTGTGGAAAACAGTATGGAGGTTCCTCAAAATATTAAAACTAGAACTATCATATAATCTAGTAATTCCACTTTTGGGTTTTATCCAAAGAAAACAAAAACACCAATTCAAAAAGTTTTATGTACCCCTGTGTTCATTGCATTATTATTTACAGTAGCCAAAATATGGAAGCAACCTAAGTATCCATCGATGATCAATGGATGAATAAAGAAAATGTGACATATATATATCATATATATATACATATATATGTAATATTATATATATGTAAATTGAGATATATTTATCTCAAACCTATGGGTTTTGTTCATCAAACTGGCACAATGAAGACTGTGTTGCATCTTCTCTGAAACCAAAAGTACGGGTTTTTTTTTTTTTTTCCCAACACCAACTAGGTGTCCAACGATTCAATTCAATTCTGACCCTACCCAGAGTTAGTACAGACCCTATAGGTCAGTCAAGGGCTCAGGGCTCAGCTCCAGAAGACTGTCTTCACTTCAGACATTAACTGTAAACTGGTGCCTAAGCTAATCCACATTTCTGAATGCAGAATACAAATTCAGGGGCTTACACAACCACCTGCTTCAGGTTCAATAATTTACTAGAAAAACAGAACTCAGGAAAATCATTTTACTTATATTTACCAGTTTATTATAAAGGATACAACTCAGGAACAACCAAATAGAAGAAGAATACAAAGCAAAGTATGGAGAAGGGGGACCAGTAAAGCCTCCATACCTTCTGTAAGCATACTACCTTCCAATCACATCAATGTGCTCACCAATTCAGAAGATCTCTGAACCCTTTGGTTTAGGTGTTTTTCTAGTAACTTTCATTAGTCAGGCATGACTGATTAAATCACTGGCTGTTGGTGACTGAACTGGGTCTCCAGCCTCTCTCTTCTCCCCAGTGGGGCTGAAATTTCCAACCCTCTAATTACATGGTTGTTTCCTCTCACAGTCCAGCCCACACCCTGAAGCAATCTATGGTCCACTAAACCAATCAACTATCTCATTAGCATACAAAAGACAATAAATTCCAAGGATTTCAGGAGCTCTGTGCTAAGAACTGAGACAAAATCTAAATATTTATTTTTTATTATACCACAAACACTGAATTAGGGATGTTCAAAATAAAGTGGTCAAGGAGAATTAAGATAAGGGAAAAGATGTTCAAATTCAGCAAGAACACTGTGGCAGAGAAAAGCTAGTTGGTCACTAAATCTGTTTCACTTTTCCCCTCAGCACAATCTAGGCTTTATTTGCCAAACTCCCATTATAGTTAACTGGGGCTATATAACTGCCTCCCAGGCCTATCCCATAGAATCCAGCCCTACTGTCCTCCATACTTTCTCTTACCACTCTGTCAACTGTATGGTGATACCCAAGATGACCCTGAGAACCACACTCTGAAGATATCCCACTGCCATTAATTAGACTTTATGCAAGTAAGAAGAAAAAATATTTCTACCATGCTATCCATTAAAATCTCAAGGTTTATCTATCATAACAGCTAGTATTACCTTCATGAATTAAGAAAATATTAAAAACTTCAACTGTGATTTCAGAATGGAGATAACATACACTATACTTCAGAATAAACCCTTGAGATGTGGGTAAGATTGGTATATGAGTTGAGAGTGGATGGCAATAAATCATAATATTATAATAATTATAATACTTATTATAGTTCATTAAAATATTAATAGACAATCACCAGATAACAGCCTTGTAGGAAAAATATTATTATCAGAAAGAGTAAATTCACTTTGCTCAACGTTTTAAAATTCTTGATACCATATTATTTCCAGTATACCACACATGTCCCTTAGAAAAATGGAGACAGTAAATGAAGCAGAATCATTTGAAACCTTTTATAATGAAGAAGAAACAGGATAAAAGCTAAAAGAGATAAAGTCAAGAATGNACCATACTTGAGATCAGTGGAAACAGAAGAGTAGAAAAAGGAACTAGAAGTTAAGAAGAGTAGAGTAACCCACAGGGTGACACAACAATTATATGACAGATGAGTACCAGTATTCCTTGTGATAATGAGGCCAAGCTATTTGCAAACAATTGAATTTGTAGTAGGTTAGGCCTGTGTAGATCTATATCTTCTTCAGGAACTTCTCTATGGCCTCAAAGCATCGAGTATGGGAGAACCTGAGCATGGCAACCACTTTGTCCTATGGTGGTTCTGAGACCAGTACTGAAGTAGCAGATCATGGAGACTGGGTCGGTGAAAGATTCTTTAGCAAAACTGAGATTATAAATGCATTAGTAAAATAAAGAGAATTGTAAGTAAATGAAAGTCTGGTACTGTATAGGATAACAAACCACCTTACTGAGCATGGAGGAATATGAGAATAACATGAAGACTGAGTATCCTCTGCTTCAGAGATGTTGAGAGAATCTATCTCAGATGCATGCTCTACACTACATCAAGTTCTAACCTGCAGTATGGTTTTATTACTTCGAACAAATGGGAATACATAACAAAAGGTGAGTTCAAACCACCACTTACCAGCTTAACTTCAATTTATGTAACTTTGTCGTGAACATAACTTTAAAAGTCCTGTTTGTAGTCCTTAGCATGTTTTAAAAGCTCTACACGCAGGGGTGCCCAGCTGGCTCAGTTGATTTAGCATGTGTCTCTTGACTTCAGCTCAGGTCATGATATTGCATTTGGTGGGATCGAGACCCATATCAGCAGATGAGCTGTCCACGCAGAGCCCACTTGGGATTCTCTCTCTCCCTGCCCCTCCCCAACTTGCACTCTCTCTTCTGGGAAATCAAATAGCTATGTCCTGGTTTAGGAGGTTATAGGGAACACAATGCAAACAGAACACTGCTTTCTAGCAGGTTGGTATCTAATTAATGTGTATACAGGGGTTGGGTCTTGCCTGTGCTCATGAATTCCTTAGTCCATGTTATCAGTGGAATATCTTATCTTGTTCTCCACCCTGCTTTCTACATCTGCTCTTTTGCAGTCTTGGGAATGCCTTGTTTTTCTACATGCTTTCTACACGCTGTTACTGGCATGTAGCCCACTGACGTGTTGCACAATGTTTCCCTGAATGTATACTTTTTTTTAATGTTTATTTACTTTTGAAAGTGTGTGTGTGTGTGTGTGTGTGTGTGTGTGTGTGTGTACATGGGGTAAGGGAAGGGACAGAGAGAGGGAGACATAGAATCACAAGCAGGCTCCTGGCTCTGAGCTGTCAGCACAGAGACCGACATGGGGCTCAAACTCCATAAACCATGAGATCATGACCTGAGCTAAAATCAGGCACACAACTGGCTGAGCCACCCAAACACCCCTCCCTGAATGTATACTTAATAAATACTGGAGTTTAAGGCAGTCTGAGGAGACTTCTCTTAGCCTCTCTCTCACCTCTCCTGACTTGCATGAAGTCTTGAGTAACTCTTTCTGCCGTCCTTGGCTTTGCTAGACAAAGCCGAAAGCCGAACCCATACTCTCTCAAAATAAATAAAAACTTAAAAAACAGCATTTTTATGTTTTCAGCATCAACTCCATGCAAAATCAAAAGTCCTTCCACATATTCTTTATACCATCTTTTTTTAAATTCTTTTTTGTAAATAGTTTATTATCAAGTTGGTTTCCATATAACACCCAGTGCTCATCTCCACAAGTGCCCTCCTCCATGCCCATCACCTCCCTACCCCTCCCCCCCACCGCATCTGCCCTCAGTTTGTTCTCGGCATTCAAGAGTCCCTCATGGTTTGCCTCCCTCCCTCTCCCCCACTATTTTTCCGCTTCTTCTCCCCCATGGTCCTCCATTAAGTTCCTCCTAATCCTCCTATACATGCAAGCATATGGTATCTGTCCTTCTCTGCCTGACATTTCACTCAGCATAAAACCCTCAAGTTCCATCCATGTTGCTACCCATGGCCAGATTTCATTTTTTCTCATTGCCATGTAGTATTCCATTGCTTTTATACAATCTTTAAACTGAATTCATCACCAAGCACCCTACGTCAGCTTTGGACACCCTGCAGTGACTTTGGACACTACCTACAGTATCTTTCAGAAGTATCTTTTACAATTATATATTTTTTATTTTTAGATGTCTTTGTGTATTTCTCAACTCTCTCTCTCACTGGAAAATCATCCTGCCCATCTTTATTCTAAATAATTACTTATACCGCTGGCTTTTTACACTCACATGCAGAAATCTACATTTTTTCCCCTAGTGTCCCAGATTTCATCTTCTTAGCTAATAGCCTATAACTCCAGTGCTTTAAAATCTTCATGAACCCTAGAGTGCCTAGCTAGCTCAGTTGGTGAAGCATGCGACTCTTGATCTCAGGGTTGTCAATTCAAATCCCATGTTAGATGTAGAGATTACTTAAAAAGAACTAAATAAAATATTTGTGAACCCTAATTCCATCATCCAATAAGTTCACTACCTTTCTCATTCTCCTTTCATGTATACTCCACTACAAAGGAGAAAGAATATTCTCTTCCATCACTTCTACACTCAGTTCCCTGACCACACAGTATTTATATCTAGGTCAAATGGACAACTACTATCCCATTTGTTGTGTTCAGTACATTCTAAACAGCTTAAAGAATTAAAGCATTACATGGTACTTATACTTACTTCTCTGCCCACATATAGCATCCTATACTAAGGTTACTTCTCCTACGTTAAAACTGCAGATTATTGCACACACAACAATCCTCTTCTCTCCAATCTATACTTAACAATTACAGAAAACTGGATCCATATTGAAGGTAGTCAAATCACCAGTCCATATTTTAATAACTGAACTAATTTTTTTACCAATATGAAACATAGAAATTCTAACTAAATATCTATTACTCTTTTACTCAAGCTACTTTTTTTTTTTTTTAATCACAGTATTGTATTCTTCTAAAAAGATAGATAGCTCGGGGCACCTGGGTGGCTCGTCAGTTAAGTGTCCGACTTAGGCTGGGTCATGATCTCACAGTTTGTGGGTTCGAGCCTCGTGTCAGGCTCTGTGCTGACAGCTCAGAGCCTGGAGCCTGCTTAGGATTCAGTGTCTCTCTCTCTCTCTGCCTCTTCCCAGCTTATGCTCTGTCTCTCTATCTCACTCTCAAAACCAAATAAATATTTAAAAACAATTTTTTTTAAGTAGACAGCTCTACAAATGCCTCAGTGCAGGCATTCCCTAGTGAAGAATATGACATATATTCTGAATAATAATACAAAAGGATTCACTTCTGAAACAGGGCATCTTTAAAAAGACATAGTGCCAAAACAATACTATTTTGCTGATGTCCAAACACTAGCCAATAAAAACATTTGCTCCCATAATCAGAAATAGATTGTCGGCCATAGAATGCCTCTGCAAAACAATTCTTAAATTTTCTTTGAAATACTGTCACTAAAATTAACTGAAATTTTATTTATATAACTGTCTGTGGTTTCCATGTATGCCTAAAAAGCACAAGAAAAAGATAAAAATATCTCAGAATTGGAAAAGCAGTCATTATGTTTGGTTTAGCTTATTTTCATATTTTTATTTTTAAAATCCATTCAAATTAAAGTCCAGCATTTCTCAACAGAAGAAAAGGGGGGTAAAGGGGGGGTCAAAGTCTTTACATAAAAACAGAAAGAACAAATTCAGTATCCTCTAAATTAAATTTGGGTTTTGACTTATTAGTGAATGGATATCTAAAATCCTTTCCCACAGTAATAAAGTTTAGTCTTCAGGCTAAACACAATAATTTGTCATTTAGATTTATATACAACAAATATATGCTGTCTGGAGAAGAGAAGTGGCAACAGAAAATAATTTCCATATAATATTATGCTCTGAACCCAGATTTGTCCTCAGGCAAAATAAATACGTGAAGCTGGTTTCTATCTAACAACACAGCATTCTTTTAACATTGCTGAACTTCGATTCTTCAAAATTATAGAACGTTGTTTGCAGATCCTGCATTTACACTAAAATACAAATGCTACCCACAGTTTAAAGTGTCACTCTCAGAATATTCTCAGATTTTGGCTGAAACTGAGTCAGCATTTCATGTGGTAACAGACTTAAATCCTAGCTGTGCTACATTTTAGCTGTTAGAGCTAAGTGAAACTGTTTTAAATTCCTAATCCTCAGTTTACTTATCTGTAAATTAGATTTACTACCATCAATCATCCAGTGTATGTGAGTTAATCATAGTCTGTCAATCCTATACAACTGTTAGATACTAACATTAATGTTACATGCTAAAAGTTGTTCCACCTCCTCAGAAGAGCTAACATTTTTTTCCCTATAAATTATGGGGAAAGGGTCACTATCACCCTGGCATCAACTAACCACTTAGGATCTGAGCCAGATCACCTTCAATTGGAAAAAAATTTTATCAGGCCTATATGTGGTCTTGATGCTACAGGAGTTATATTAGATTACACAGTATTTGACAGTTATTCAAGTTGTTGCTATTTAAATGCAGAATAGTTGCATGGCTCTAATATATCATTCATAGCACAAAGCAATAAATAATAAAAGGACAATAATAATTTAAGTTAATGATTCTGTTTTTAAAATTAGCTTTACAGCACTCTCAACAATAGCCAAAACATGGAAAGAGCCTAAGTGTCCATCAACTGATGAATGGATCAAGAAGATGTGGTTTATCTATACAATGGAATACTACATGGCAATGAGAAACAATGAAATCTGGCCATGTGTAGCAACATGGATAGAACTTGAGGGTGTGATGCTGAGCGAAATAAGTCAGGCAGAGAAGAACAGATTCCATATGTCTGCAAGTATAGGTGTATTAGGAGGAACTTAACGGAGGACCATGTGGGATGAGAAGGGGAAAAATAGTAGGGGAGAGGGAGCGAGGCAAACCATGAGAGACTCTTGAATGCTGAGAACAAACTGAGGGCTGATGGGGGTGGGGGAGAGAAGAAGGGGAGTGATGGGCATGGAGGAGGGCACTTGTGGGGATGAGCACTGGGTGTTGTATGGAAACCAGCCTGACAATGAACTATTTAAGAAAATAAAATAAAATAAAATGAGCTTTAATAGAGGTTAGGTAAACAAATTTATTTTGTACCTGACAAAGCACAATAGACATTAGAGTATTGGAATTGCTTTCAATAATGAAAAAATTAAAAGGGGAAAAAAAAATCCAGTGTAATCCATTAGATAAAACAGTCTTTATATATTAGTCTACCACAAAAAATTCTTGAAATGCTTTGCTAAGAATCAGCCAAGACATCATCTAGGCAACTGTTAGGTAAGAAAAAGATCTATCTAAACTCTTAGCACCTCTACTTCACCAGTCATCAGCACATGACTCTACTTGTTATTAGAGATACATTGATAGCACTTGAACATGGGAGTATCTGTCACACAAAGGAAAAATATCATTTATTAGGTTAGTGAAATCAATATGTGTATCTCTCTCTCAATACTGGGAAAACCTCAGGAACATCACAGTATCCATTCCCCTGGCTTTTGAAGCACAAAAATAATCCCTTCCCAGTCACAGCTAATACCTCCAATAATGTCTGTTGTTCTTGAAATTTATGACAGTGGCTTACTGTTCACACGGTCCAACTAATATAGTTTATCCCACCACACTTTGATGTGAGGAATGGTAAGAACTCACAAGAGTTCTCAATGGTCCCTAGCACTAAAATTTTCCACTTTCAGTCATTACTAAAAGGGATGCTGAAGCAGGGCTTAAAAGTTTTAATAGTGCAAATACCTGGTTATTCACACCACAAGGCCAATTACAAGTATTTTTAGGCATGTGGGAAAGAAGAGAAAGAAATACAAGGCGCTCTCCAAAAGGTTACTTTTCCTTAGATCCTCACATTCTTCCCCTATTTTTCAATGCCAAACTTTCAGACTTGCTCTTTCTGTGTGTCTACAGAACCTACAGCGCTCTTTATACAGTTTTGTAACAATTGAAGTTAAGCATTCAGCAATGTATCTTTCATCCTCCGTAAACAGAAATCAAGAGCCATTAGCTAGAATGAGAAAATGCACAATTTTCAACATCACTTTTATTCCTGATGGGTATTTCTGACCCATGATAGTAAGAGAGTGAACAATTCTGCTGAGGGAGTTGGGGAAGGAAAGGGAGATGCTCTAAGATGGCAAACAAACATTAACAATGACAGCAATAACAATCATCACCATCATTATCAATAAGTTACTTGATTTACTGAGTAAACTACTTCCACTTACTTTATGGAACCATTGTTCTCAGTATTTTCTATATTTTTCCCATTTTATCTTTACAACACCCTATGAGATTAGTATTGCATTATCCTCACTTTATAGATGAAGACGCTGCTGCTCAAAGAAATTAAGTAACTCTTCTAAAATCACACCACATATCTGAGACTTCAAGCTAGGCAGTCTCCTCCAGAGTCTGCACTCTTCGCTATCAAGTCATACCAAATGTTCTCTCAACAAGAACTACTTTAAAGAACACTTCTCGGGGCACCTGGGTGGCTCAGTCAGTTAAGTGTCCAACTTTGGCTCAGGTCATGATCTCACGGTTCATGAGTTTGGGCCCCATGTTGGGCTCTGTGTTGACAGCTCAGAGACTGGAGTCTGCTTCAGATTCTGTCTCCGTCTTTCTCTGTCCCTTCACCACTCATGCTCTGTCTCTCTCAAAAATAAATTAAATACAGGGCGCCTGGGTGGCTTAGTCGGTTAAGCGTCGACTTTCGCTTAGGTCATGATCTCGCGGTTCGTGGGTTCGAGCCCCACGTCGGGCTCTGTGCTGACTGCCAGCTCAGAGCCTGGAGCCTGTTTCAGAGTCTGTGTCTCCGTCTCTCTCTGACCGTCCCCTGCTCACGCTGTCTCTCTCTCTCTCTCCTAGAAATAAATAAAAATATTTTAAAAAATAAATACATACATACATACACACATACATATATACATACATAAACATTTAAAAAACAGAACAGTTCTCATATGTGTGTATGTATGTATATGTATTCAATCACACAATATAGATACATACATACACACACCCACACTCCACTATGTTGGACAACAAAACTTTATAGCCATATTGCCAAATACTTTAGTTTCATCTTTCCAGTCCCTCATTTTACCACCATAGATCCATCATCAGATAGAATGTCCTGGCCTTCAAAATTATGCTCAATTATTAAATTCCTTTAAAATGAGTGACAAAAATAAAGCAGTTGAATTCCACTACTATGAAGCAATCTGCAGACTGTGTAGCTAAAAAGAACTCAGATTTGTGATTTCAAGACCAAACTAAATATGACTGGTGATCGTTAAACCTATCTTTAGGGGGGAGAAAAGTTTTGTTTCTGCTTAGTTTTTATCAGAACAATAACCTGAAATTTTTCAGACAAAAATGTAAGTAATTTGTTTAGTGCCACACTATCACTGAAGTTACTAGGCTATAATTTTGACTAAAGAAGCAGAGGAATTTTTCAGCTTCCATGAACAGAAAGATAATCAATTTCATCTTTAATATAAGAAAGAAGCTTACATGGGAAAAGGACAGCAAAACAGGTACTTCAGAATCAATATATTCAAAAGTAACTGCACTTGAGTAATCTAGTGATTACTAATAATCACTAATAATCTAATGATTATTTCTAGTAATCTGTTACAGTTAAATCACCAAATTATTTAACAGTAACTATAATATAAATATAACCACAAATGTAACATAAAAAGAAAAGTATCATTATAAAAGTACAATAAAGCAACACCAACTTACCAATTCAATTCCCTGTGGAAAAGGAGTATCATCCCAGTCCTTCTGTGGAAATCTCTGGATTATTTTCCCCAGACCTGCTCCTGACCCTATTAACAAAATCAAAGTATATTAGCTATATAATACTCATTATATTAATCCTTATTTATAAATGAATATTTGTTGAATACATCAATATATTAAATGTTCTAAAGTTTTACAGGGTATGAAAGTATTTACCTTCTAAACACAATACTGAAATAACAAGCAATCTCTACCCTAGAGATTTTCAAAAGATTGACACATATGAAAAGCTAAGAAAAATAAGCAGAGACATTGAAATCTAGTAAAGCCTCTACTATACCATGGTAGAACTGCCCCTGTTCCCAGTAAGGAAAGCAATCTTCATAGTATCTATAGTTGAAACTTTAAAAATAAATAAATAAGTAAATTTAAAAAAAAAAAACTCTTCTAGGGAGACAAAGTAATCTTAAGTAGTAAATGAAATGGTACTGTTAGCACTAAGCTTCAGTTATGGCGTATATAAATATAAACACTATTACAGGTAAAATAAAGATTTTTTGAGTGGGCTGAGAACTTGCAAATGTCTAAGTAGGGTTTCTCAACATCAGCACTATTGGCATTTTGGGCCAGATAATCCTTTGTTTTATGTTGGGGCAGGGAAGGCCTGTCCTATGTATTATATGATATTTAGTTTACCAGCATCCTTAGTCTCAAACCACTATCACCACCATCACCCCCAAATCCCTACAACCAAAAATATCTCCAGACATTGCCAAATGTCTTGGGAGGAGGGGGAAAAATTACCCCTGGTTGAAAACCACCTGCCTATAAGATCACTGTTGTTATACAATCATCCTATGATTCTAAAGAATGGATCAACTTATAATTTAACACTGGAAATACAATCTGTGAGTAATTTAGGGATGGAAAGTACACGTTAGATCTAAACTGCTTTTTTGCTCTACTTCTTAAAGGGCTTCAGGTGCTTGCATATTTTACATGTTGTCCCAGTTCACTGTGAAGTAAAAGCAACATTCTGATTATTTGTACACCTAAGGGGGCCTTTACACCTGATTCAATTTGTTATTTTTTTTTAACAGTCATCTACTATCATCTCTTACCCTCTCTCTGTGAACTCAAATTCCCCCTTGGCCCTCACCTAGAGATCAATCACTTCATAGCCAAAGTTTTAACTTTAAAAGATTTTTAAAAAGTTAAATTCATTTAACTGAACAGCTCAGTACTGTGTTCTAAAAATGAGGTCACATTTGGAAAACGTAAAATGAAAACATTCTCAACTAATAAACTGCTGCAGTACAGTAACTCCTCATATATCCATCATTACAGGGGAATGAAGGATTTCATTAAAGGTAAACTAAATTAAAAATAGTTTATCACAGGCACTCATTTTTTCAAAGTCCACTTCAAACAAAACCACTTCTGACATGTCAAAAAGACCTAACTCAACAAATTGTTAGGTCCTGGAGATACACATATGAAAAAGACATGGCCTCTATCCTCAAGAAACTCACAATTATTAGGAGAAACAAATAAACTGATAATGAGTATATCCTGGTAAGCATGAGGAGGGAAGGGAACCTAACTCAGCATACCAGAAAACACTATGGAAAACTTTCTAAGAGAAGTGACAACAAGCTTTTTTCTTTCAGTACCATCTTTGTATCCTCAAGCACAGAGCATACTGAATGCCTGGCAGTTATTCATACTGAGTTAAATGTTTATTTTAATAAATTTGTTAATAGTGACAGAATTATTTTCAGCTCACATCTCCCTGTCTTTTCAAAGAGAAATAAATGCACATTATCTATCTAATCATATTTAATAAGGTGTCCATACACTACTTATTCAGCTGAGAGTGATAGCTAATGTACATTAGGCTCAAGAAATATTTTATCATGTTAATTTTTACTAATTATGAAAATAAAAATGGTAACTACAGAAAAAAATTTAAATGCATAAAAATATAAAGAAGAAATTACCCATAATCCCACAGGTGAAGACAATTACTGTTAATATATTAGACTATTTTATCTCAGACTTTTTATGCACATGTATTTTTCCTACAGAATTGAGATCTTACTAAAACGTAGCTTTATCTATTAATTTATTACTTGATATTTTACAATGAGCTTTTGATGTTAAACATATTTTCCACTTATTATTATAAATAATGCTATAAAAAGCAGTTTTCTATATAAATCTTTACCCTAGTCTCCCTTTTCCCCAGAAAAATTCTTAGATGTACAACTACCAGGTCAAAGAGAATGAAAAATTTTAAAACTAACACAAAGCCATAGGGCCCACCAGAAAGATATTCAACAGTCTTTTTATACTCAGGAAATTATTTTTTTTTTAACTTAAGTTTATTTTATCTTAGAGAGACGTAGTTTATTTTATTTTAGAAAGACCAAGAGAGCATAAGAAGGGAAGAGGGGCAGAGGCAGAGAGAGAATCTTAAGCAGGCTCCATGTTCAGCACAGAGCCCAACACAGGGCTCAATCCCACAACCCTGGGATCAAGTCAAGAGTCGAACACTCAATCAACTAAGGCACCCAGGCACCCCCATTGTGTAAATTCTTTAAGAATAAAACTGGCATTTTTACTACATTCTTAATAACAATAGTTATTTTAAAATTTTGTTTTAATTACTGCCAATTAGTTCTTCTTTGAGGGCACCTGGATGGCTCAGTCGGTCAAGCATCCGACTTCGGGTTAGATCATGATCTCATGGCTTGTGAGTGCAAGCTCCACATCGGGCTCTGTGCTGACAGCTCAGAAGCTGGAGCCTGCTTCAGATTCTGTGTCTCCCTCTCTCTTCCCCTCCCCTGCTCATGCTTCAACTGTCTCTCAAAAATAAATAAACATTGAAAAAAATTTAATGAAAAAAATAAACAAATTAAAAGTTCTTCTTTGGCAGCAGCATAACTTTCAAAAGTTCTCCAAAAGCAATATATTTACTGATTTTAAAATGATATGCATGATATAACATGAAAGCTCAGTTTTGAAATACTGATATAACATTTCTAAATGCACATAGAAATATGACTTGTGAGTGCAATGACTTTCAGTTATATGATAATGTTATTTGAAATGGAAATTACGTTAGAAAATGACAAAGAAAAATGGAAAAATAGGGGCACCTGGGTAGCTCAGTTGGTTAAGCGTCTAACTTCAGCTCAGGTCATGATCTCACGGTTTGTGGGTGTGAGTTCCACGCTGGGCTCTGTGCTGACAGCTCAGAGCCTGGAGCCCGCTTTGGATTCTCTCTCTCTCTCTCTCTCTCTCTCTCACTGTCCCTCCGACCCCCAAAAATGAATAAACATTAAAAATTTTTTAAAGAAAATGGTAAAATAATATTTCACTATAAATAAAATGTGAAAAGAGCTACAATAATTTGGTTTCCAAATATCAAATATAAAAACTGCTGCAACAACCAACTTTTGAGTAACTTAATGAAAGTACTATACTAAAAGTAAACAAACATTTTCTGATTCTTGTTTCTTTATTTGTAAGCATTTAGTCTGAATATTTAAACTCCTTTTTCTAACTTATATATTTTACCTGACACTTATTCTTTCAGGCAATACAAGCTATATTTAATAAAGCTGAGAAGGTGGCATTTTACACTGGGGAATAAGCCATAGTGAGGGAAGAGTCTTCTAGAGTCAGATGTTCACTGTGGACTGATCCTTATGTCCAGAAATGAAGTATGCCATATCAATCTGAGTTGCTATGGAAGCAGCTTTTATTGGCACTGCATATTAGATGGGGCTGAGTTATTGCAAAGAGAGAGGAAGAAACTCCTAAAAAGAAAAGGGACTACTACTTAGAAAGGAAAAGTATTAGGTAGACAAAATTGTGACTTTCCACTGCACTGTCCACTGCTAAACTGGAAAAGGAGGGGGAAGTTATTAATCAGTGTCTTCATGTTTTTTTTCCCAGTCCCTACTCTCCTACTGTAAATTAAGAATTATGATGACTAGGGGCACCTGGGTGGCTCAGCTGGGTAAATGTCTGATTCTTGATTTCAGCTCAGGTCACGATCTCACAGTCATGAGATCGAGTCCCACAGAGAGCTCACACTGGGTGTAGAACCTGCTTAGGATTCTCTCTCTCTCTCTCTCTCTCTCTCTCTCTCTCCCTCCCTCCCTCCCTCCCTCTGCCCTTTCCCTGCTTGCATACATTCTTTCTTTCTCTCTCTCTCTTAAAAAAATTGAATTATGATGATTAAATGTAGTTAATATATTAAAAAGGGGGATGCTCAGCAGGACACCAGCACATTTGGAAGTAGGTTTCTTTGAAAAAATAAGTATATACGCTACACAAACTGCCCAAAACAAATTTAGGAAGTGTGAGGAAATACTGGTGTGGTCAGGCATACTTTTCTCCTCCTTTATATTTGGTAACCCACTTTCCCCTGGGTCCTGGTACGGCTTTCGGGCTACCCAGCTCAGCCACAAGGATTTGCAAGTGACCCTGGGTGATCCAACCATCTATCACCCCCCTGACAAAGTGACTGTTCTAGCTTTGGCCAATGACTCCAGAAGAGCCCAACAGTATTCTCCAGGGTTGCTAACTAGTATACTATAGGTGTGGCAATGCCGGTAGTTATAAGGAAGACATATATCTGCCAACTACTGATTGAGTAGGGATCAATTAAGTGGAATAATGTAATACTCTGCTCTATACAAAACAGGATGCTTGATATTCGTTGTTTGTAACAAATGACAAAAATTAGTTATTTGAGTGCCTTGTGTGTGCTTATAGATCTACAAAGTATATACTGCTTGATTTAATACAGGCTTTGAACTTTGAGAGATGCTACCCTAATACATAATTCACTAAATCCTTTTCTATGATATGTTTATCTCAACAAGATCAGAGAATGTCTACACTGACTTTTGTTTTATGATGTCCATCTGCTCACATCCTTTTCTATAAAAAAAATGGAATCACTCACTGTTCAAGGAAGGGCAGCAGTCACATTCAAAAGCATACAATCCTGCCACTCCTCTCACCAGCCAGAAAATTACTAAATCCTTTATTTGGTTTTATTTACTTTTACTTGCCTATATCATCTCTGTAGAATGAAAACAATGATTTTTGGCTTGCTTTGTTTACCTGATCTATCCTATGCACTTAGGATAATTCCTGGTATTTATTAGATACTTAATAAAATACTTGTTGAAAAAATGAATAGGACTATTAGGTGAGCAAGGACATCTATAAACTGGCAAGCAACTTATGACCAGAATGACCTGGCCATAAAAAGTATCCTAGACAAAAAGTATTCTTCTGCTAGGGAATTTTGAATAGAAAAAAAAAAAAAGAGAGAGAGAGAGAGAGAGAGAGACCAAAGCAGTAAAAAAAAAAAAAATAGTACCAAGACTTACTATGATGTAGAGAAAGGTCAGGCAACCACAGGGGGTCATGTGTAAAACTAAAGTTACAGAACAGCAGAAACTCTAGGCAGACTTGCCAGTAGAAATATATTAAGAGTATACACAAGTGTAGAAAGAAGCAAATGCCACAGAGAAAAGCTGTACAGCCACGTTCTACCTCTAGTAAACGGTGGCAGATTGTAATGCCTGTCATCAAACTTCTAAGGTATTTTTACAATCTCCTTCCCTCTTAGGCTAGAATAGGTCTGCATTATTTGTCACAAAAGAATCCAAACTAGAATACCTTTTAAAAAGCACCATGATAGATCAACTTCTTTCAAACTGGTAAAAGGTCTGGAAACAATTACATTAAAAGATTTAGTAAGAAAACTTAAAAAGAAAAGTAGCTGCACATATGAGAATACTGTGTCCCAAATATCAGAAGAGCTATTACATGAAAGACAGAATAGAATAGAATAGAGCCAAAGATATAATTCAACGGCCTTATTTTTGAGTCAACATAAAGGAAGAACTTTCTAAGAATGACATCTATAAAAAAAAACCAAAAACAAAAAACAGGGGCGCCTGGGTGGCTTAGTCGGTTAAGCGTCCGACTTTCGCTTAGGTCATGATCTCGCGGTTCGTGGGTTCGTGCCCCACGTCGGGCCCTGTGCTGACTGCCAGCTCAGAGCCTGGAGCCTGTTTCAGTCTATGACTCCCTCTCTCTCTGACCCTCCCCTGCTCACGCTGTCTCTCTCTCTGTCTCTCTCCTAAAAATAAATAAAACATTAAAAAAAAAAAAACAGAATAATTTGCACAGAAAGCAGTGGTAATACCTGTGGACAAGCTACCAATTTTTCTGGTCTGGAAAACCACACAGAATGGTAAGAGAACAAATCCAGAAAAGCTGGCAAGTACACTATTACAGAAATTCATTGATTCAGCAATAACACTTGTGTTAATTTGCTAATCTTTGTTTTAGGTGCTAAGGAAAAAAGGATAAAACTTGCTGTGAGAATATTTAGGACTTGAGGTTTTTGAAATGCAAATAAAAAGGCAGATGTAGGCCCAGTATAACAACATTTGAGTAAAGATTAGGAAAGAAAACGGTATTGTTTAGAAATCAGGTCATGAGTCTAATGAAATCAGAGACAGACCAAAAAATTCCAAACTAAAAAACTCCAAGTTTTGGAACAGAGATATTGCTTATTTCTATTTTGATATAATAGCAGCGTCATTTAAACCCAAAGATGAGAAATACAAGCTTTCAAGAATCCAAATTAAAAATAAGTAAGGGAGTACCCAAAAGAACAATCATAAAAGTGGACATTCCTTCATGACTTAAAAAGCAATTCAAAATTGTCTAAAAGTACAGGATGAATATTTCTTCTCACGATGACTTTGAGTTTTTTTAGATGATTTATACACATAGCAAACTTTATAATCAGTTCATTTAATACTGCAAAGATATTCATGAAAATTTGTGGCAATTTAAGTATGGACTCTCTGACTGGCTAACACACTGCAAAGTAAATTTATTATTATTTACATGCAAAGACAAAAGTTTCTTTAGCTCTATTAATAATACAGGGTATTTGTCTTTCTCTTTCTTTCCCTTTTTCACTTAGCATTATACTGGGGGGCAGGGGAAAATAGGGAGAGATTGGTAAAAGGATACAAACTTTATAGTACAAGTCGAATAAGATCCTTTCAACAACTATTTATGATAAAAATTCTCAATAAGGTATAGAGGAAATGTACCTCAACATAATAAAGGCCATATATGACAATCCCACAGCTAACAGCATACTCAACAGTGAAAAGCTGAAAGCTTTTCCTCCAAGATTGTAAACAAGACGAGGATGCCCGCTCTTGCTATTTTCACTCAACACAGTATTGGAAGGCCTAGCCAGAGAAATCAGGCAAGAAAAAAGAAAAGAAAGAAAAGGCATCAAAATTGGTAAAGAAGTAAAATGGTTACTATTTGTAAATGACATATTATATATAGAAAACATTAAAAACTCCAGCAAAAAATGTTAGAACTAATTAACAAATTCAGGGACACCTGGATGGCTCATTAGGTTATACTTCCAACTCTTGATTTTTGGCTCAGATCATGATCTTATTGTCATTAAGATTGAGCCCCGCACCAGGGTCCCTGCTGGCCAATAAGCCTGCTTAAGATTCCCTCTCTTTCCCTCTGCCCCCCCCCCCCTCACTCCGGCACACATGCTCACTCTCTTTCTCTCAAAATAAATAAAGAACTAATTAAATCCAGTAAAAGTTACAGGATACAAAATCAATCCATAAAAATCTACTGCATTTCAGACCCAGGTGGCTCAGTCAGCTAAGTGTGTGACTTTGGCTCAGGTCATGATATCACAGTTCACGAGTTCAAGCCCTGTGTCAGGCTCTGAGCTGTCAGCAGCTGGAGACTGCTTCAGATTCTGTGTCTCCCTCTCTGCTCCTCCCCTGCTCACACTCTATCTTTCTCTCAAAAATAAATAAACATTTTTAAAAAGTTAATCAACTGCATTTCTATACACTAATTAAAAAACTACTGGAAAGAGAAATGAGGGAAATAATGTCATTTACAATTACATCAAAGAGAATAAAACATCTAAGAATAAATTTAATCAGGGGAATAAAAGACCTATACACTGAAAAGTACAAGACACTGATAAAAGAAATTAAAGAAGACACAAATAAATAGAATATATAGTTCATATTAACTGGAAGAGTTAATATTGTTGTAATGTCCAAACTACCCAAGGTAATCCACAGATTCAATGCAATACCTATCAAAATTCCAATGGCACTTTCCACAGAAATAGAACGAATGATCCTAAAATTTGTATGAAACCACAAAAGATCTCAAATAGGCAAAGTTATCATTAGAAAGAACAAAGCTAGAGGCATCACACTCCCTGATTTCAAACTATATTACAAAGCTATAGTAATCAAAACAGAATGGTACTGGCATAAAAACAGACATATAGATCAATGAAACAGAATAGAATGAAGAACCCAAAAATAAACCTTTGCATACCTGGTCAATTAATTGACAACAAAGGAGCCAAGAATATACCATGGGAAAAGGACACTCTCTTCAGTAAATGGTGCAGGGAAAATTGGACAGCTACATACAAAAACAATGAAACTCAGCCATCATCTTACACTATATATAAAAATTCACTCAAAATGGATTAAAGCTTTAAACATAAGACCTAAAACCATAAAACTCCTAGAAGAAAATGCAAACAGTAAGCTCCTTGACATCAGTCTTGATGATGACTTGTTTTAAATTTGACACCAAAAGCAAAGGCAACAAAAATAAACAACTGGGACTATGGCAAACTAAAAAGCGTCTGTACAGCAAAGGAAATGATCAAGAAAATGAAAAAGGCAATCTACCAAATGGGAGAAAATATTTCAAATCATATGTTTGACAAGGGGTTAATATATATAAAAACTCATGCAACTCAATTAAATAAAACAATCTGATTTAAAAATGGGCATAGGATCAGAACAGATATTCTTGCGAACACATACAGATGGCCAATAGGTACATAAAAAGGTGCTCAACATCCCTAATCATCAGGAAAATACAAATCAAAACTACAACTAGACATCCCCCCAAACCTGTCAGAATGACTATCCTCAAAAAGACAAAATTAACAAGAAATGGCAAGGATACGGAGATAAGAGAAATGTTGTGCACTATTGGTGGAAATGAAAACTGGTGCAGCCACTATGGAAAACAATATGGAGTTTCCTCAAAAAATTAAAAATAGAACTACCCTGTGACCCAACAATTTCACTTCAGGGTATTTATCTGAAAAAAATAAAAACACTAACTCAAAAAATATATGCACACCCAAGTTCACTGCAACATTATTTGCAATGACCAAGATATGGAAACAACCTGAGTGTCCACTGGCAGATAAACTGATAGTGAGAATGTAGTGTGTGTGTGTGTGTGTGTGTGTGTGTGTGTGTGTGTGTGTGTGTGATGGAATATTACTCAGCCATAAAAAGAAAGAAATCTTGCCATTTGCAATAAGATAGATAGACCTTGAGGGTAGTATGATAAGTAAAATAAGTCAGAGAAACACAAATATCATATGACCTTAATTATATGTGGAATTTAAAAAAATAAACCAAGCTCACAGATACAGAGAATGGATTATTTGCCAGAGGCTGGGGGGGTGGAAGGGAAGAATGGGTAAAGGGGGTCAAAAGATACAAACCGCCAGTTATAAAATAAATAAGTCATGAAGATGTAATGTACAGCATGATGACTATAGTTAATAATACTGTATTAAGTATCTGAAACTTGCTAAGACAGTAAATCTTAAAAGTTCTTACAAGAAATAGACTTATTGTGGTGATCATGTCACAATGAATATAAATATTGGGGCACCTGGGTGGCTTGGTCGATTAAGCATCTGACTCTTGGTTTTGGCTCAGGTCATAATCTCAAAGTTTCATGAGTATGAGTTTCATGAGCCCTGTGTCAGGCTCTGCACTGTCATTGTGCACTGGGTTTCTCTGTCTCTCTCTCTCTGTCCCTCCCCAACCCGCACTTCTCTGTCTCTCTCAAAATAAATAAACTTAAAGATTCTTTTCCCAAAAAATGAATGCAAATATTGAATCATTATATTGTACATCTAAAACTAATATACTATCAACTATTCCTCAATTAATTAATTAAAACAGCATAAAAATAGTACAACTGAACTGGTATGAAAACAGATATAAAGACCAACAAAACAGAATAGAGAGCCCTCATGTACAAAATCAAATGATCTTCAACAAAGGTGCCAAGGAGGAAAGAATAGGCTCTTTAGCAAATACTACTGGGAAAATTGAAATACCCACGTATGATAGAATGAAGATGGACCCTTATTTTATGCCATATACAAAACTTAACTCAAAATTGATTGAAGACCTACTTTAAGACCTGAAACTATAAAATTCCTAAGAAGAAAGCACAGGGAAAAAGCTTCATGGCATTGAATTTGGTAACAGTATCTCAGATATGACATCAAAAGCACAAGCAACAAAAGCAAACAGACATCAAAGCTAATGTTCCTGTGCAACACGGGAAACAATTAACACAAGGAAATGCATCCTGTCGAGTGGGAGAAAATATTTGCACATGGTAAGGGGTTAATATTTGAAATAGATAAAGAAGGGGCGCCTGGGTGGCTCACTCAGGTGAGCATCCAACTTCAGCTCAGGTCACGATCTTATGGTTCGTGGGTTCGAGCCCCGCGTGGGGCTCTGCTGACAGCTGGCTCAGAGCCTGGAGCCTGTTTGAGATTCTGTATTTCCCTCTCTCTCTGACCCTCCCATGCTCACACTGTCTCTCTCAGAAATAAATAAAACATTAAAAAAAATTTTTAATGAAATAAAGAATTCTTATAGCTTAACAACAATAACAAAAAACAAATAATCCAATAAAAAAAAGACATTTCTGCAAAGAAGAGATACAAATGGCCAACACCATATAAGAAGATGTTCAGCATCACTAATCACTGAAAAAATGCAAAACCAAACCACAATGAGGTATCACTTCACACAAATTAGAATGGTTGCTGTCAAGATTCCAGAACATAAAAAACATTAGAGAGGATGCAGAGAAACTGGAACCCTTGGGAACTGTTGGCTATAATGTAAAATTGTATAGCCCTTATGGAAAACAGTATGGAAGTTCCTCAAAAACAAACAAATAAACAAAACAGAATTACCATACGATCCAGCAACCCTACATCTGGGTATATATTCAAAACAACTGAATACAGGATCTCAAAGAGATATTTGCACATCCATGTTCCCTGCAGCATTATTCACAATTGCAGAGGTGGAAGTAACCAAAATATCCATTAACAGATGAATGGATACACAAAATGTGATATATATACAATATGGAATATTATTCAGCCTTAAAAAAGGAAATCTTGTCATATGCTATATGGATGAACTTTGAGGACTTTAAGCTAAGTAATATAAGTCAATTACAAAAAGACAAATACTGCATGATTCCATTTAAATGCCGTATGTACAGTAGTCAAGCTCTTAGAAACAGAAAGTAAACGGTAATGGCCAGGGGCTGGGGGCAAAGGTGATAAGGGGAGTTGTTCAGTTGGTAAAGAGATTCAGTTTGGCAAGATGAAAAAGTTCTAGCGATATGTTGCAAAATAATGTGCTATAGTAAACATATAGTAGTTAGCACTACCGCACCATACACTTAAAAATACTTTGGATGGGAGGTACAAAGAAATGGAAAAGCATTCCATGCTCATGGATCAGAAGAATATTGTTAAAATGTCAATACTACCCAAAGCAATCTACACATTCAATGCAATCCAAATCAAAATTACACCATCATACTTCTCTAAACTAGAACAAACAATCCTAAAATTTGTATGGAACCACAAAAGACCCGAATCGCCAAAGTAATATTAAAGAAGGAAACCAAAGCGGGATGCTTCACCATCCCAGACTTTAGCCTCTACTACAAAGCTGTAATCACCAAGACAGTGTGGTATTGGCGGAAAAACAGACACATAGACCAATGGAATAGAATAGAGAAACCAGAACTGGACCCACAAACATATGGCCAATTAATCTTTGAAAAAGCAGGAAAGAGTATCCAATGGAAAAAAGACAGCCTCTTTAACAGATGGTGCTGGGAGAACTGGACAGCAACATGCAGAAGAATGAAACTAGACCACTTTCTCACACCATACACAAAAATAAACTCAAAATGGACCTGAATATGAGACAGGAAACCATCAAAACCTTAGAGGAAAAAGCAGGGAACAACCTCCTTGACCTCAGCCGCAGCAATTTATTACTCAACACATCTCCACAGGCAAGGGAATCAAAAGCAAAAATGGACTATTGGGACCTCATCAAGATTAAAAGCTTCTGCATGGCAAAGGAAACAATCCATAAATCTAATAGGCAACCAACAGAATGGGAAAAGATAGTTGCAAATGACATATCTGATAAAGGGCTAGTATCCAAAATCTACTATGAACTCACGAAACTCCACACCCAAAAAGCAAACAATCCAGTGAAGAAATGGGCAGAAGATGTGAACAGACACTTCTCCAAAGAGGACATCCAGATGGCCAACAGACACATGAAACGATGCTCAGCATCCCTCCTCATCAGGGAAATACAAATCAAAACCATACTGAGATACCACCTCACATCGGTCAGAGTGGCTAAAATGAGCAAATCAGAGGACGCTAGATGCTGGCGAGGATGTGGAGAAACAGGCACCCTCCTACACTGTTGGTGGGAATGTAAAACTGGTGCAGCCCCTCTGGAAAACAGTGTGGAGGTTCCTCAAAAAATTAACAATAGAACTCCCCCATGACCCAGCAATAGCACTGCTAGGAATTTACCCACGGGATACAGGAGTGCTGATGCATAGGGGCACATGTACCCCAATATTCACAGCAGCACTCTCAACAATAGCCAAATCATGGAAACAGCCTAAATGTCCATCAATTGACAAACGAATCAAGAAGATGTGGTTCATCTATAAAATGGAATACTACATGGCAATGAGAAGGAATGAAATCTGGCCATGTGTAGCAACATGGATGGAACTTGAGGGAATTATGCTAAGCGAAATAAGTCAGGCAGAGAAGGACAGATACCGTATGTTTTCACTCATATGTGGAACAGGAGAAACTTAACAGAGGATCACGGGGGAGGAGAACGGGAAAAATAGTTAGGGAGAGGGAGGCAAACCATGAGAGACTCTTGAATATTGAGAACAAACTGAGGGTTGATGGGTGTGGAGGAGAGGGGAAGGGGGTGATGGGCATGGAGGAGGGCACTTGTGAGGATGAGCACTGGTTGTTATATGGAAACTGACTTGACAATAAACTATAAAAAAATACTTTGGAAGGTAAATTTTATGTTATGTGTTTTTAATCACAATTTAAAAAGATAACACAACCAAATACTCATGGACAACATTTATAACAAAACTAGGTGAAAAGGTGTCTCCAAAAATAACTGCAATTGGAGAAAAACTACTAACATCCACAAAGTCTCCAAAATATCAGCATCTGTGCAGGAGTAAGAAGGAAGTAACAACACTGGTTTAAGAACAGCAGACATGAAAACAAGAGAAACCCACAATAGCTAACAAGTATTCACTGGAAAGCTGAATGGCCAATTTGAAAAGAGCAGCTGAAGATGGAAGAGCAAGGACAATACTTCTGCCACAAGGACTAAAATTGTTGGAGTAATCTAGGCTCCCACACTGGAGAAATTGCAAGGAGTGGAATCAAACTGAGCAGAAGAGGACTTACACTTCTTGATTCAAAGACACAAAAAAGCTACAGAAATCAAGAAAATCTGGTACTACCATTAAAATCAATAAATAAATCATATTAACAGACAATAAAAGGAAAGCCTTATAACTGTCTCAATAAATGCAGAAAAGCATTGGGTAAAGATGTAATATGCAGTCATGATTTAAAAAAAAAAAACTCACTGAAGCACAAATACAACTTCCTCTATGATAAATAATATTTATAAAAAGCCGTGGCTGGGGCGCCTGGGTGGCTTAGTCGGTTAAGCGTCCGACTTTCACTTAGGTCATGATCGCGCCGGTTCGTGGGTTTGAGGCCCGTGTCGGGCTCTGTGCTGACTGCCAGCTCAGAGCCTGAAGCCTGTTTCAGTCTGTGACTCCCTCTCTCTCTGACCCTCCCCTGCTCACGCTGTCTCTCTCTCTCTCTCCTAGAAATAAATGAGAAAAAAAAAAAAAGTCGTGGCTAACATCATACTCAATGGTTAAAGACTGAATGTTTATATACTAAGATTCAAAAAAGGATGTCCNTCTATTACCATGACTACTATTCAACATTGTACTGAAGTCCTAACTAGTGCAATAAAAGTATCTTTATTTATAAACTCATAAAAATTCTTTAGAAAATTTTTATAAAGGCACTAAAAAAAATGAGTTTAACAAGATGTCAAAAAGTAGTAGTATAAAAATATAGATTGGGGGCCCCTGGGTGGCTCAGTCGGTTAAGCGTCCGACTTCAGCTCAGGTCATGATCTCACAGTTCATGGGTTCGAGGCCCGCGTCAGGCTCTGTGCTGACAGCTAGCTCAGAGACCGGAGCCTGTTTCAGATTCTGTGTCTCCCTGTCTCTCTGACCCTCCCCTTCTCACCCTGTCTCTCACTCTCTCTCTCTCTCATTCTCTCAGAAATAAATAAAATAATAAAAAATATTGATTGCATTTCTATATAGTAGGAATACAAATTAAAAATACCACATGCCATAGCATCAAAAATCATGAATAACAGGTCACTAACAGGTAAATGAATAATAAATTGCAATATATCCACACAATGGAATATTATTCACCACTAAATGAAAAAAATTGCTGATATATGCTAAAACATGAATAAATCTCTATTATTTTGAGAAAAAGAAGCAAACACAGGAGCACCTGGGTGGCTCAGTCAGTTAAGCATCTGACTCTTCCTTTCAACTCAGGTCATGAACTCATTGTTCATGAGTTGGTGCCCCACATTGGGACTAAGCCCCACTGCTTAGGATTCTCTGCCCCTGTCACTTTCTGCCCCTCCCTACTTGCTCTCTCTCTCTCAAAATAAATAAATAAACATGGAAAAAGAAATTAAAAATTAAGAAGCAAACACAAAATACTATATACCACAGAATTCCATTCCTATGAAATTGCAGAAGAGACTAATCTATAGTGATAGAAAGGAAATCAGTACTTGCCCGGGGCTAGGAACGGGTATCTAGGGTTGATCTGAATGAAAAGGGTGCTAGAGACCTTTTTAGAGTGAAGACAATTTTCTTTATTTTTATTACAATGGTGTTTATATACTTCTGTTATCAGAGTTAAGACAATCTGAGAGAACTATATCTTCTTTAAATTTTGCCTAGAAGGAGGTGTTAAGATGGCAGAGAAGCAGGGGGACCAGGATTTCCCTCATCCCTCAAGCATAGCTGCACTGAGGTCTGAACACCAAGAAATTAAAGAAGAAATTAAAAAACATATGGAAGCAAATCAAAATGAAAACATGACAGTCCAGATAGCCTGGGAGACAGCAAAGGCAGTCCTAAGAAGAAAATAACATTGCAATTCAGGCCCATTTGAAGAAGCAAGAAAGGTCCCAAATATACAACCTAACCTCACACCTAAAGGAACTAGAAAGACAGTGGCAAAGAAAGCCCAAAGCCAGTAGAAGAGGGGAAAAAAAGATTAGAGCAGAATTAAACTATATAGAATCCCAACCCCGCACCCCCCTCCCCAAAAAAAAACAGTTGAACAGATCAATGAATCTAAGAGCGGGTATTTTGAAAGAATAAACAAACTGATAAGCCCCTAGCCAGGATTCTCAAAAAGAAAAGAGAGAGGACCCAACTGATAAAATCATGAATGAAAAAGACATCACAACCAATACCATGGAAATACAAACAATTATTAGAGAATACTATGAAAAATTATATGCCAACAAACTGGACAACCTAGAAGAAATGGACGAAGTGCTAGACACCCACACACTACCAAAATTCAAAAGGGAAGAAACAGAAAATTTGAACAGACCCATAGCCAGAGAAGAAACTGAATCAGTTATCAAAAATCTTCCAACAAATAAGTGTCCTGGGCTAGATGGTTTCCCAGGGGAATTCCTCCAGACATTACAAAGTTAATACATATTCTTCTCAAGATGTTCCAAAAAACAGAAACAGAAGGAAAGCTTCCAGGCTCATTTTATGAAGCCAGCATTACCTTGATTCCCAAACCAGACAAAAACCCCACTTTTAAAGGAAAATAACAGGCCAATATCTCTAAAGAACATGGATGCAAAAATTCTCAACAAGATACTAGCAAACCAACATTACATTAAAAGAATTATTCACTATGATCAAGTGGGATTCATTCATGGGCTGCAGCACTCATTCAATATTCATAAATCAATCAACGTGATAATCACATTAATAGAAGAAAGGATAAGAACCATATGATCCTGTCAATAGATGCAGAAAGCATTTGACAAAATACAGCATATTTCATAACAAAAACCCTCAAGAAAGTCTGCATAGAAGGGGCATACCTTAACATCATAAAAGTCATATGAGAAAGGACCACAGTTAATAACATCCTCAAGGAATAAATTGAGAGCTTTCCACCTGAGATCAGGAACATGACAGGGATGTCCACTCTCACCACTGTTGTTTGGCATAGTGCTGAAAGTTCTAGCCTCAGCAATCAGACAACAAAATGAAATAAAAAGCATCCAAACTGGCAAAGAAAGAAGTCAAACTCTCACTCTTCACAGATAGCATAATACTNACTAATCTGACAATAAACTATTTGTAAAAAAAAAAAAAAAAAAAAAAAAACCCAAAAGACTCCACCAAAAACCTGCTAGAACTGATGCATGAATGCAGCAAGGTTGCAGGATGTAACATCAATGTGCAGAAATCAGTTGCATTCCTATATACCAATAATGAAACAAAAGAAAGAGATATCAAGGAATTGATACCATTTACAATTGCACCAAGAACCATAAAATACCTAGGAATAAACCTAACCAAAGAGGTAAAAGATCTGTATGCTGAAAACTATAGAAAGTTTATGAAAGAAATTGAAGAAGACACAAAGAAATGGAAAAACATTCCAGGCTTATGAATCAGTAGAGACAATATTGCTAAAATGTCAATACTAACCAAAGCAATCTACACATTCGAAGCAATCCCAATCAAAACTGCACCAACATGCTTTACAAAGCTAGAACAAACAGTCCTAAAATTTGTATGGAACCACAAAGGACCCCAAATAGCCAAAGCAATGTTGCAAAAGAAAACCAAAGCTGGAGGAATCACAACCCCAGACTTTAGCCTGTATTACAAAGCTATAGTCATCAAGACAGTATGTCATTTGCATAAAAACAGACACAGACCAATGGAATAGAAGAGAGAACCCAGAAATGGACCCACAAATATATGGCTAAATAATCTTCGACAAAGCAGGAAAAAGTATCTAATGGAAAAAAAGACAGTCTCTTTGGGCAAATGGTGCTGGAGGAAATGGACAGCAACATGCAGAAGAATGAAACTGGACCACTTTCTTATGCTGTACCTAAAAATAAATTCAAAAGGGATGAAAGACCCAAATGTGAGACAGGAAACCATAAAAATCCTAAAGGAGTAACAGCAACCTCTTCAACCTTGGCCACAGCAATTTCTTCTTGATATGTCTCCAAAGGCAGATATATATGTATATACACATACATATACATACACCCCAACACACACACAATGGAATACTACTCAGCAATGAAAAAGAATGAAATCTTGCCATTTCCAGCAATGTGAAGGATGGAACTGGAGGGTATTATGCTAAATGAAATAAGTCAGTCAGAGAGACATATATCATATGATTTCACTCATATGTGGAATTTGAGAAACTTAACAGAAGACCATAGGGGAAGGGAAGGAAAAATAAGATACGAAGAGAGGGAGGAAAACCATAAGAGATTCTTAAATATAGAGAATAAGTTGAGGGTTGATGGGGGTGAGAGTTTGGGGGATGGCTAAAATGGGTAATGGGCACTGAGGAGGCCCCTTTTGGGTAAGCACTTGGTGTAGTATGTAAGTGATAAATCATGAGAATCTACTCCTGAAGCCAAGACTACACTGTATGTTAACTAACTTGACAATAAAAAAAAAAAAATTGCTTATACTCACAATGGAATCTGCTATATATAATCTATGGAAGGATGAAAGAATCCTAGCAAAGCTCTTCTATAATGAATACATTCCTCCTGTAATAGTTTTCTCTATATTTGAACATATCCTTCTAGTCTGTTTATATAGCTACTGTGACACAGAAGTGCAGTATCTCAAGGCAGCCTATCTTATCTTTGGATGATTATCATAGCAGAAGATCTTTCTGAGAAACCAATATATATTTAATTATGCCATTATATTATCATAATCAATCTATCAAATTCTATTACTTCAAAAATTACACTAATTTTTATGTGAATTAAAACTGAGAAGATAATTGTGTCTGTTTAAACCTAAGAATAGTTATTTTTCTCTCTCTTTTCTGGTTTTTCAACACAAAATAGTTAGGTATCTTTAGATGAATTTGAATAACTTAAAACTCTTTCTAAACCCCCAGAAGATAGGAAATATATTTAGTTATTAGGTTTACTAGGTTAAATACTGTATCCCAAAGATTCATGTCTACCTGCAACCTGAGGATGAAACCTTATTTGGAAATACAGTCTTAGAAGATATAATTAGTTAAGATGAGGTCATACTGGATTAGGGTAAATCCTAATCCAATGACAACTGTCCCGGTAATAAACCGAGGCACAGATAAACACGTAGGGAGAACATGTGAAGAAAAAAGCAGAGACTATCGAGTTGCAGGTTTCAGTCAGAATGCTAAGGACTGCAGGCAACCACCTTGTCTACACCTTCATTTCAGTCTTCTCATCTTGAGAACAGTAAAAGAATAAGTTTCTCTTGTTTTAAGGTACCCGTAATTTGTAGGGCTTTGTTATACCACCCCTAGAAAACTGAAACATTGGTAATAAATACTTCATTATATTAACAGGTATTTGATTTGCTGACATGAAAAGAAAACTTGAGAAAAAAATCTCTTTTGCTGTAATATTACCTGTTGGTCACAGTCAACATTCTTGGGAGACAGGATAAATTTAGTCCCATTTCTACTTGACAGTCTTTCAAATCTCTGAATACAGCTAACAAAAATCTTGTCCCTTGCCTCCTTCTCTATGCCTCTCCGCATTGCTCCAATCTTCTTTTTCAATTCTAAATATTTTCAATGTACCCCATGGATCCCAATTTGGTATTATTTTACATGGTTAAGAATATGGATTCGGGGGGCACCTGGGTGGCTTAGTCAGTTAAGCATCTAATTCTTGATTTCAGCTTAGGTCATGATCCCAGGATCATAAAATCAAACCCCGCGTTGGGTTCCATGCTGAGCATGGAGCCTGCTTAAGATTCTCTCTCTCCCTCTCCCTCTGTCCCTTTCTGGCTCACACATGCTCATATTCATTCTCTCTCTCTCTCAAAATAAAGAAGTTAAAAAAAAAAAAAAAAGAACATGGACTCAGGATCTACACTACCTGCATCCTAATCTAGTTACATATTTATTTGTCAAGCAGCCCTGGGAAAACTACATTACCTCTCTGTACTTCATTTTTTCCCCATCATCAAAAAGGGATACTATTACCTATGTCTTAGAGTTCTTGTGAAAAAACACAGAAGTTAGTATGTAATGTATTTCAACAAGTGTTCAGCAGATGGTAAATACTACATGTAAATGTTGTTGATGATGATGACAGCCATGATGATTGTAACAAAATGAGTATGTGTCAGTTTGTCTGAGTGGACTTCAATATAATATTTGAGATTACTGAGCTGATCTGATATATTGTAAAGAACTGCTGCTCTGGATAACTGGACCACTAACAGTGAAGCTTCCTATTGTAATGGTCTTCTGGTGACCACAGAGCTCTTGATTTATTGAAGTTACTTTTGAATGAAACATGTAAATCTTTTTTTTTTAATTTTTTAAGTTTATTTATTTATTTTGGGGTGGAGGGTCAGAAAGAGAGGGAAAGAGAATCTCAAGCGATGGTGCAGAGCCTAATGTGGGGCTCAAACTCACAAACCATGAGATCATGACCTGAGCCAAAAACCAAAAGTCAGATACTTAACCAACTGAGTCACCCAGGCACCCCAAAACATGTAAATCTTTTTTTAAAAAATGTTTGATACTAGCATGTATCTGTACAAAAGTGTTTGGGACTCAAGTTCTATGTCTGTGAAATTTCTTTAGTCAACACAGCACATTTGCTTTCTACATCCTACCTCTATTACCCACTGTATATCACTTTTTGTATTTTAGTTAGGACATGTTATTATGTTATATCATAAAGTATGATTATCATTATACATATACATTTCATAAAATGTGACTATCTTAACAATTTAATGGATATTGACAAATTCTCAATAAAAATTATTTTAGTAAAAAAACACCAAAAATTGAAAAATGGAAATGATTTGTGTTATCCTAAAATCTGCTCAAGTTTCTTCAGGAAATATTTTCCAAAAAAGTTCATTAATATTGGCATAGGTCTGATTAAATTTTTTAATTTACCAGCTGGAGTCAAAATTTCTACTTGAAAAACGTATTGGTCAAAACATGCTATATACACATTACTGACACTGGTTAACAGTCGTAATACATTCTATCCCAAAACTATCTGCCTGGAATTTCAGCATTGTGCCGACTACCTTGTTCTCTCCCTCACTGAGAATATCATCTCAAGGTAAATGACAAAAGCAAAAGCACAATGCCAGAAAATCAGAAATTCTGACGTTCCAGATATATATAATTGACTTGCTCATCTTTAATAGGGTAGAAGCTGACCAAGAGAAACTTAATTTACCTGTTCACAGGTAAAATTAAGATAAGGGTCATATTTAACTTGGAGGTCTCATGCTTCCCATCCCTGAATTATAAAATCTGCTTTTTAGCAAACAATAATTGTTAAATGTTGTTTACTTATTCACCAGAGACTTGTGTTATAATGCTAAAATAATCAACTAGAAAATTGAAGCTCATCAAAATAAGTAGATCTATTTGTGTCGGTCAAGACCAATTTTCAAAGGATAAGGAAAAGGAAAACTGTTCATTCACTGAAATGAAAGCATGCAGGAAATCATTCCACAAAAGGCTTTCATATTTGATCCATTTAGTATTTAATCAAAGAAGTCTGTTTATTTCAACTGAAACAAGTCTTTTGAGGTTATTCAAAAATTTAGGTAGGAATGTAATGTGATTTTCTGATTTTTCCAGTATAATCTCCTATTATTCAACAGGTTTATTTAGAACACACAAACTATTTTTTCCAGAGTTAAACTTAGCCAAGAGCCCACAGGCTTTTACAGAAGTGAAAAAGAATGCATTTAAAATTGAACAGAATACGTAGAGAACAAAGTATAACATTAAAAATAATAAGTTGACAATAGTTACACAACCTCAGTCTCCATTAAACTCGAAGTTCATTGATAATGTATAAATTCAATGATTTAGAGAATAAATGATAAAATTAAGAAAAATAGAAGATTTAGTCATTCAGAGAAAGACAAATATATGACTTCACTCATGTGGAATTTAAGATACAAAGCAGATGCAAAAATAATATAAAAACAGGGAGGTGACAAAACATAAGAGACTTAAGTACAGAGAACAAACTGTGGGTTGCTGGTGAGACGGTGGGTGAGGGATGGGCTAAATGAGTAAGGGGCATTAAGGAAGACACTTGCTGGGATAAGCACTGGGTGTTATATGTAGGAGATGAATCACTGGATTCTACACTTCTGTAATGATTATTGCACTATATGCTAACTAAGTTGGATGTATATTTAAAAAAAATAAAAATAAAAGCACAAACTGAAATCAAAACTAAACATATGATTTGCATTTTGTAAAGCTCTTGAGATTGCATTTTCTTAATGAATACAACATCTTCTTTAATAGCAGTGAATAAAAAACTATAGACAGTCTGAAATACTGTACAAACTATATGGATGCAAATCAGTATTTTCGAAAGAAAGACTTCTCAAGTGTGCATCTCCAAATACCTACCAAATGTGCCCTCTCCCCAACATCACTCACAATCACCCAAAGAGTTCACACTCTTACCATCTTTCACCTGGATGACAGCAGCAGCCTCGCCACCTCCCTGACCTGGCATCTGGCAGTAAGGAAATGAGCTCTGCAAAGTCAAAGGTCATCATGCTAACTCTCTTGATTAAAACCACTAAATGATTCTCCCACTGGCTACATAATAAAATTGTCTAAAATCATTACTTTACAGACTTCCACATCACCCAAGATGGGAATAACAAGGACTGAATTAACTCACCAACCTGCAACAACTAAAAACGAGACAAAAATATGTGAAACAATGGTTTTTAGACACTGACGTCAGGCAGTAAAGGACAGTGAACCCTTAGAGAAAGTAAACAAATTAAGTGGACCCTACAATTGCTGTAGCTTATTCCCTGGTGAGCATTTCTAGACTGCAGGAAGGGGGAATCCAAGCAGAGCCCAAGAGTCTTTCTGAGCTGAGCCAATAAAGTGTTGGAAGCCAAGAAAAGACAAGAAGGTTGAAGTTCACAGGGCAGAGCACCAAAAAGAAGAGAGATTCACAGGAAGAGAGAAGTCCAGAGATCCACAAAGGACCTCCCTGAGTCTTCCCCTAAATACTTGATTGGTACCACCAGAGGCCTAGGAATAAACCACATGAAAGGAACAGAATGATTCTCCAGAGCTCACAAAAGGCAGGATTAGTTTCTCTTCTCAATAGCCAAGGGTTGGAAAAAGGTGGGGGAAGGCAAGTAAGTAACTCTCTTAATTCCTTGGGCTTTATGCAGAAATTTCAGAAGGGTATTGCCTCAGTAGTGTGGAAAAATTAGTCCTAAATTCAATGCTGCTGTGGACCCACCTTAAAAAAATGAAAAACAAGGCTTAAAAAATTCAGCCATTTCCAAGTAATTTAATGTAATTTAATTACATCTGGGAAAACCTCAAGAGTATAAAAATTCAAGAACATAAAAATATTCACCACTCAACAGAATAAAATTCACAATGTGTAACATCTAGCCAAAGACCACCAGGCATGAAAAGAAAAATATGAACCATAATGAGAAGAAAAATCAATCAAAATAAACTTCAAATCAACACAGATGAAATTAGTAGATAAGGGCATTCAAAATTATGGCTATGATGCATATTTTCAGGAACAGATATGAAAAATGTCCTGTGTAAGATTAATAAATTAGACACTACAGAAAAAAAAAAGATCAGTGAACAAGTTATAGCAATAGAAACTTTCCAAAATGAAACACAGAGGCAGACTGAAAAAAAATATGAAGAGAGCATCAATGAGCTGTGGACTAATTTTCATTGGCCTGATATGCATGTAACAGGAGTCCCCAAAGGGGGAAGAAACTGAAAAAGATTTGAAGTAATAACAGCCAAATTTGATGAAATTTTATTTTTCCAAATTTCATGAAAACTATAAATCCAGTGATCAAGGAGCTCAACAAACTCCAAATACAATAATAATAATAATAATAATAATAATAATAATGAAAACTATACCAAGGCATGTCAAATTAAAATTAAATTACTTTAAAAAGATATAAAGCAAAAATCTTACAAATCAAATAAAAAAGACACATTCTATACAGAGTAACAAAAATAAGAATGACAGCAGATTTCTTATAAACAATGCAAGCCAGAAGACAGTAGAATCACATCTTTAAAGTACTGAAAGAAAAGAAAAATCAACATTTTAGGCCCTCTGTGCCGGAGATTAATCTTCCCAACCAAGAAACACCAAACATTCTAATCTGGGAAACACTTTTGCCATGTCAGGCAGCACCGGCATGAACCAGTTCAGGAACCACATAAAACAAAACGACCAAAATAACAGTGCAAAAGCTCTGAAAATTAAACTACCACTAGAATAACAACTCACAAAATAGACCATGTTCCATGTGCTAAATCTAAATAGAATGACTAATTAAATGGCCAAAATAGTCAGGATATAATTTAAAAAAAAAAAAGCACCCATCATAACAGGAACCAGGAAAATCAAAACCTAAATGAAAAAAGACAATGAACTGATGTCAACACAGATATGACTCAGACATGAATCAACACAGAATAACTAATAAGGATTTTAAAGTGTTGTAAAAAAAACTCATCAACAATCACAAAATCTCTTGAAATATGAAAAAATTGAAAATATCAGCAAAGGAAGAGAACTCATAAGTCAAAAGTAAATTCTAAAACCAAAAAATAACCCCCCAAAAGAAATAAATAATCTTTAAAATAAGAAAAACTAAATAACCAAAATAAAAATCTCAATGGATGGATTCAATAGTAGACTAGAGACTGTACAGACTAGAGATTGTACAGAACTTTAGGACAAATCATTAGACTTTACCCAATCTGAACTAAAGAAAATAAACTAAAAACTAAAATATAAAGAACAGAGTCTTGGGGGACCCATGGGTCCATAATAAAATATCTAGTGTTCACAACACTGGAATAATAGAAAGAGAAGAGAGGGTGGGACTGAAAGTATAGTCAGAGATAAAAATGGCTGAAACATTTCCAAATTTGGCAAAGCAACAAAAAATTCAGCTGAGTGAAACTCCAACAGGATAAACTCAAAAGAAATTTACACCAAGACACCTCATAATTAAACTTCTGGAAACTAAAAAGAAAATGCTCTTGAAAGAAGGCAGAAAGAAAGAATACATTGCCACTAGAATAACACCAATAACAATAAAAGAATGACAGCAAATTTTTCACCAGATATCATGGAGGTCAGAAGGAAGTGGCACAATACTTTTTAAGTGCTAAAAGAAAAAACTGTCAACTATGAATTCTATTTCCAGCAAAATTACCCTTCAGGAATGAAGGGAAAATCCTGATGTTTTCATATAAAAAAAACTAAAACAGTTTGTCACTAGCAGGCCTACCTTTAAAGATCAGCTAAAGGAAGTTATTCAAACAGAAAGGAAACACTAAAAGAAGTAATATTGGAGCATCAAGCTGAAAGAATAATAGAGTAAAAATATAAGTACGTGCAATAAATTGTCATTCTTTTTAAAAAAATTTTTAACGTTTTTACTCATTTTTGAGAGACAGAGCGTGACAAGGGGAGAGGCAGAGAAAAAGAGAGACAGAGAATACAAAATAGGCTCCAGGCTCTGAGCTGTCAGCACAGAGCCCAACGCAGGGCTTGACCCCACAAACCATGAGATCATGGCCCTAGCCAAAGTCAGACACTTAACCAACTGAGCCACCCAGGTACTGCTAGTAAACTGTTATTCTCCTTATGAGTCTCATAAATCATATAATTAAAATAAAAATTATAACAATCCGATGTTTGAATACTTTCTATAATAATCCCAAATAGTTGTTCATCCTCTGCCTTAAACATCTCTAAGTGAAAATGAAATCACTACTTCCCAAATTATTAGGAAGTTCTTTCCTATGTCAAAACAGTTGTTCAAAATCCAAGTCTCCCTAGGACAAGGTTTTTGTTTTCACTCAGGTCAGACACCCTCAGATCCAGATCCAACTAACATTTATAAGTGCACTTACTATACATGACACATTTAATCTTAACAACCTATGAAACCAAAATACTAATCTCCATTTTACACACAGAGAAATAAACTTGCATTTCAGGTAATGTTTCCAAAGTCACACTGAATAAATGAGTGGCAGATCACAAATGTGAATCCCAGTCATCCTAAATCTAATACTCAAACCCTTCTCAACCAATGGCTGGTGTCCTGATATCTACTGGCTCCAAACCTCTTGCAGGGCACTACCATCTACTCTGTATCCTTATTCCAACAATCATTGGGATCACTTAAAATCTCTCTGTCCTTGAAACTTACTGCTTGCCTGACAGGGTGGATGAATGGAAACTGCTAGAACCAACTCTTCTTTCAACACAGAATGATGTTGACCCTAGTCTATGACCCTAGTAAATCTATGCAGTTCTAAGGCACCAGCTCTCTCCTGTTCCCTACTGAAAGAAACTAGACTATCCAAGGGTAAGCCCAGAGGCACATCATTAATGTTTTCTGTACTCCATGTAACAAGCTAAAAATAAGCTCAACCATCTCCCACAAGTAATCCTCCAATTACTGTCTGCTCTAAAGTAAATACGTTTTCCATTTCCTTCCTATGTCACTCTACTAAGTGACAAACACTAAGTCCAAAACACTTTCTTATCTCAAAATACTAGTACATAAATACATTAACAGTAATATGAATAGAAAAAACAAAAATATAAAAATCTTCCCACAGTAAATAATCTTAGAAAGTCCTCACAGATATACACCATTAAGTCTTGTTAAAAAAAAAAAAAAAAAGAAAAAAGATTATCATGAGATCTCCGGCCTGTCTTAGCTTTACCTCTAACTAGCAACCTTAAGAAAATTCTCTGACTTCTCTGAACCTTGGTCCCTCACCAGAAAATGATCTTAGGTCCCTTCGGGCTCTAAAATTCTGTACATGATGATGGACAACTATAAGAAAATATGAAATATATACATCTTACCACTAGAGGGCATAAAGCCATGCTTGCAGACAAAAGTCTCTTCCAGATGAGATTACCCTCCTGGAAAATCTATACTTATTTAAACTACATGAATTTAAACTAAACCTCAATAATTTGTCTTCTGGCAAAGAACTTCAGGCTATTGCCTATTGTTATTTTGTATGATGCAGAATAAGAGACCTTTCTGCACTGGTTAAAGTTATCTTAAACCAAAGTCAAGATCACAAAGACATGCTTATTTTGTAATACTGAGAAAATAGCAACCTGGCAAATAAAAGAGAGGTAGAAGAAGAAGAAAGAACAGAGGTATAAGAAAAAGAAAAGGAAGGAGAAAGAGAAGTAACTTTAAAAATTTTTTCTGCAGGGGCGCCTGGGTGGCTTAGCTGGTTAAGTGTCCGACTTTCGCTTAGGTCATGATCGCGCGGTTCGTGGGTTCGGGCCCCGCATCGGGCTCTGTGCTGACTGCCAGCTCAGAGCCTGGAGCCTATTTCAGAGTCTGTGTCTCCCTCTCTCTCTGACCCTCCCCTGCTCACGCTGTGTCTCTCTCTCTCTCTCCTAGAAATAAATAAAAATATTAAAAAAAAAAACTCTTTAAAAAAAATTTTTTTTTCTGCAGTATAATTGTATATCTGTGCCCTTTAAAGTATTTTAGGAATGTATTACCATTATATCACAGAATATTTAGCCTCTGTTCATAATACAGCAGAAAATAATGTCCCGCATGAGAATTTCAAATTTCTTAGAAACAACTTAAAAACACTAGTATGTTAGCAGTGTCTATAACATATTAATCATTTTGGAATGAAAAGAGAATAGCAAATTTAACACAATTCTTCTCTACTATGACTTGCTGTATCACTTTAACTATGTTTTGTAAGTTTCCCTCCTATTGAAGACAGGATTACTATGTGACAGGTACTTAGTTCTAGCATAAGAATTTTTAAATAGAACATTTTTAAACTAGGGAGAAATGTTACTGATTGAACAACAGCAAAAGTCACCATGTTCATCCTTCTAAAACAAGAGATTCCTATTTGTTGCACAATGCAACCAAGCATGGTACATATTTCTGACTACAACTCTTTCAACATTTCCCTATCAATGGCTTTCCTAACCCTAAGTCAATAAAGGAGAAGGCAGAAAAATCTCCTTGTTTTAAATTATCTCTAGCCACCTGTGCCTTACAAATCAACCAGGTCTTTCAAGAAATAAAGATCCCAATGTCTTCTTCCCAAATATATTAAACATGTCCTTCACCTACAATGTTCTCTCCTTTCACAAATCCATATTCTTTTGCATCTCTTAACTTCCAACTCAAAGTTCACCTTTGAACAGAACTACAGCATGGATAATTCAAGCCTTATATTTTTTTGCTCAACTCTTAAAAATGACTTCCTGTCCTGCAAAACCAAAACCAAATTCTAAGACTGGTTTTAGTATACTTTACTGCAGGCTGTTCTCCTTGAGACTCTCCTGAAAACAAACACTACTTTCTCCTACCAGATAAAAGAGCATCTTTCTCAAGCTCCCACTGTCATCCATCTATACTCCTTATTGAGCGCTTCTACAGGCATAGCAAATTAATCAAGACCAAAATGGGATTTTCTATCTTTTCTGTAAAACTTGTATCTTCTCCTTCATTCCCTGTCTCAAAGAGTGGCACCTCATCCATCCAGGCATTCAGTGTCTCAGTTACAATTAGGTTCAGTAGCACTTGACAGAAAAAAATACAGTATCAGCAATTTAAAAAGACTGCAGCCTCTTTCATTTCACATAAATGAACTCTAAAAGGGGCACCTGATTGGCTCAATCAGTTAAGCATCTGACTCTTGATTTCAGTTCAGGTCCTGATCTAGTGGTTGTGAGATGGAGCCCTGCACTGGGCTCTGTGCTGACAGCTCAGAGCCTGCTTTGGATTCTCTCTCTCTCTCTCTCTCTCTCTCTCTCTCTCTCTCTCCCTGCCCCTCCTCTGCTCACACACACTCTCTCTCTCAAAATAAATAAATAAACATTAAAAAAGAAAGAAAAAAAGAACCCCAGGAGTCCAGGACTGACAGAGCTATGATCTCAGGAATCTAGCTTCTTTTGGTTCACCACTCTACCATCTACAAGGTTTGCCCCTCACTGTCATAGTTTAGCATTTCTGTTAGAGCTCCAAATAACACATCCATGCTTCAAGTAGAAATTGAGGAGAAAGAAAGAGACAGACTATTTAAGGAGAATTCCTAGAAGAATAATATCACTTATATATCACTGGCTAAAACCTAGTCGCATAGTCATGTCCAACCAAAAGAGAGTCTTAGTTAAGCAACAATTATACTGATACTCTTTTGGAAGAAAGAGAAAAAAAAAATGATATTAGGAAGCAACTGGTAGTCCCTACCACAGTCTGCCCATTAGTCTGACAAAGTGCCAACACATTATCCAGAACTACCTGTTAACCAGGCATATGGGGAACTCCCCAGGAATGAAACCATGGGTGTAGGGATATGAGAGGTAACCATACATAAAGAGCCTTTTGCTTGTGCAACATACATGTGCTTTAAGTACCCGCATCTTGCCCAATCCCAGATATATCACTTTTGATGATGAAATGCTACTTGCTAGGTATGCCTTGCGTATAGGTAGCTCATGTCACTGATATCCAGTATTTGGATATTTGTTCTCTGTCAGAAATAACAGCAAGCCTTTTTCCAAAGGAGAATATTTGCTTGCCAAAGAAGATGTAGCTTAGCTCTAAAATCAAAGGGCCCTTACAGTGATTCTCCTTTCAGAGCCTACAACACTCCATATAGAACCAAAGGACAGTTTTACAGATTACTCAATAAAGGGGTTGTAACAGTACATTTATATGTAATATCTTCTGACTCCAAATCCAAAGAGGCCCATCAGTTATTGCAATCCTTTTGGAAGCAGGGAATATAAGATGTAGTAGCTTTTCTTCTACATCAGAGGGGACATCTCAACATGTCCCAAAACACTATAATCTCAGAAACTTCATGAAGATGTTAGATCCTAAAACTTTCTATGTGTTTCATATGCCCATCATCTGGGTCCTAATAAAGGATCTAGGGTACCTGCTGGCTTTCTATCACAAAGTACTGTCAAATAGCATGATATTATCACTGTGTAGGACCAGTGAAATGTACTCTGAGATTGTGAGATGAACAAAATCCCTATACACTAAACTATGGCACAGAGCTAAAAATCTGATGTAACCATGGAGGCAATATAGTGACATCGTACTACATTGTTGGCTATTTCTGTATTTTCTGTTAGGACCGAGAATGAGAGAGAGAGAGAGAGAGAGAGAGAGAATGATGAAAGGCACCAGGTGTCAGGGTCTGTTTCTAGTAAACAGACCGCATGTGGAGACCGAAATACCACAAGAGTGGTGGAAGTAGCTTATGATCACACACCATGATTCTCCAGGATCTAACTTCCACACAGGTAAAACAAGTATTAAATGCAGACTGAACCTTTCCACTCCTGAACCTTTCAAGTCTTTAATGTGGCACTAATCTCTGTAATTCAGGACATGAGGCTGCTTTTGGCTTACTAACTTTGTAGAAAGAGAGAGCTCCAGGGGGTTAAACTTGGCTCTTCCTACCATAATGGCTCTTAACCCATGGACATGGAAGCCAATTTGGGAATCTTCCCGGCTGTCAAACACATTTATTCCAGATATGTACTAAGAAACAAGATATAACCACAGGATGTCTTCATAAGACTCACCAGGCCTACTACGAAATAGTTTCACGCCAAAATTTCATTCCATTTCTGATTTCCATAAAGCTCCCCTTCTGCCTAGTGAGACAGGCTGGTATCCCGAATCACTAAGAATTAGCTTTAGCTCAGGTTCCAATAACCCCTGAAAGGTTTGAGTATTTTCCCTTTCCTGGTCTACAGTTATACTGATAAATGGCGAAAGGTCCATTTCTTTAGGGAAAGCTATGAAAAAAATTAACTATACCTACTTATGATATCACCCAAAAAAAAAAAAAGTTCTGTTCTGCCTCAATGGAAGATACTTTAGTGAGCCACCTCTACACAGCAGTCTTAGGGACACCCTGATCAATTTGTCTACAATGATAACCATGCCCACCTTGCCTCTGATGGCTGTCACTTGCCTCTCTGCCATTCCAGGATCCCACTGAATTCAGAGGGCCCATCTTGTAACAGCATCTCTCATTCATACCAAGGCTAGACAAAGTAGCCACTACTGCACTTTCTAAGGTTGTGACAGTCCCCTCATCACTTTATTTTCTTAAAGATGGTAAAGAACATCCATCTTGGGGGACAAAATTAGAGATTAATGAAGCCAGCTAAACATAATAAATTCACCCCAACATTCCTGATTCCCAACTCTGGCATCTTAATTCTATTCAGTGTGGGTCACTCTTGAATCAAGGTTTTACTCAGCCAAACAACCACTTATAACCAGTCCTCGCTGCTTGAGCAATGACCAAATCTGAAATCTCTCATTAAGTGAACCTACATTAATAAACTCAACTCAAACTAAAATTAGATTCCTCCTTTCCTGGTCTAGTACCCTCAAAATCCAAATTTGTATCTATTTCCTAGATTTTTGCTAATATAAATGAGTGAAATATGGCAATTCTTTTGATGCATAAAATTTTTCTTAAGAGTTTGAAATTGGCCCCTTGGACTTGCTGGATCTGACTCTAGCAATAGGTCTAGAGACTGTGAGGTGGTAGGGATACGAATGAGAACAGCCCTGGTTCTACAAGGTACGGTCAGGGAAAGAGAGGTTGCTTCTGCTGGCAAGGGAGGCTCAGTAAAAATTACAGATTAAGAAGACCTAAACAAAACAAAACAAAACACCTGAAGTCAATCCAAATACTCCAAGTGTCATCATTCCAATTCCTGGAATCTCACTCTTTCCCAAACAATGCCCTCAATTTACACCAAAGAAACCTGATTAAGCTGTGGATTCAACCTATGTTGTAAATTCAACAACTTGTTGGAATAGATCCTGCACCTGATTTTGACTCTGACAGCCCTAAAGTCATAAGATGTAAAAGATTCATTTGAGCCAATCACAAAACTCTTTTCTTCTCTAACCATAACTTCAGCCAAGATTTTAAAACTCTGCCACTCCTGCCATTTGCTTTAAATCCAAGTTCCTCAAGCTCAGCACTGCTGACACTGTGGGCCAGATAACTTTGTTGTTATGGTGAAAAGGAGGAAGTTCTGTACAGCAGCATCCCAGGTCTCCACCCACTAAATACCAGAACCACCCCCCCACCCTTATAACAAACCAAAATGTCTCCACACATTGCCAAATAGCCCCTGGGGAGCAAAATCACCTAGGCTGAGAACCAGCCTTAAACTCTATAGTGGTGTTTAAAATAGCCAATCCTCCCACAATCTTTATATTCCTTTGTTTCCTAAAATACATCACCACTCAGTCCACCAAAGCTCTGCCTTCAACAGGTACTGCATTCCAGGTGACTGCTGGAGAAAACAAGTAAGTTGTATCACTAGGCATCATGGAATGCTTACAAATGACCCCCCCTACCGTATTTCTTACGGATCTGTTGCCTATAACACTTTTGGTACCAATTACTGTACTGGTCAAGGATCAGAATCCATTCTAGGTAGTTTAAGCAAAAAGGGATTTAATACATGAATCAGATGCTCACAAAATCACTGGAAAAATGGGAGAGGCAGGCTCTATCTAGAGTGAATGAGCTCCCAGAAACAACTCCTAGCCTACAGAACTATTCTACCTCAGTCACAATCAGGAAAGCTGTCACCATCACTGAAGGAAAGTGGCAAACAAGGAAGCTGCTGCAGAAATAGAAAGCCATCCACTTAATTAGGAAGCAAGCTAATTAGCTACTACACAAACTGGTAGCTCAGAACCATTCTATCTCACCATCCATGACAACAAAATTCAAGCCCACTCCCACCTCTATCTCCAAATCAAAGTGTATCTGAAGGGAAGAACCTAAATCATGTCTAGAAACAAAGTAGCCGATAAAGAATGTACTGGTCAGGAATATTATTAAACATTCTCATTCTAAAAGCCACACTTCTCACTGTCATTTTAAAAATGTATTTTTCAAGAGACATCATGAGTTTTGACCTATCAATAACACAGTTTCCTGAGCCTGCTGAAAAGTAGATTCCAAACTAAGGTAAACACCATCTTGCAGGAAACTCTTTGCATATCATCTGGCCTTCCATAAAAAAGAATCCCCTGCATCAGTAACAAAACCGTATATGTCTTAGGATTTTAAAATTCAATATTCTCCCATGCCTACTACAATAGTTTTGTTTTGGGTCTTCCTCATTTCTTACACAGGACTACTGCAGTAACTTCTCAGCTGACTTTACTTCTCCCTGACTTTACTCCAAATCATTTTCCTGAATGCTACCAGAATTTGTCCAGTTAATTGACTCCTCACCACATGCAGGATAATGATCAAATTCCTAATAATCTGAATCTGACTTAACTCTCATCCACACCCTTATGAGCACTCTAGTTTCAACAACCTATGTATAGCACCCCATTCAAATTCATCTATCTGCCTTTGAATATATTGTCCCCTCTGCCAGAAATGCCTCTTCAATCCTATCTCCTTTTCTCCCATCATCAAGTTAACTCTTACATATTTTACAAGATTAACTTCAAGTGTCACCTCTTTAGAAATGCTTCCTGACACTCATGTCCCAAGACTAAGTGTTCCTTTTCTGTACTTCTAGATCTTATTCCAAGTCTTTAAAGGGGAAAAGTCCAACAGTTGGTGTAATCTCCAGCAGCATTTGGCTGTTTTAAAACATAAAAGAACCAAAGAATTGTGAGGTTCATTCAGTGCTGGGAGTACTCAATGAAACACTCAGGAGAATAAGAAACCTGAGGGTAGATCAGAACAAAGTTAGAGTAAATAGCTATGGAATTTTAACTAGAAAATGGAAAAAAAGATGCTTAAAGGGGGTTGAGAGATTATTTCATTCTATTGTTGAAAATATCCAAATTATCTTAAAACTTTGTTTTTCATTACAATGAGTCAAAATCTTCTCCAAGTATTGTCAACAGTTGATGTCACCTCTAATTACAAAGAATAAGTCTATTCCTCTAAAACATGGAAAGAGCCTAAGTGTCCATCAACAGATGAATGGATCAAGAAGATGTGGTTTATCTATACCATGGAATACTACATGGCAATGAGAAACAATGAAATCTGGCCATGTGTAGCAACATGGATGGACCTTGAGGGTGTTATGCTGAGCGAAATAAGTCAGGCAGAGAAGGACAAATATCATATGTTTGCACGTATAGGAGGATTAGGAGGAACTTGACGGAGGAACAAGGGGGAGAAGAAGGGCGGAAATGGTGGGGGAAAGGGAGAGAAGCAAACCATGAGAGACTTTTGAATGCTGACAAAAACTGAGGACTGATGGATGTGGGGGGAGGGGGGGATGGGCATGGAGGAGGACACTTGTGGGATGAGCACTGAGTGTTATGTGGAAACTAATTTGACAATAAACTATTAAAAAAAAAGAAATAAAAAAAAAAAGAATAAGTCTATTCCTTCATTAATATACAAAAAACTGAATGAAGACCATAATCATGATTCTCCCATCCTCCCCTCCTACTTCTTCTAATGGAACTGAGAAATCTTCCCATTATATACTGTTCTAATCCTTATTACATAATGCCCAATTAGAGTTATACAACTTAAGGAATGTGTAAAAAATGGGTTCAAAGTAAGAACTTAAAAAAAATTTTTAATGTTTATTTATTTCTGAGAGACAGAGACAGAGCACAAGTGGGGGAGGAGCAGAGAGAGAGAGGGAGACACAGAATCCAAAGCAGGCTCTAGGCTGAGCTGTCAGCACAGAGCCCAAAACAGGGCTTGAATTCACAGCCATATCATGACCTGAGCCGAAGTCAGCCACTTAACCAACAGAAGCACCCAGGCGTCCCAAAATAAGAACTTTTAAAAGAATTAAAAAATAGAAAGCTAAGAGATAAGAAAGAAAATTTATCTTAGGAAAAAGCAAACATTTAAATTTGTAAGCAAACTAATGTCTAAATGAGTAGTCCAAAAGTCTAACAGATAATTTAGGAGCTAAAGATAGGTACAAGGTACTCTAATTTCTTAGATTCTTCCATAGTAAGTAATCAACAGACACTATACTTGACACTACACTTGATAATTCAAGAAAATGAAGTTTAATAACATTCTCTAAATAAATCCAACTAACAATATTAACATAGCAAACAAATATCAGGAAATAAAGAGAGAAATTAGTTATCAGGTTTACTAAATTGCCCATATTTCATATTGGAGAACCAATTGATGCTGTCTAAAGTTATTCAATATATTCATTCCTCTATTATGTGTCCACCAACAAAACAAAAACAAATGGACATCTTAGTTTAAGAAAATAGGAATGAGGGTTGGCATGGTAAAGGAGACTTTTCACTTTATATTCTTCTATTTCCTAAGTGTTTTATTTACCAAACAAAACAAGGGGCACCTGGGTGGCTCAATCAATTAAGCGTCAGACTCCTGATTTCAGCTCAAGTCATGATCTCACGGTTTGTGAGATCAAATCCCACATCAGGCTCTGTGCTAACAGTATAGATCCTGCTTGGGATTTTCTCTCTCTCTCACTCTCTCTCTACCTCTACTCTGCTCAATACTCTCTCTCTCTCTCTCAAAATAAATAAATATTTAAAATTTTTAATTAAAAAAACAGCTAAAAATAAGTTATTAATACACATGAGAAAAAATAAGTAGTAAAACTTGTGATGATATACTTAAGAAAATAACAAGCAAATGAAACGACCACTGACAAGTTTATATGGTTTCTTCTATTACTCTGAAATTACCATCACTGTAAAACCACAAAACACTCACTGCTACAAGTCAGAGACAGTGATGCCTCTACCAGAGGCCAACATTTATCACTGCTTCCTGATAATATGTATAAGGAGAAAAAACTGAGCCAAGAGAGATGTTACCATATTTTATAATAATCTCTAAGAGTAAAGATAATAATTCTAGACTTCTTCTTATCCTTTAACACAACACACACAACAAATCTGTTAAAAAACCCACTGCTTCTTCTCCTAAGTTCTCACTTGAATTCATTCCCTCCTCTTTACTACCACTCTCTTAGCTTTCATAATTTCTTGCATTAATTTGTATCCAAACCTCCCAATTAGCCCTCTTCTGTGAATACCAAAACAATCATTATAAAACATGTAAATGTGATGATGTCACATCTACATTTAAAACATGTCAGCGGCCTCCTACTACCTATAATTTAAAGTCCAAAGTCCGTGGCATGACATTCAAGGCCCTTCATGATCTTGCTCCAGCCCAATCTCACTGGCTTTGTATTTTCCCACATCCCTATATTACTCTGTAACTCAGGCCACACCAAAACTACCTGTAGTTCTTCTAAAAGTTATTCATTTTAGGCCCCCACATATTTATTTATGCTCTTTCTTCTTCCTAGGAAACCCCTTATTCCATTTTTCAACTAGAATACCCTAATTTCTTATAGATATAACACAGAAGTCATATCCTCTTAAAAGTCTTCGGTGTCTCCTCTCCTCACTACTAGACACGTTAGGGTTTACTTTCTCTGTGCTCTTCCTAGTATCATGTTTATGCCTCTATCATGTCTCCTTTCACTTATTTTCTGTTTACTTGACTGTCTTCTCCATTAGAATATTATCTTCTAAGATAAGGAAGTGTGACTTTTCTCTTTGAGTCAGGTAATTTATAAAAGCAATATTCAAAACGGCAATGTCTTAACTAATTAGTCAGTACGTATGTCCAAAAGCTGGTATCTACAGTAGGGAACTTAATATTGAAAGGACTTTCCCAATACAAAAAGGTACAAGGGAAAATTCAGCTTCTGGTACAGCTAAGTAAGCACCTACCAGATCAATCCTCACACAAATAACTATAAATTATAAACAAATACAAAAATCAACCACCTAAAGACACTGAAGAGTGACCAAAAGAAGGCAAATATTGGAGAGGAGTCAATAGTTGGAAGAAAGTAGTATTGGGTGAATTTACATTTACAGCCTTTTCCTGAGGACAGATCCAGTTAGCACCACAGGATGTACCTAAAACTCCATATAAAAACCTCACAACCTTATCATCTTGAAGAACCAGAGGACAGAGTTCAGGGAGACCACAGATGGTGAAAAGAGGAATCTCAGAAAGAAGACAGCAGAGAAGGAAAAACATAAAATTCTAGTACAAACTCTAAAAATTTCTGGCTCACTTCTGAAGCACATATGCAAGGAGTAAACTATAAGAAGCCTAGCTAAGGACAGAACTGAATTAAGACTACCACCCAAGAGAGAGCTTAGAATTTGAGTCCAATCAGGTTAATAATTGCCTGCTAAACACATGTATCAATACTTTTTGAAGGAATTTATAACAGAATTCAGAGACCTCACAACTTCATATTCACGATATCCAGGATGCAATTCAAAGTTTTTTGACAGACAAAAAAATCCAGAAAGGGGACCCATTTTCAAGAGAACGGATAAAACAGGGACTAAGTACATATTGCTCATATGCTAAAATTAGTAGACGAAGACTTTCAAGCAAGTATTAGGACTATGTTCAGTGATACAGAAAAATATATAATCATAACAAATAAAAAGAAACCTTAATAGAGCAATAGAAACTTTAAAAATAACCAAAAAGAAACCCTAGACTGAAAAATAAAATATCTAAAATTTAAAATTCACTGGATGGGCTTAACAGCAAATAAAGATGAATGAGTAAAAACTCAATGCCCTTGAAAACAGATCAATAAAATTATGGAATCTGGACAAACAGAAAGGGAAAAAAAGATTCATGGGGAAAAAAAGGGAACAATGAAAACAACAAAAAGAACAAAGCCTTAGGGCCAGCAGACCTGCACACAAAATACTAAAAGAATTTCTCTGGGCTGACAAAAAAATGAAACTAAAGGGAAACTCAGATCTTCAGAAAGAATAAAAAGCATTGGGGATATATATTCATTAATTCAACAAATACTTAATAAGTACCTAGGATAAACAATGTCTTTTAAGCAATAAATGCGTTTCATTAACCTTGTATATAAATCATTTTTGGGGTGCCTGGGTGGCTCAGTCGGTTAAACATCTGACTTTGACTCAGGCCATGATCTCAGGGGTTCGAGAGTTCGAGCCCCAAACTGGGCTCTCTTCTGTCAGCAGGGAGCCCACTTCGGATCCTCTGTCCCCCTTTCTCTGCCCCTCCCCCACTTGCACTCTCTCTGTTTCTCTCAACAATAAACTTTAGAATAAATAAATCATTTTTAATTTATGCAATATTTTCAGGGATGTTTTATCAGTTTTCTATATTCCAGCCATAATTCTCTATATAATCTCCTATAGACTGAATGTTTGTGTTTCACAAAATTCATAGGTTCAAATCCTAACCCCCAATGTGATTGGTATTAGGAGGAGGCCTTTGAGAGGTGATTAGGTCATGGGAAAGGCGCACTCACGAATAGGATTACTGACCTTATAAGAGACCACAGAGAGCTCCCTTGGCCCTTCTGTCATGTGAGTACATAGCAAGAAGACGACTGTCTATAAACAAGGAAACAAGCCCTCATCAGACACTGAGTCTGCCAGCACCTTGATCTTGAACTTTTCAGCCTCCAGAACGGTAAGAAACAAATGACTACTGTTTATAAGCTCCCCAGTCTATGGTATTTTTGTTATAGCAAAACCATAGAGACTAACACACCTCTCCTAAATTGTGCATTTGAAAGTTTATTCATTTTATGAAACCAAGAATATAAATAAAAAGTAACATGATAGGCACACACTGCTTTATTTATTGACTATAAAACCTAACAAACTAGAAATATGGACATCAATTGTGTTTCCACTCTGTCTCATGTTCAGCTCCTCAATATGTCATCTCTGTCTCCTAAATATATCTTGAATCTATCCACTTCTCTCAGTCTTTATTGCCTCTACTCAAGCCATCATCATTTCTTACCTAAATTACTATTTCCCCCCTCCCCATACATTATTCACACAACAGACAAAAACTGGATCATGTCAGGGCATCTGGGTGGTTCAGCTGGTTAAGGGTCTGACTCTTGGCTTCTGCTCAGGTCATGATCTCACAGTTTGTGGGATCCAGCTCCGCATCAGGCTCTGCGCTGACAGTTCTCTCTCTCCCTCTTCCCCTGCCCCTCCCCCACTAATGCACGTGCACATGCTCATTCTCAAAATAAACAAATAAACATTTTTTAAAAATTGGATGTCACTGTTGCTAACTGCCTACTCACTGCACTTTGAATAAAAATCCTTTGTACTATGAATAAAAAATACTTACTAAGCTTACAAGATGTGTGTGATCAAGCCTTTCATAAAACCCAGTCTAGTCTCAACTTCACCCATTATATTTCAACTATAGAGTCCCTCCTTTCAATTCCTTGAACATGCCAAGATGTTTTATACCTAAAATTCTTTTCATAGACTAGTTCCTCGAATTGCCTTAATCCTCCTGCCCTGTCCATCCCCTAGTAGACTGAATGATCCTCCACAAATTCATATGTTGAAATCCTAACTCACAATGTGATAGCACTGGAGGTAGGGACAGATAGAAGATAGGGCTTTTTGGAAGGTCATGAAGGTAGAGTCCTCACAAATGGCATTAATGCCCTTATAAAGAAGCTGCCAGAAAGCTTTCTTGCCCTATTTCCACCATGTAAGGATACAACAAGAAGACGGCAATCTGCAACCTAGAAGAAAGCCTCACACCAGAACCCAATGCTGGCTTCCTAATCTCAAACTTACTGCCCCCAGAACAGTGAGACATAGGGGCATCTGGGTGGCTCAGTCGGTTAAGTGTCTGACTTAGGCTAAGGTCACGATCTCATGGTTCATGGGTCCAAGCCGCACATCGGGCTCTGTGCTGACAGCTCAGAGCCTGGAGCCTGCTTCAGATTCTGTGTCTCCCTTTTTCTCTGACCCTCCCCTGCTCACACTGTCTGTCTCTCTCAGAAATAAATAAAACATTAAAAAATTAAAAAAAAAAAAAAGAACAGTGAGACATAAGTTTCTGTTGTTTATAAGCCATCCAGTCTGTGGAACTTTGTTAAAGTGGCCTGAACCCAGCTATTCACATAGCTGACTCCTTCTAATCCTTTACATGTTTGTTTCTATGTCACTGCTTCAGAGAGCTTATCCTGACCATCTTGTCAAAAATAGGTCTCCCCATTATTCTCTAATGTTCTACTATTTTTCCCTTATAACACCTGTCACAAATTCTAACTGTGGTGTTTTTGTTTTGTTTTCCTTTGCTTTTTTATTGTCTGAAACGCGTATAAAATTATAAACCTATTAAAATAAAGACCATGTCTGCACAGTTTACCAAGATGCCCAGTAGCCAATACAACATGAATACTGAGAGTGCTTAATAATTTTTTTTAATTTTATTAACCAAAAGCCAAAAATAGGCTTAAAATGTCACACATTTCAAATATTGTTTCATTTTTAATGGTTTATTTGTCATCTCAGTTTACCATGCTGAAGGTAGAAAGGTGTGAGGAGAGTGATTTGACAAATGTTCACACAAAAATTTTATTAAAAATAAGGCGAGGATGTGGAGAAATAGGCACACTCCTACACTGCTGGTGGGAATGTAAACTGGTGCAGCCCCTCTGGAAAACAGTGTGGAGGTTCCTCAAAAAATTAACACTAGAACTCCCCTATGACCCACAATAGCACTGCTAGGAATTTACCCAAGGGATACAGGAGTGCTGATGCATAGGGGCATGTATACCCCAGTGTTCAGAGCAGCACTCTCAACAATAGCCAAAACATGGAAAGAGCCTAAATGTCCATCAATGGACAAATGGATCAAGAAGATGTGGTTTATCTATATAATGGAATACTACATGGCAATGAGAAAGAATGAAATCTGGCCATTTGTAGCAGTGTGGATGGAACTCAAGGGTGTTATGCTGAGCGAAGTAAGTCAGGCAGAGAAAGGCAGATACCAGATGTTTTCACTTATAAGTGGATCAGGAGAAACTTAACAGAGAACCGTGGGGGAGGAGAAGGGGAAAAATAGTTGGGGAGAGGGAGAGAAGCAAACCATGAGAGTCTCTTGAATACTGAGAACAAACTTAGGCCTGATGGGGATGGGGGAGAAGGGAAGATGGGTGATGGGCATGGAGGAGAGCACTTGTGATAAGCACTGGGTGGGGTTTTTTGGTTTTGTTTTTCTGGGGTTTTTAAATGTTTTTTTATTTATTTTTGAGACAGAGCACGAGGGGGGGAGGGGCAGAGAGAGAGGGAGACACAGACTCTGAAACAGGCTCAAGGCGCTGAGCTGTCAGCACAGAATCCAATGCAGGGCTCCAAACCCACAAACTGTGTGATCATGATCTGAGCCGAAGTCAGATACTTAACCAACTGAGCCATCCAGGCGCCCAGAGCACTGGGTGTTATATGGAAACCAACTTGACAATAAACTATGAAAGAAAAAGAATAATAAAAAATAAAGAGAACATAAAATAGTTCTTTTATTGTCCCTGAGAATCTGTGTTACTCAGAATTAGGATAAAAAATACTTAAATTATATAAACCAAAATAACAAAAACAAATCACTGGCAATCTCCAATCTAATCTACATCAGAAACATATGTTAAAATACAACTTGAGAATATTATTGAAAATATTTAACAATTTCAATTAACAGAAATAAAAATATTCCTACTTTCATTTAAAAAAGACCTAAATGGAACATTAAATTCTACCAAAAAAAAGAAAAGGATCTTTTAAACAGACACAGCATTTTGAAAACTCAATTTCCTATCAAGAAAATAGTTGTCTAAGTGGTATAAGAATGTTCTTAAAAAAATAGTAAACATCTAAATCCTAGACAAAGAGTACTCTCTGTCTCTAAAAACTAGTTGTAGAGGCTGCATTTGTGCTATTAAAAATAGAAATTTATTGCCTAATAATTGTTCTCTATTTATTTCCTTTATTATCTCTACAGGAGAACCAGATGATAATGACTACATCAGTTTTTTAAAAAAGAGAGCTGTTTTGGTTTTGGCATTTTGTTCTTTGGGTTTTTTTTTTTTTTTTTTTTTGCTTTCATTTCTTTAATTCTATTAAAAGCAATCTTCAATTCATCCATCCTGCCACAAAGTTCTTAAAATAACATTCTGTGCAGTTTTCTTCCAATGATCCCAAGGGAAACTATTTTTATTAGTACCAAGGAACATTGCATCATTCTACTCTCAAACATCTGTATCTGCTGTAATAAATTAAAATATGATACCACTTATTATCTATCAGGTTGGCAAAAGTTAAACTGATAATACCAAAAGCTGATAAGGGGATTTAAAACAAAAACAAAAAACAGCATATCTTATATACCTTGCTGGTAAAAGTATAAATTGACCAAATTTAGAGGTCAATTCGTTTTATGTTTCAGAAGTTTTTAAAATGTGCATGCTTTTAAAACAAGATTTTCATTCCAAAGATTTTATTCAACAGAAATAAGCAGTGAGGAGAAATACATAAGCCTGTTTACTGCAACACTGTTGGGTATTACTGAAAACATTTATATGACTTCTGTATCATTTGGATATTTGAAATGGGTAATGCAGGTTAAATGAATTATAATATAGTCACACATCAGTCACAGTCCAGTCACAATAAGCACAATCCATTTTTTTAAATAACAGTATATAGCTATTCAAAATAGCATATACCTTTATTAGTACAGAAAGATATCCAAAATATAGTAAATGGGGGTAAAAGTCACAAAACAGCATGATGGTATGAGCCAATCTTTTAAGAAACAAAGCAATATTTTGTGTGTATAGTTCACATGCCTTTTTAAGTAGTACAAATACCAAAATATTAACAAAAGAACAACTTATTTTTTTATTTTGTCGGATTTTTCTTTTTCTGTAGGCTTCACGCCTACTGCAGAGCCTAATGTGGGGCTTAAACTCATGACCCTGAGATCAAGACCCAAGCCAAGATCAAGAGTTGGATGCTTAACTGACTGAGCCACCCAAGTGCCCCACGTTTTATTTGAATTTTTAAAAATAATTCGAATGAGCATCTAGTACTTTTACTGTAAAGGGAAAAGGATGCTTTCATTTGGAAAAAAAACTTATTTCCCAAATACCAAGCCTACTTTTTTTTTTATAATTTATTGTCAAGTTAGCTAACATACATTTGGATAAATCCCTAGTAGTAATCAAGCCTACTTTTAAATTTCACCCAAATAAATCCTGCTACTTCTATAATAATACGAAGTTCTTCAAAAAAGGCACCTCTTACTTTACTTAGAAGTAAAAGCTGTTTACTCTGGTAGGCAGTGACATATTTGTGCTGTTTTATTCATACTGTCTCTAGCCATAGAGAAACCAAGAATAGACCCTGGCCATGTGGGTGGTCCCAGTTATAAGGGTCAGGCGTGCAGTCTATGATATATAATACTGAAAACGTAAATGGTCCCACACAGTCCCTTCAAGGCAATTTTTTTTTTATTGAGATACAACTGGCATAAACATTTTATAAGTTTCTGGGTATTTACCTTCTAATACCCCCTCTCTGCAAAGAGAGTTTTCATACTATTCTTACTTTCTAATCTTATACTTATATATATAAAATTTACCTGCTGCTCAAAAACAAAAACACTGTATAAGTTTAAGGTACACAACATATTGATTTCATGCATTTATATTGCAATACAATTTCCATTGTACATGAGCTAATACCTCCATCATATAATTATCACTTCTTCTTGTGGTAGGAACAATTAAGATATACTCTCATAGCAAGTTTAATGATTATAATAGTTTTGTTGTCAGGGCACCTGGGTGGCTCAATCGGTTAAGCGTCCGACTTCGGCTAAGGTCATGATCTCTCAGTTCGGGAGTTTGAGCCCTGAATCAGGCTGTAAGCTGTTAGAGCCTGAAGCCTGCTTCAGATTCTGTCTCCCTTTCTCTGCCCCTCTCCCACTCACATTCTGTCTCTCTCTCAAAAATAAATAAGCATTAAAAAAATAGTTTTGTTGTCTATAATCATTATTACACTGTACATAGATCTTCAGGACCTAACTACTAGTTACAGGTATTTACCCTTAAACAACACTCTCTCATTTCCCCTGGTCCCTGTTAACCATAATTTCACTGTTTTTTAAGTTCAGGTTTTTTTGGATTCTACATATAGAGTATACAGTAGCTGTCTTTCTCTGACTTATTTCACTTAACATAATGTCCTCAAGGTCTACCCATGTTGTTGCAAATAGCAGGATTCCCTTTTTCCTCATGGCTGAATAATATTCGTGTGTGTGTGTGTGTGTGTGTGTGTGCGCGTGCACGCCACATCTCCTCTATCCATTCATATGTTGACAGACACGTTATTTCCGTATCTTGGCTAATGTGAATATTCCTGAAATAAACATGGGAATGCACATATCTCTTCAATAACCTTTTTTCATTTCTTTTGGATATACAACCCAAAGTGGAATTGCTGTATCATATGACAGTTCTATTTTTTACCTTTTTAAAGAACCTCCATACTATTATCCATACTGGCTGAACAGGTTTATAATCCCAACAACAACATACAAAGGTTTCCTTTCCTCCACATCTTTGCCAATACTTGTCATTACCTACCTTCTTGATACCCATTTTTACCATGGTGACATGACTCCTTATTATGGTTTTGATCTTCATTTCCCTGGTAATTTGTTGGGCCTCTTTTCACGTTCCTGTTGGCCATGTGAATAGTTTTCTTTGGAAAAATTCCTAATCTAGTCTTCCCCAATTTCCATTTGTTATTATTAAAGTATAATTAACATAAAATGTAATATTCATTTCTGGTGTAAAACATATTGGTCCAACAATTCTATACATTACTCAATACTCAAGTAAGTATAGTCACCATCTATCATCATACAAAGCTATTACAATATTATTGATTATATCCCCAAAATTGTACTTTTCATCTTCGCAACTTATTTTATAACTAAAAGTTTGTACCTATTAATCCCCTTTATCTATTTCATCCATCCACCCACCCACCTCACCTCTGGTAGCCATCAGTTTGTTCTTAGCATTTACGAATCTGCTTTTTGGTTTTTTCATTGGTTGTTTTGTTTTCTGGATTCCACCAGAAGTGAAATCATACGGTGTTTGTCTTTCTTAGTCTGACTTAATCACTTAGCATAATACCCTCTAGGTCCATCCACACTGTCACAAATGGCAAGATCTTATTCTTTTTATGGGTGAGTAATATTCCACCTACTACACTCCACACAAACACCACATCTTTAACCATTCATCAATGCAAACTTGGGTTGCTTCTGCATCTTGGCTATTGTAAATAACACTGCAATAAATATTCATTTACATTCTTGAATTAGGGTTTTTGTATACTTTGGGCAAATATCTAGTCATAGAACTATGGGATCATATGATATTTTTTAAAGTTTTGTAACATTTACTTATTTTTGAGAGAGAGAGAGAGTGTGTGAGAAGGGGAGAGACCGAGAGAGGGAGACACAGAATCCAAAGCAGGCTCCAGCCTCTGAGCTGTCAGCACAGAATCCACTGCAGGGCTCGAACTCACCCACCATGAGATCATGACCTGAGCTGCAGTCAGATGTTTAACCCTACTGAGCCACCCAGGCACCATCATATGGTTTTTTAAATTTACATCCAAACTAGTTAATATATAGTGCAATGATGATTTCAGGAGTAAAATCCAGTGATTCATTCTACACATAACACCTAGCACTCATCCCAACAAATATCTTCCTTAATGCCCCTTACCCATTTAGCCCATCCCCCCACCCACAATCCCTCCAGCAATCCTCAGTTTGTTCTCTGTATTTAAGAGTCTCTTCTGTTTTGTCCCCCTCCCTGTTTTTATATTACTTTTGCTTCCCTTCCCTTATGTTCATCTGCTTTGTATCTTAAATTCCCATTATGAGTGAATTCATACAGTATTTGTCTTTAATTTCACTTATCATAATACACTCTAGTTCCATCCACATTGTTATAAATGTTATGATTTTATTCTTTTTGATTGCCAATACTCCACTGTATGTATGTGTGTGTGTGTGTGTGTGTATATATATATACATGTATACACACACACACACACACACACACACCACATTTTCTTCATCCATTCATCCATCGATGGACATTTGGGCTCTTTCCATATTTTGGCTATTGTCGATAGTGCTACTATAAACATCGGGTGCATGTGCCCCTTCAACACAGCAGTCCTATGTCTTTGGATAAATATCTAGTAGTGCAATTGTTGGGTTGTAGGGTAGTTCTATTTTTAATCTTTTGAGGGACCTCCAAACTATTTTCCAGAGTGGCTATACCAGTTTGCATTCCCACCAACAGTGCAAGAGGGTTCCTCTTTCTCTGCATCCTTGTCAACATCTGTCACTGCCTGAGTTAATTTTAGCCATTCTGACTGCTGTGAGGTGCCATCTCATTGTGGTTTTGATTTGTATTTCCCTGATGATGAGTGATGTTGAGCATTTTCCTCATGTGTCTGTTAGCCATCTGGATGTCTTCTTTAGAAAACTGCCTATTCATGTCTTTTACCCATTTCTTCACTGGATTATTACCTTCTCTCATTCCACAGGTTGCCTTTTAGCTTTGCTGATTGTTTCCTTCACTGTGCAGAAACTTTTTATCTTGATGAGGTCCCAATAGTCCATTTTTACCTTTGTTTTCCTTGACTCCAGAGACATGTCAAGTAAGAAGTTGCTGTGGCTGAGGTCAAAGAGGTTGTTGCCTGTTTTCTCTAGGATTTTGATGGCTGTCTTATGTTTTAGTCCTTTATCTATTTTGAATTTATTTTTGTTCTGCATGTCACTATCCAGTTTTCCCAACACCATTTGTTGAAGAGACTGTCTTTATTCCAGTGAATATTCTTCCCTGCTTTGTCAAAGATTAGTTGGCCATATATTAGTGGGTCCATTTCTGAGTTCTCTATTCTGTTCCACTGATCTAAGTGTCTGTTTTTGTGCCAGTACCATCTGTTTTGATGATTACAGCTTTGTAACACATCTTGAAATCTGGAATCATGATGCTTCCAGCTTTGGTTTTCTTTTTCAGGACTGCTTTGGCTATTTGAGGTTTATTCTGGTTCCATACAAATTTCAAGATAGTTTGTTCTACCTCTGTGAAGAATGCTGTTGTTACTTTGATAGGGATTGCATTGAATATGTAGATTGCTTTGGGTAGTATCAACATTTTAACAATATTTGTTCTTCCAATCCAGGAGCATGGAATATATTTCGTGTGTGTGTGTGTCTTCTTCAATTTCTTTCACAAGCTTTCTATAGTTTTCAGTGTATAGATTTTTCACCTCTTTGATTAGGTTTATTCCTAGACATTTTATGGGTTTTGGTGCAATTGTAAATGGGATCAATTCCTTGATTTCTTTTTCTGCTGCATTACTGGTGTATGGAAATGCAACCAATTTCTGTGCATTGATTTTATTTCCAGGGACTTTGCTGAATTCATGTATCAGTTCTAGCGGTTTTTTGGTGGAACTTTTGGGTTTTCCATATAGAATATCATGTCATCTGTGAAGAGTGAAAGTTTGACTTCCTCCTGGCCAATTTGGATGCCTTTTATTTCTTTGTGTTGTCTGACTGCTGAGGCTAGGACTTCCAGTGCTATGTTGAATTAACAGTGGTGAGAGTGAATATCCCTGTTGTGTGGTATTTCTATTTTTAATTTTTGAAAGACCTTCATACTTTTTCTCAAATGTTAGCTCCCACCAAGAGTGCACAAGAATTCCTTTTCTCCACATCTTCACCAATACCTGTTATTTCTTGTCCTTTTGATACCAGCCATTCTGACTGGTATGAGGTGATATTTCATTGTGGTTTTGATTTGCATTTCCCTGATTAGTGATATTGAGCATCTTTTCATGTGTCTGTTGGTCATCTGTATGTCTTCTTTAGAAAAATGTCTATTGAGGTCCTCTGCCCATGTTTTAATCAGATTTTTTGGGTTTTTGATGGTGAGTTGTATAAATTCTTTATGTATTTTTTGATATTGTACTTTATTAGATATATAACTTGCAAATATCTCCTCCAATTCACTACCTTGCCTTTTTGGTCTTTTGATAGTTTCCTTTGCTATATAAAAGCTTTTTATTTTGGTGTAGTCCAATAGCTTACTGTCAGTTTTCTTTCCCTTGCCTGAGGAGACAAATCCATAAATATGTTGTTAAGGCCAATGTCCCAAAGGAATACTGCTTATGTTTTCTTTTGGGAGTTTTATGATTTCAGGTCTCACATTTAGGTCTTTAATCCACTTTGAGTTTATTTTTATGTAAGGTATAAGAAAGTGGTCCAGTTTGATTCTTTTGCATGTAGCTGTCCAGTTTTCCCAATACCATTTATTGAAGAGACTATCTTTTCTGCATTGTATAGTCTTACCCCATTTGTCACAAATTAATTTACCATATAGGTATGGATTTACTTCTGAGCTTTCTATCCTGTTCCACTGAGCTATGTTTCTATTTTTGAGCCAGTACCATGCAGTTTTAATTACTACAGCTTTGTAGTATAACTTGAGATCAGGGATGATACATCCAGTTTTATTCTTCTTTCTCAAGACTGCTCTGGATATTTGACGTCTTTTATAGTTCATGCAAATTTTAATATTATTTGTTCTCATTCTGTCAAAAATGTTGTTGGTATTTTGACAGGAATTGCACTGAATCTGTAGATTGCTTTGGGTAGTATAAACATTTTAGGGATTTTAATTATCTGAATCCAAGAGGATCTTTCCATTAGTTTGTGTTATCTTCAATTTTGTTCATCAATGTCTTATAGTTTTCAGAGTATAGTTCTTTCACCTCCTTAATTAAGTCTATTCCTATATATTTTATTATTTGTGGTGCAATTGTAAATGGGATTTTTTTCTTAATATCTCTTTCATTATGTCATCATTAGTATATAGAAATACAACAAATATCTTGTGTTAATCTTGTATCTACAAATTTACTTTTAATTCATTTATCAGTTCTAATAGTTTTTTCATGAAGCCCTTAGGGTTTTCTACATGAGTATCCTGTGAACAGCAAATAATGAGTTTTACTTCTTCCTTGTCAATCTGGATGCGTTTTCTTTCTTTTTCTTGTCTAATTGCTGCAGCCACACCTTCCAGTACACTAAGCTGAATAAAAGTGGTGAGAGAGATCATCCTTGTCTTATTCCTGGTCTTAGACTAGAAGCTTTCAGTTTTTCACCCTTGAGGTATGTTCCCTCTAAAACCCACTTTGTTGTAAGTTTTTGTCATGAACAAATATGTATTTTGTCAAATGCTTTTCCTGCATCTATTGAGATAATCATAGTTTTTACCCTTCCTCTTGTTAACGTGGAAGTATTAGACTAATTAATTTGTAATGCTGAACCACCTCTTGTACCTCTTTTATAAATCCACTTGATCACAGTGAATGAATTTTTAAATATATCCATGAATTTAATTAATATTTTTTGAGAATTTCTGCATCTATGTTCATCAGAAATACTGACCTATAGTTTCCTTTTTTTGTAGTGTCTTTGACTGGTTTTGGTATCAGGGAAATGCTGGCATCACAGAATGAATTGGGAAGTTTTCCTTCCTCTTCTATTTTTTGGAACATGTTGAGGAGAAGAGGCATTAAGTCATCTTTAAATGTTTGGTAAAGTTTGCCTGTAAACCAATCTGATCCTGGTCTTTCCTTTGTTGGAAGTTCTTCTATTACTAATTCAATTTTAGTACTAGTAATCAATCTGTTGAGATTTTCTATTTCTTCCAGATTCAGTTTTATAAGATTGTATGCTACAAATTTATCCATTTATTCTAGGTTGTCCAATTTGTTGGCACATAATTTTTCATAATATTTTCTTATAATTCTTTGTATTTCTGTGGTGCCAGTTGTTATGTCTCCACTTTCATTTCTCATATTATTTATCTTTTTTCTTCATGAGTCTGACCAAAGGTTTACCAACTTGTCTCAAAGACAAGCTTGGTTTCATTGAGCTTTTCTATTGTTTTTTAGTCTCATTTCCACTCTAATCTTTATTACTTCCTTCACCCTACTAGTTTTGAGCTCTGTTTGTTCTTTTTTTCTAGCACCTTTATGTTGTTTAATTGAGGTTTTTTTTCCTTGAGGCAGGCCTGTATCACTATAAACTTATATTTTAGAACTGCTTTTGCTGGATCCCAAAGATTTTGGACCATTTGTTTCCATTTTCATTTCTCTCCATGCATTTTTTTTCCTCTTTGACTTCTTTGATGACCATCCATTGCTTAGTAGCAAATCATTTGACTTACTTATGTTTGTGTGTTTATGATTTTTTCCTTATAACTGATTTTTAATTTCATATTACTGAGGTCAAAAAGATTCCTGACATGATTTCAATCTTATTTATTTATTGAGATTTGTTTTGTAGCCTAACACATGATCTATCCTGAAGAATGCTGCAGATGCACTTGAAAAGACTATGTATTCTGCTGTCTGGGGGTAGAATGTTCTGTATGTGTATACACACATACACACGCACATATAGTCTGTTGGTCAAATGTGTCATTCAAAGCCACTATTTTCATTAATTCTCTGTCTGGATGATCTACCCATTGATATAAGTGGGGTGTTAAGCTCCCTTTCCATCATTGTATTACTGTCAATTTCTTCCCTTGTGCCTATTTAATATTGCTTTATGAATTCAGCTGCTCCTACATTGAGTGTATAGATATTTACAATTACTATACCCTCTTGTTTGATCTATTCATCATTATATAGTATCTTTGTCTCTTGCTACAGTCTTTGTTTTAAAGTCTATTTTGTCTGATCACCCATCATCAGGGAAATATAAATCAAAACCACAATGAGATATCACCTCATACTTGTCAGAATGGCTAAAATTAACAACTCAAGAAGCAACAGATGTTGGTGAGGATATGGAGAAAGAGGAATACTTTGGCACTATTGGTGGAATGAAAACTGGTACAGCCTCTCTGGAAAACAATATGAAGTTTCCTCAAAAAATTAAAAACAGAGGGGCACCTGGGTGGCTTAGTCGGTTAAGCGTCCAACTTTCGCTTAGGTCATGATCTCGCAGTTCGTGGGTTCGAGCCCCGCGTCGGGCTCTGTGCTGACTGCCAGCTCAGAGCCTGGAGCCTGTTTCAGCCTGTGACTCCCTCTCTCTCTGACCCTCCCCTGCTCACGCTGTCTCTCTCTCTCTCCTAAAAATAAATAAAACATTAAAAAAAAAATTTAAAAAAAATTAAAAACAGAATTACCCTATGACCCAGCAACTGCACTTCTGGGTATTTATCCAAAGGATACAAAAATGCTGACTAGAAGGAGAATATGCACCCCAATGTTTATAGCAGCACTTTGGTAAGAGCCAAAGTATGGAAAGAGCCCAAATGTCCATTGACTGATGAATGGATAAAGAAGGGGTGTGTGTGTGTGTGCACGCACACACACAATGTAATATTACTTAGCAATCAAAAAATGAAATCTTGCCATTTGCAACAATGTAGATGAAACCAGAGTGTATTATGCTAAATGAAGTAAGTCAGTGACAGAAACACAAATACATGGTCTCATATGTGGAATTTAAGAAACAAAAACAGATGAGCATAGAGGGAGGTAAGAAAAAATAAGATAAAAACAGTGAGAGGGGCAAACCATAAACAACTCTTAAATACAGAACAAACAGAAGGCTGCTGGTGGGGAGTGGGGCAGGGGCTAAATGAGTGACAAGAATTAAGGACAGCACTTGTTGGGAAGAGCACTTGGTGTCTTATGTAAGTGATAAACCACTAAATTCTACTCCTGAAACCATTACTACACTATACGTTAACAAACTTGGATTTAAATTAAAACTAAGTAAGTAAGGGGGCACCTGGGTGGTTCAGTGGGTTGAGCACCTGACAGTTCATGAGTTCAAACCCTGCATCAGGCTCTCTGCTGTCAGAATGGAGTCAGCTTCGGAACTTCTCTCTCTCTCTCTCTCTCTCTCTCTCTCTCTCTCTCTGCACCTCCCCCACTCAAGCTCCCCCCTCTCAAAAATAAACATTTAAAAGGAAGGAAGGAAGGAAGGAAGTCTATTTTGTCTGATATAAGCATTGCTACCCTGGCTTTTTTTTTTCCCACTTTCATCTCCATGGTATGTTTTTCCATCCCTTTACTTTCATTCTGTATGTGTCTTTCAATCTGAAATTAGTCTCTTGTAGGCAGCATATAGATGGGTCTTGTTTCTTTATCCATTTGGTCACCCTAAGTCTTTTGATTGTAACATCAATCCATTTACATTTAAAGTAATTATTTATAGGTATGTACTTACTACCATTTTATTAATTATTCTTTGTTTTTGTAGTTCTGTATTCCTTTCTTCTTCTCTTGCTCTCTTACCTCATGGTTTGATGGCTTTCTTTAGTGCTATGCTTGGATACCATTCTCTTTATTATTTTTTTTAATTAAACTCTCCTCAAAGTGGGGCTTGAACTTGTGACTCCAAACTCACAATCCTGAGATCAAGAGTTGCAAGCCCCACTAACTAAGCCAGCTAAGTGCCCTTCCATTCTCTTTATTTTTTGTGTATCTATTACAAGTTTTTGATTTTGGTTACCACTTGGTTGGTATATAACATCTTATGTGCACAGCAGTCTCTATTGACTGTCGCTTACACTTGAACACATTCTAAAAGCACTAAATTATTACTCTCTCCTCCATGTTTTATGTAGATGACATCATATTTTATATCTTTTTATTTTGTGTATCCCTTGTGTAACTTTTGTGGACATAATTGGTTTTATTACTTTTGTGTTTTAACCACCATACTGGCTTGATTAAGTGACTTAATTTGCTACCTTTAATATGTATGCTTTTACCTATGAAATTTTTTCCTTTTGTAATTTTCTTACTTCTCATTATGGCTATTTCTTTATACTTAAAGAAATCCCTTTAACATTTCATGAAAGGCTGATTTAGTGGTGATTAGCTTCTTTAACTTTTGTTTGGGAAACTCCTTATCTCTCCTTCTGTTCTGAACGATAATCAGAACAGAACACTTGCTGGGCAGAGTGTTCTTGGTTATAGGTTTTTTCCCCTTTCAGTACTTTGAATATATCATGCCACTCCCTTCTGGCCTGAAAAGTTGCTGCTGAAAAATCAACTGGTAGATTTATGCAGCTTCTCTTGTATCATCTTATAATCACCTCAGTACTTAAAACTGGATTAAGGTGATATAGAATCACTAGTGTCCCTGGTCACCTGCTAGAAGCAACCATAAATCTTTACACTTACACCTTATCTCTATAACTTATCTATTTATAACATCCAATATCAATCAAATATGAGTAGGCATAAAAGGAAAGATTTAATTGTTTTTTTAATGTTTATTTTTATTTCTGAGAGACAGACAGAGTGTGAGCAGGAGAGGGGCAAAGAGACAAGGAGACACAGAATCCAAAGCAGACTCCAGGCACTGAGCCGTCAGCACAGAGCCCGATGTGGGACTTGAACTCAAAAACCGTGAGATCATGACCTAAGCCAAAGACAGACGCTTAAGAGGCTGAGCCACCCAGGCACCCCAGAAAGATCGTTTTTTAAAGCAACAATAGATTCCCCAACAGGGATTCAGAAAATACAGTGATCAGAAATACTCTACAAAATACCCATGGCTTATGTCCATGCACAGACTTCTACAAGAATGTTCCTAGTAGCTTTATTTATAATAGCCAAAAACTGGAAACAACCGAAATGTCCTTCAATAGAAAAATGGATCAACAAACTTAGATATATCCATATAACAGAATACTAGTCAGCAATAAAAAGAAACTATTTAATATACACAGCCACATGGATGAATCTCAAAATAATTATTCGAAGTGAAAGAAGTTATCCCAAAAAGTACATGCTGCACATTTATAAAAATTTCCAAAAATACAACTAATTTGCAGTGACAGAAAGCAGATCAGTGGTTACTTAGGGAGACAGGGAGTAGCAGAGGTGAAAGCAAAAGGAGGCAAGAATTATAAAGACACATGAAGAAACTTAGAGCAGTAATGATTATGATTATGTTGACTGTGGTGATGATTATAAACATATCAAAACTCATCACACTGTACATTTTTTAATTTTTTATAGTTTATGATTTTGAGACAGAAAGAGACAGACCACGAGTGGGGGAGGGGTAGAGAGAGAGGCAGACACAGAATCTGAAACTGGATCCAGGCTCTGAGCTGTCAGCACAGAGCCCAACACGGGGCTCGAACTCACAGACCTCGAGATCATGACTTGTGCCGAAGTTGGACGCTCAGCCAACTGAGCCACCCAGGCGCCCCACACTGCACATTTTAAAGATGTGCAGTTTATTTTACATCAATTGTATCTCTATAAACCTGAACAAAAATCATGCTAAATACGTTCAAGGAAACAAAACGCCTAAGTGACAAAATCATCAAAGAACCTGAATTATTTTTTATAAAAGAACCAATAAATAACCTAATATTGGAGCATACAATTAATCAAAATTAAGAATTCTGTGAGTGGGATTAATAGCAGCTCAGAATATAGGTCAAAAGAAAATATGCCAAGTAAAACACAAAGAGACAAAAGGATAAAATACAACAAAAACAAAAGGAAGGGTGCAAGAGACAGAGGACGGTATAGCAGGAAAGTAAAAAAGTCCAAAAGGAGAAAGAAAACGGTACATGCAAAGTGATAATGGCTTAAAATTCTTAAAAATTGATGTTAATCATCATGATAGAGATACAAGAAGCCCTATGATCAAGCAAATAAGTACAAAGAAAATCATACTATGCCCAAAGACAAAGACAAAAACAAAGGGAAAAAATGCTTAAAGGAGCCAGAGGAAGGAAATCAGATTACCTTCATGGAAAAAAAAAAAAATTAGACTCTGCTACCTTCATTAAAAATAATAGAAACAATGGGGCGCCTGGGTGGCTTAGTCGGTTAAGCGTCCGACTTTCACTTAGGTCATGATCTCGCAGTTCGTGGGTTCGAGCCCCGCGTCGGGCTCTGTGCTGACTGCCGGCTCAGAGCCTGGAGCCTGTTTCAATCTGTGACTCCCTCTTTCTCTGACCCTCCCCTGCTCACGCTGTCTCTCTCTCTCTTAGAAATAAAACATTAAAAAAAATAATAATTTAAAAAAAAATAATAATAATAATAGAAACAAAACACAACAGAAACACATATTAAAACTGCTGAATGAAAAGAACTAATAGAATAGAAATCTATTCCCTGCAAAAATATCTTTTAGGCATAATGTGAAATAAACACACTTTCAAAAAAGAATAGAGCATTCTTAGAATTCCCACAAAGAAAAGTCTGTATAATTATTTTGAGACCTTTTTATGTGGCTGTGCATATCAACAGTTTCTTCCTTTTAGGGGTTCCTGGGTGGCTCAGTCAGTTAAGCATCCAACTTCGGCTCAGGTCATGATCTCATGGTTCTTGGGTTCAAGCCCCACATTGGGCTCTGTGCTGACAGTGCAGAGCCTGTTTGGGATTTTCTCTCTCTCTCAAATAAAGTTTTAACAAAATTAATAAACATAAAAAATAGTTTGTTCCTCTTTATTGCTGAGTAGTATTCGACTATATATATAGATATACCTCAATTTGTTTATAAATTCATCTGATGAAAGACATTTGGTTTGTTCCTACTTTGGGACTATTACAAGTAAAGTTTGCTTCAGGCAGAAGAAAACTTATACCGGAAGAAGTCTATGGAGAAGCAAGAAGGAAAATTAAAAAAGGAGTGACATAAAGAATAAACTGTAAGTAAACCTAAATGAATACTGACTGTTTTGTAGGCTTAAATCTTTTAAAACTTTTGGGGCGCCTGGGTGGCTTAGTCGGTTAAGCGTCCGACTTTCGCTTAGGTCATGATCTCGCAGTTCGTGGGTTCGAGCCCCGTGTCGGGCTCTGTGCTGACTGCCAGCTCAGAGCCTGGAGCCTCTTTCGGTCTGTGACTCCCTCTCTCTCTGACCCTCCCCTGCTCACGCTGTCTCTCTCTCTCCTAGAAATAAATAAAAAATATTTTTAAAAAAAATCTTTTAAAACTTTTTTTAAACTTAATTTTATTTTAGAGTAGGGGAAGAGCAGGGAAGAGGGGTAGAGGGAAACAAAGAAAGAATCTAAAGCAGTCCCCAAGCTCAGAGTGGAGCCCAATGCGGGGCTCAATCCCACAACCCTGGGACCATGACCTGAGGCCAAATCAAGAGTCAATGATCAACTGACTGAGACACTCAGGCACCCCTAGAGGGTTTAAATTTTAAACAAAACTAAACTACAGTAGCCACAAAGAAGTCAGGAGCGATAAATGATGTTAAAGTATTCCAAGATCTTTGCACCAGCAGGAAGAAGATAAAAGTATCTGTATTAGTAATCTTTTATAATTCAGAGAACATTCAGTAGTAATCATAAAGAAATGTTTAACATTTCATTCTTAAATTCAACAAATACTTATTGACTGCCTACTATGCGCCAGGCACAAAACTATGTGTAGTATGTATATACAGTGGTAAACAGAATAAACTACAAACAACTCAAAGTCTATCAATAGTAGAATGCATAAACGCATTATGGTTTGTTCATAAAATGGAAAACTACACAACAGAAACAAACCACAACTGCATACAACCTAGATGAACCTCAAAATATAATGTTGAGTGACAGAAGATACCAAAGAATATTATATTATTTCATTCATATGAAGTACAAACATATGCAAGAGGAATCTATGGAATTAAAAAAGGAGAGGAGGAAGGGTTAATGACTGGAATAGACTGGGATACTAATAATGGTCTATTTCTTAAATTAAGTGGTGGTTACATGAGTCTGTTCACTTTAAAGATTATTTACTGAGCTGTATAGTTTGCATACTCTTGTGCATGTGTGTTGTAATTCAATTAAAGTTTTTTAAAAGATAGTGCAGTCTACATTTACTGACATGGAAAACTTTAGAACATAATTCTGAGGAAATTAACTTCTGAGAAAAAGAAGAAACTACTGAATAGCAGTATCATCTCTCTTTTATAATAAATATCCTGGGGGTGCCTGGGTGGCTCAGTCGGTTGCGCAGCCGACTTCGGCTCAGGTCATGATTTCACAGTTCGTGGGTTTGAGTCCTGCGTTGGGCTCTGTGCTGACAGCTCAGAGTCTGGAGCCTGTTTCAGATTCTGTATCTCCCTCTCTCTCTGACCCTCCCCTGATCACGCTGTCTCCCTCTCTCTCTCAGAAATAAATAAAATGTTAAAAAAAAATTTTTAAAGACATCCTGCATATATATACATTATGCTCAAAAGAATTCTGGAAGTGTACACAAGAAAACATTAGTGATAGTTATATCTGAGTGGCATAAATATGGGTGATGTGTTTCTCCCCATACAGGTCTGTCTTTTAAATTTACAATAAACATGGAACTCTTACATAATAAATATATTTGATAAGTAATTATAAAAGAACAATAGCCCTTTATCCTCTTTATTCTAAAAATAATTCTCCTTCAGGGTACATGGGTGGCTCAGTCAGTTAAACGTCTGACTCTTGATTTCAGCTCAGGTCATCATCTCGTGGCTTGTAAGTTCAAGCCCTGCTTCGGGCTCTGTGCTGACAGTGCAGAACCTGCTTAAGATTCTCTCTCTCTTCTTCTCTCTGCCCCTCTCTGCTCTTGCTCACAAAATAAATAAATTTTAAAAATTACAAATAAATAAAATAAAAATAATTCTCCTTCAAACCATTGATTGCCAGAGGAAAGGCAGGTGGGATTATGGGAAAAATGAGTGAAAAGGAGAAGCAGGTAGAGGCTTCCAGTTATGGAATTAACAGGTCATGAAAATAAAAGGTACAGTTTAAGGAATACACTCATTTGTATTGTAATAGCACCGTATGGTGACAGATGGTAGCTACACTTGTGGTGAGCACAGCATGACTATAAACTTGTTGAGTTACTATACTGTACTTCTGAAACTAATATAACATTGTATGTCAACTATATTCAAATAAAAATAAAAACAGAGATAATTCTCCTGTAAATAAAAGATCAAAGCCAAATGGGAACAGAAACGCTCTGTTTTCTCTCTGACAATTTACTAATATAACACTACAGTCCAAACAGCAGGACTATTCTTTCTTTCTTTGTTGTTATTGCTATTAAAACAATTTTAAAAGCTTTTTATGGACTTAAGCATTTGTCACAAGCTTCATTCCAAGCTTTGGCCTTCTCCACACTATTTTTACACTCTAGTGTCTCTTATACTCATCTCTATTTATATGGCTGTTCTTCCCTTTTCTATGTCCTTTTAATATCTTCATTCATCAGCACTCTCATCTTGGGGCACCTGGATGACTCAGTTGGTAGCCTGCTACTCTTGATCTCAGGGTCGCGAGTCTGAGCCCCACATTGGACATGGAGCCTACTTTGAAAAAGAAAAATTAAAAAAAAAGATGCAATCTCTCTTATTTTACCTTCTTTTCTTCTCATGGGGCAATGCCCCATGATTTTTTAAAGAATATCCTTTTCTTCAAAGAGCCAGAAACTAGATTAAAATTTCACCAATTCCACCATATCCAAACATCACATTCAGATGTCTCCCAGCTCTCCCTGTCACTAAAAGATATAACTCTTTTATAGCTAATTATAATACACTGCAAACCCTTACAATGCAGTTACTCAATATTCAACACTTCATGTGCTTCATTTTGGTGTTTTCCTAACACTGCTTTGACCAAACTTTTAAACAGTAAAATAAAATGCACAAATATTTACCATAACAATTTATTATTATTTAATTTTACAGGTATTGAATAAAATTTACAAAATGAGAAAAAATGCACATGTCATTCTACCATTCTAACACAACTTATTTTGGTACACTTCCTCATTTCATCTATTTTCATTTGTTTTTTGTTTCAGAATTGTAATTACTTTGCATGCATGATTTGGATATTTGGCTTTTCACCCCGAACTATACCATAATCATCTCTCCATGTTTCTATATGTCCCAACATCACTTTTCATTATAATTGTTCCACTGTTGCTACACATTATGGTGATCCTCACTACTTAGCTACGAAAATAATACTACAACAAACATCATCAGATACTAAGTTTTGCATATTTTGTATCATATTTTTAGGTTAGATTCAAAGTCTTCCTTAGTATCATGAAAAAGGTGGTACTTGAATAAAAAGATGGAAAATTTTTAATAGAGACAAGAAAGAACAAACAAGGCCCTGAATCTGACCTTTGTGGGAAATACAGAACAGTTCAGTTTGGCTGATGTATATCTATAAAAGAAAACAATAACAATAAAAATTGGAAATGTGTTGAAAAGAGATAATGAAAGAATTTTATTAAGTAGACAAGGGCTGGGGGGTGGAAGGGGTGCCTGGATGGCTCAGTCAATAGAGCATGCTACTTTTGATCTTAAGGTTGTGAGTTCAAGCTCCATGTTGAGTATAGAGATTACTTAAAATCTTAAAAAAATAAAAAGTTGACAATGGAGGGCAACTTAAGTGTTTTTCTTTTTAAAATAATGTACAGGTTAGTGCAACTGATATGTATTTCACAAAATTAATAAAAATCTTTTTTTTTAATTTTTTTTTTTTTCTAGGAGAGAGAGAGAGACAGCGCAAGCAGGGGAGGGTCAGAGAGAGAGGGAGTCACAGACTCTGAAACAGGCTCCAGGCTCCGAGCTGGCAGTCAGCACAGAGCCCGACGTGGGGCTCGAACCCACGAACTGCGAGATCATGACCTAACCGAAAGTCGGACGCTTAACCAACTAAGCCACCCAGGCGCCCCAAAATTACTAAAAATCTTGAGTGATTCTGAATGTGTAAGTAGTACTTCCAAATTTTTTATCTGGAGATCTCACTTTTTTGTTTGTTTTGTTTTGTTTTTTGTTTTGTTTTGTTTCAGAGAGAAAGAGAGAGTGCGAGTAGAGGAGAAGGACAGAGAGAATTCCAAGAAGGCTCCAAGCCCAGGATGGAGTCCAAAATGGGGCTCAATCCCATGATGCTGGGATCATGACCTGTGCTGAAACTGAGTCAGATGCTAAACCAACTGAATCACCCAGGTGTCCCTGGAGACTTATCTTAAATCATAAAATTATAAGAGTGCCTGGGGGGCTCAGTCAGTTAAGCATGGGACTTTGGCTCAGGACATGATCTCACAGTTCGTGGGTTCAACCCACGTCAGGCTGTGTGCTAACAGCTCAGAGCCTGGAGCCTGCTTCAGATTTCGTGTCTCCCTCACTTTCTCTGCCCTGCTCATGCTCTCTTTGTCTCAAAACTAAATAAACATTTTTTTAAAAATTTTTAATCATAAAATTATAAACCATTCTCTATATCAAAACTTCTGTTAACCTTCAATCTTTTTCAGAATCCCCTTCTAAAAAGTGAGTTAATTCAAGAGAATGAGAAGACAAGCCACAGACTGGGAAATAAATATCTATAAGCAATATATCTGATAAAGGACTGTTACCCCAAATATGCAAAGAAGTGACTCGATGGCTTAGTCAGCTAAGTGTCCAATTCTTGGTTTCAGCTCAGGTCATGATCTTGCAGTTCATGGAATCAAGCCCCAGCATCAGGCTCTGAGCTGACAGCACAGAGTCTGCTTGGGATTCTCTCTCTCACTCTCTTCCTGCCCCTCCCCTGCTCAGGCTCTCCCCTTCCAAAACAAATAAATAAACTTAAAATTTATATATATGCAAAGAACTCCTAAAACTCAACAATAAGAAAATGGACAACCCAATAATTTTAAAATGGGCAAAAGATTTGAAAGGATACCTCACCAAAGATGATATGCAGAGGCAGCAATAAGCATATTTTAAAAAGTCCAACATCATATTTCATTAGAAAAATGCAAATCAAAACAGTAAGATACTACTACACGTCTATTAGAGTGGCCAAAATCCAAAACACTGACAACAACAAATGCAGATAAGAATATGAAACAACAAGAACTCTCACTCATTGATGGTGGGAATGCAAATGGTACATCCGCTTTGGAAGACACTTCGGTAGTTTCTCATAAAACTAAACATACTCTTCCTATATAACCCAGCAATTGTGCTCCATTGTATTTACTCAAAGGAGCTGAAAACATATATCTACACCAAAACCTGCACATGGATGCTTAGAGTAGCTTGATTCATAATTGCCAAAATTTGGAAGAAACCAAGATGTCCTCATAGGTGATGGATTAATTAAACTGAACATGTGGAACAATGAAATATTTTTCACAGCTAAAAAGAAATGAGCTATCAAGCCATGGAGAGACATATAGGGACCCTAAATACATATTACTAAGTGAAAGACACAAATCTAAAAAATGCTACATATGGCATGATATCAACTACATGACATTCTGGAAAAGGCAACAGTAAAAAATATCATTGTTTGCCAGAGGTTAGGAAAAAGGGAGAAATGAATATGTAGAACACAGAAGATTTTTAGGACAATGAAACTATTCTATATTTTGTATGGACTTTATGTGATTATGATGTGTCAATTTAGGTTCCTCAATGGTAACAAATGTCCTACTCTGGTGCAAGATGTTGATAGTCTGGGAGACTATCCATGTGGGAGTAGAGGGCATATGGGTACTCTGTACTTTCCCTTCAAATTTGCTATGAACCTAAAACTTCTCTAAAAAATAAAGTCTTGGGGCATCTGGGTGGCTCAGTCAGTTAAGCGTCCGACTTCAGCTCAGGGCATGTTCTCACACTTCCTGAGTTCGAGCCCCGCATCAGGCTCTGTGCTAACAGCTCAGAACCTGGAGCCTGCTTCAGATTCTGTGTCTCCTCCTCTCTCTGCCCCTCCCCTGCTCATGCTCTGTGTCTCTCTGTCTCTCAATAATAAATAAACGTTTAAAAAAATTAATAAATAAATAAAAATAAAAATAAAAAAATAAAGTCTCTTTTAAAGTAATTGATATCTCAAAGCACCTATGAGTCCTAGATACAATAAAGCAGCGGTTCACTAATGCTTTATTAAATCTTAGCATGATCACAGATTTAGAAACATCAAAATAAGCATGCCAGAAGCCTGCCCAAGTTAAGCAACAGCTCTTGATTGAGATTTACATTACAAGGGTGTATTCATCTGTTAAAACTCAAATTGTATGCTTATGATCTATGCATTTTATTCTCTATAAATTTCAATTCAATTTTTTCTAACTTTCAAAATAAAAGATAAAATCTAATTTTAAAAATAAAAAGCATCTGGGGTGCCTGGGTGGCTCAGTCGGTTAGGCGTCCGATTTCAGCTCAGGTCCGGATCTCACGGTTCATGGGTTCAAGCCCCATGTCGGGCTCTGTGCTGACAGCTAGCTCAGAGCCTGGAGCCTGTTTCAGATCCTGTATCTCCCTCTCTCTCTGACCCTCCCCTGTTCATGCTCGCTCTCTCTCTCTCTCAGAAATAAATAAAACATAAAAAAATATTTTTAAATAAAGGAGAGGTGCTAGCAAAGAAACAATAATTAGCAATGCAACCACAAAGAGAAAGGAAAAAACAAGTGAGGATAAAATGCAAGCTAAAACGCTGAAAAGCAGGGGGCACCTGGCTGTCTTATCTGTAGAGCATGCAACTCTCAATCTCAGGGGCCTGAGTTAAAGCCTCTTAGGGATGGAGCCTACTAAAAAATAAATAAATAAAAGTTGAAAAGCAGCCAAATAAATTTAGCTGAATTAGCTCACCTCAGAACATTAAATCCTAAGCCACCACGAGATTTGACCAGGAGCTACCTGATTTCTACTTCAGAACCCCCAACAAGCTCTGCAGCTGGCAGTACCAGATACTTCTACAAGTGAAATATGAGTAGAACTGTTGAAAAGCTTAGTTAAGAAGCAAATAGTACCCTAGTCTCTATGCACCTGGGTGACTGTCCTTGCTCCATCCCAGCAGAAGAGTAGAGATTTACCATCAAGAAAAAATGTAAAAGACAGTAACTAGCCTATGGGAATACTTAGCATTTGAGCTGAAAAGAAAGGGAATTGTATAAAAGTTTATACAGTGAATTCTGCAATCTCAAATCTTCCCCCACCTGACTCACCAAATTCTGGCAACCAAATCTATACTTCCCAGGTAGGAAATGGAAAGATCCTACTCTGGGAAGTCTGACAAATAAAAGGTTAAAAAAATAAAATAAAAAACTGGGGGAGGTTATCAAACCCAATCCCAGCACAATCACCCAATAGTGAAGCCAATAATCTAAAACTTTACAACGAGTAAAAGATTAGGNAACACCACACTAAAGACTGGGACACTTAACCAACTAAGCCACCCAGGCATCCCTAGAGTTTCCCATTTCTTACCACAAATCCAGACTACACCTGTACATTTAGAAATGGAGGCCTACATTAAGAGACTGGATTACACACCTTTGACAACAGATGTTTTCTTATCCTATAAATTATACATAGAAGCATAAAGAAGGTAAACTGTGAAGAAAAAAAAAAAAGAATATTTCTTTTTACAAAGCTTCTTTTTGTTCCTGGCTATGTTCACAATTTTATGAGGAAAAAGAAAGTTCTAACAATGAATCTCTAAATCACAGAATCTACCAATACTTAAATATTAATCTATCAATATTAAGAGCACAATGACTACTTTGGGGGTAGTCTGCAATTGTTTTTGCTAAAGGGCACTTTTTCTCATAAGAAGTAAGAATTACTTCTGACCTAAGATATTACTAATGGTGAATCATAGTATAATTATTTTGGCGAACTTTAGGGTAATGCATAGATCAAGATTCTCCAACAAAAAACAAAAAAAATTTGGTCTTTTGTCCCCTTATCAGGTTGATTCTGGATAAAAAGCCTAGGAAAGCACTGCATTAAAAACAAATCTGTTTGTCAAATTCTCAGAGGAAATGGTTATAAATATTTGAAATATAAAGAGCAAAAACAAACACACTGTAGCAAAAGTAGACAAGTTAATGTCACATCTATGAAGATATATTATCCTCCATCATTCCTTTTTCATAAACAAAAGAGTAAATAATGCTAAGTACTATTAGACTTTACTAGTTAAGCTGCATCAATATTTCAATGTTTACTTAGATTGATATTATTTCCTCTCATTTTTCATATTTATTGCTATCTCTAACCATTTCTAAGTGCTGTGAACAATGTTTTTTTGCTAATAAGCTTCTTTTCTGGAGAAAAAACCAGTTTGACTAATTCAAATTGTAGAGAGAAAACTCTGGCACATGAAATCAAGAGGATTATCTAAGATTATACATAGTTAGGGGCGCCTGGGTGACTTAGTCGGTTAAGCATCCAACTTCGGCTCAGGTCATGATCTCACGGTTTGTGAGCATTATGTTTATCCATATGCACTGGATTTTTAAATCAAACATCATTTGGTGAATTCAGTCTTAAAAATCTAACTCACTCTCTCCAGAATGTGATCTCCTATCATACTATCACCCCCTACAGCCTCACGCTCCTACAGAGCTGATTTTAAATGGTAACCCTCCCCCTGTAACCCATCCCAATATTTTCTACTCCTGGGTGTGGTAGATTTAATAACCTCTCTCCCAACAGTATCTTTTCTCTGAATTGAGATTCTCTTTTGAACCCATATTTACTTCATATTTATCCTAAAATGAAGTCTAATACATGAATTATGCTAGATAAAACTATTCAGATATAAGGTAATTTCCTACCATAGAAAAATGATTGCCCTAACTGGTGCACCCAAACATTTTCTAGTAGAAACACAGGTAGTTTTACTTGTCACAACTTATAAGTATTTACCATGTCAGACATCGGACTAAGCACTCAACAGGAAATATCACAGATTAGGCTCTAAAGATTAAGTTCTTATACAAAATCATATATAATGATAGTGCTGAAATTAAAATCCTATCTATGTAAGCCAAAGCCCGTGCTTTTAACAGCCATCCTCTACTGTCAATGACTGCCAAGTAGAATTACCAATAGTATTTTATAACACGAACTAATCCCAAAACACACACACACACACACACAAACAAAAACTCTTACTGTACTCTAATGCAGAGCTTCCCAAAGCACTGCTCAGTGAAAAAACTATCACACATTAACAGTTCTGTGACCACGTAAGTGTAAGAATTGTTGTATTAAAAAGAGATGATCAAATTTCCATATTGCAGGGATTCTCAGAATTTTTAATATGCTAATCCACACTGTGAATTTCCAAGAAGTAAACACATTAAGCAGAATTTTCCATATATATTTAACCAAAGTTACCACTCTTCACAGGTCATTGCCTAGAACTGTTTTTGTTAAATGCATCTTAGAAACTATGTATCTAGAGCTAATCAATTAATCCCATTTACATCAACTAAGTGAATTATTGTGCTTTAAAGGATGTAGCTGGTAGTATTAAGCAAGACGGGCTCTTTCCAATTGCCAAAACTATATGCAAGTTCACTTAAGTTACTTCACAATGCAAATTTAGTACAAGAATATGTGACGTAGTATGGAAGCACATGAAAAGTCTCCACAATTAGACCTCACTGAAAATTGAAACACTAGTTAGCATAAAGTAAGACTGGTATCCAGTAAGAACTCTAAACATTGTCATAACAGCTTCCTCATTCTGCCTCTACTATGAAAGTGGTTATGTTTTACTCTCCACTATGACTACTTTCTCTACTACCTGGTTTCTAATGTCCTAAGCTTCTACTTACTGCTTTCTTTGCTATCTCATAGTCAAATTCCATAAGAAAGAGGATTACATTCAGTTAATTTACCACTCTGTAAGACAGAACTACTGTACAGCTCTTGGATCAAGCTAATTTATAAGCCAATGGCCTGCATATATATCACTGATGCCAATCTGTTGTCCAATTATGGCAAAGTGGAGGGGACTCATGACACAAAGTGTAACACTGATGCAAGCCCTTACAGCTATTTTTTTTTTTTTTGGTTGGTTTTTTTTTTCCCCAAAAAATGAGCTGCGACTGTCGCTCACACTTGGAGCATTATGCTCAGGTTATGATCTCACAGTCTGTTGGTTCGAGTCCCCACGTCAGGCTCTGTGTTGACAGCTCAGACGCTGGAGCCTGCTTCGGATTCTGTGTCTCCCTCTCTCTCTGCCCCTCCCCCACTTACATTCTGTCTCTCAGTTACAAAAATAAACATTTTAAAAAATTAAAAAGAAAATTTTTATCTAGTAAAAAATTTCACATGACCATCTTTTTCTTTGATAAACCACCTACACTAGGTCAATCGGTAAATCTCATCATACTTGCTGACTCATATTCCACTTCTAGGTGAAAATGTCATGGCCATGTTGAGAGCCAATGACCAGGTTTTAGATCATGTGACTTTACCTCTGTTCAGAAATAATTAGATAGGCTAGATACCCAAAGGACAACCCATTCACTTATGTGGTCTGCCTCAAAAAGGTGAGAAAGGCCAATATGATTTATCCCAAGAAATGGGATAAACAAAGCAGACAGGCCAGCAGAGCCATAGAGGGGCAGTAGGACAGCTAGTGGAAGTCGCAAAGGAACAGGAAACCCTAGGGAGCAAAGGAATTGGCCAACAGGAAAAACAGGGGGAGCTGAACAGAAAAGGCATGTAAAGATGAGCAACAGACAGGCTATGTGCCTGCATTTGGGAGTTACTGCTAGCTCCTATGAACTGAGCCCTTGGATTTCTAGATCTTTTCTGTATCCTTTATAAAAACTTTCCTTTTGACTAACTAGCTTAAGTAACTCTTTTCCTTGCAACCAATCTTATTTAAATTCAAATGAGGAAAATGTAATTCATTTCACTGAAATGAAACTGTACAGTTCAGGTGTTAAAAGAGTATGGACGGGGCACCTGGGTGGCTTAGTCGGTTAAGCGTCCGACTTTCGCTTAGGTCATGATCTCGCGGTTTGTGGGTTTGAGCCCCGCGTCGGGCTCTGTGCTGACCGCCGGCTCAGAGCCTGGAGCCTGTTTCAGAGTCTGTGTCTCCCTCTCTCTCTGACCCTCCCCTGCTCACGCTGTCTCTCTCTCTCTCCTAGAAATAAATATATATATATATTTTTAAAAATTTTAAAAATTTTTAAAAAAAGAGTATGGACTATAGAGAGAATGCTTGGGATTGAATCCCAGGTCCTTTACTCTAAGATGCATAACTCTAGACCGGTTACCTAGAGCCTCCAATTCCCATCTGTAAAATGAAAATATAGAGTATCTCCATCTCAGTAAGGCTATGAGGATTAAATGAGATGTTTGTAATGTGCTTTGTGTATATAGCAAGCACTGAATAAATGTTAGCTAATACTATTAATCTGCATGCACTTTTCTCTCACTCAACATAAAAATCTTATCCTTAGACCATAAATAAGAAAGAAGAAATAAATCTTATTTCTGAATGTAAAAAATCTCACAGTGTTTTTTAAAAATTTACTAGACCACTGTAACCACAATGCCTTAACTCTAGGAAATTTCTCACCCTTTGTACAATTTGCATATAATATCAAACACTCTGAAATATCTTTTATTTTAATGAAATGATATACCTTATCTAAATCATCATTTTAAAAAATTCCAAAACATAACAACTTTTAAAGCTGACAACAAAAGACACCCATTTTATAAAACAATAAATTATTTCTTTTATTCTAAGGTTATCATATCTGGAATCAATTTGCAGCCCTACTAAAATAATAAGAAATACAAAGAGAACAAATCTATAGTAGCTCCTATTCAGGCCTTTTAATAACAAAAGGCATCAAATCCAAAGACTAGTGGTCTCATTACCATTTACGTGATTTTAATCCTACTAATGCCTGGATCATATTAGATAAACTTCATATGTTAAAATAGTTATTTGCTTCCTGGGAACAATTCACAGTTATTTTAATAATTATTTATCATCCTCCTGACATGGATAGTTGGGTTCTCCTGTTTGATAGCAAAGATATTCATTAAATCAACCTTAAAAATGATATCAAAATTTTTTTTCATTTTTTTAATTTTTATTTTTTGAGCGAGAGAGTGAAAGATCAAGCAGGGGAGGGGCAGAGAGAGGGGGAGAGAGAATCCCAAGCAGGCTCTGCATAGTCAGTGCAGAGCCCTACACAGGGCTCAATCTCATGAAACATGAGATCATGACCTGAGCCAAAATCAAGAGTCGGACACTTAACCAACTGAGCCACCCAGGTGCCCTTTTCTTATAAAATGAAACATATACCACCTATGACCCAGAAATTCAACTGCTAAAAATTTAAACAACAGAAATGAAAATATATTTTCACAAAAAGACTTATAAGAATATTCACAGCAGTTTTATTCATTATAGCCAAAAACTGGAAATATTCCAGGTATCCATCAATAGAAGGGATAACCTGCAAAAAAAAAAAAGGAAGAGGACACTTGCTTCTCTCTCTGCCCCTCCCCTGCTTGCATGCTCACAAGCATGTGCTCTCAGTCAAAAATAAATTAACTTAAAAAAAAAAAGTTTTTTCCTTTTTCTTTTCTTTTTTTTTTTTTTACAAATACTTTATTGTCAAATTAGTTTCCACATAACACTCAGTGCTCATCCCCACAAGTGCCCTCCTCCATGCCCATCCCCCCCTCCCCCCCACATCCATCAGTCCTCAGTTTTTGTCAGCATTCAAGAGTCTCTCATGGTTTGCCTCTCTCCCTTTCCCCCACCATTTCCGCCCTTCTTCTCCCCCTTGGTCCTCCGTCAAGTTCCTCCTAATCCTCCTATACGTGCAAACATATGATATTTGTCCTTCTCTGCCTGACTTATTTCGCTCAGCATAACACCCTCAAGGTCCATCCATGTTGCTACACATGGCCAGATTTCATTGTTTCTCATTGCCATGTAGTATTCCATGGTATAGATAAACCACATCTTCTTGATCCATTCATCTGTTGATGGACACTTAGGCTCTTTCCATGTTTTAGCTATTGTGGAGAGTGCTGCTATGAACATTGGGGTACATGTGCTGAAAAAGGAAAAAACTTTTGATAGACATAACAAGGTGGATGCATCTCAAAAACATGCTGAATGAAAACCTTACATAAAGAAGTATACATGCTGTATGATTCCATTTACATGAAGTTCTAGAATGGGCAAAATTAATCTATGCTGAAAAAATCAGAATAGTGAGAGTGACTGCCTCTAGGAGGGTAGGGGCAAGAATGGACTGTGAACAGGCATAAAGGAACATTTTGAGGTAATGTACTCTACTGTATCTTTTTTTTTAGTGTTTGTTTATTTTTGAGAGAGAGAGAAAGAGAGTGTGAGTTGGGGGAAGGCAAAGAGAGAAGGAGACACAGAATCTTAAGAAGGCTCCAAGCTGTCAGCGCAGAGACCAACACGGAGCTCAAACCCTTGAACCTTGAGATCATAACCTGAGCTGAAGTCAAATATTTAACTGGCAGAGCCTCCCAGGTGCCCCTACTATATCTTGATAAGAGGTTGGCTTATGCAGTGCATAAAATTTCCAAAAATATAAACTTAAGATATGTAAATCTTACATCAAAAGAAAAAAAATAAAAAGAATATTTCATTTTAGAATGTTGATAATATGTATGCTAAATTTAATAATTAAGCATAATGATATCAACTAGTTACTTTGAAATACATCCAAAAGCAGATGAATAAATGGATGATCAAGGAATTAGTTGGATTAATATGTAATAAAATATAGTAAAATGTTAATTATACAAAATAGATAAAGGCATGCAGTGTTCACTGTAAACTTTCAACTTCACTACAGCTTTGAAATTTTTCATAATCATATGTAGAGGAAAAAAATCTATCCAATCCCTCAGGTTTCAATTTTTTACTTAAGCTTTTATATTTGGGGCTCCTGGCTGGCTCAGTCAGAAGAGCATGAGACTCTTGACCTCGGGGTCATGAGTTCACCTCACGGTGGGTGCAGAGATTCCTTAAATTTTTTTAAGTTTATTTATTAAGGAATCTCTGCACCCAACGTGGGGCTCAAACTCACCACCCCAAGATCAAGAGTCGCATGCTGCAACACCTGAGCCAGCCAGGCGCCCCGCTCTCAAGGTTTAATTTAAAATCAATATTTCCATTAGCCCTCTCCTGTCACCCTCAGCCTTCTGAACCCTCACTTTTCCTGCCTATAGCACTCACCTGGCAATTTTATGTTAGTTATCTATTCACACATTGTCTTGCATTTATAAAACACAGTGTATGCCTCTTGGGAGCTGACTCGATAGTCAGAACAAGAAAGACAATAGTGATCTGTTGATCCTGCTTTCTATGTAAGTATAAATTCTTTTTATGAGACATAATTTCCAAAAGACAACTAACCTGTCACTCAACAAAAATATAAATACATACATGTATCTGCATATACAACATACACAGATACTGAAAACTAAAGTAAAAACCATGATAACTTTTAACCCAGTAGCCCTTGGTTTTGTTGTTCTGTTCTAGGTTCTCGGCTAGTGAATTCACCAATGCAAAATTAACTGTTGATGCTTTCTCAAAATATTCTGTGAAGACCTCCAACACCAGAGGTCTCAGGTCTTTATCCTAAAAGTTTTCTTGGGGAGTTATGTGGAATCTAATTTTATGACCCTATGAGTCAGAAAAAACACATAAAAAGGGANAATAAAAAATAAAATGAGTCTCTTGTAAGCAGCATATAGATGGGTCTTTTAAAAAAAAAAAAGGGATGACTTTCTTTAAAATTGATCAACATCTCATTGTTCAATACATTTAATTAATCCTAAAAGGTTACTACTTTCCTGCTGCAAAAATTATACACATTTAGGATCTTGAAATCTCCTATCATTTTATAGGTACCTTCTATCTGCATCTGTTAAAGGCCAATAATAAAACATATTAACACTCTTCTGTAATCTTCCTTTATTTATTTATTTTTTATACAGCTTATTTATTTTTGAGACAGAGAGAGACAGAGCATGAGCCAGGAGAAGGGCAGAGAGAGAGAGGGAGACACAGAATCCAAAGCAAGCTCCAGGCTCTGAGCTAGCTGTCAGCACAGAACCCAATGTGGGGCTCAAACCCACGAACCATGTCACCATGACCTGAGCCGAAGTCGGACACTTAACCGACTGAGCCACCCAGGCACCCCTGTAATCTTCCTTTAAACGAAAAATACCACCATAAGAAATCAACATTTAGGTTATGGACAAAAGGAAATAAGCATATATATCATTCATATTTTATAGTAATTTCAAAATTTTTATCCCCAAAAGAAAAGATATGAAGCTAGTACTCAAACAAGTTGGTTATTTTTATAAATTTTATTCTTTTTTTTTTTTTTTTTTAGTTTAGAGATAGAGCATGTGAGTGGGGGAGAGGGGCAGAGGAAGAGAGAGAATCTCAAGCAAATTTCATGCTCAGCACAGAGCCTGACACAGGGCTTGATACCACAACCTCAGGATCATGACCTGAGCCAAAAATCAAGAACTCAACCACCTAAGCCACCCAGGTGCCCCTGGTAGATTTATAATTAATTTTTTGAGGAACTTCCATACTGTTTCCCACCAACAGTGTACAAAGGTTCCCTTTTTCCATATCCTCTCCAACACTTATCTCTTATCTTTTTGACAACAGCCATTCTAACAGGTATGAACTGATACCTCACTATGGCTTTGATTTGCATTTCCCTAGTAATTAGTGACATTAAACATGTTTTCCTACACCTACTGGCTATCTATATGTCTTCTTTGGAAACACATCAATTCAGATTCTCTGCCTTTTTTTTTTTAATAGGCTTCATGCCTAGCACAGAGCCCAATGCAAGGCCTAAACCCATGACTCCAAGACCAAGACCTGAGCCAAGATCAAAAGTCGGCCACTCAACTGACTGAGCCATCCAGGCGTCCTTCCACTGCCCATTTTTAATCAGATTTTTTTTTTACTGTTGAGTTCTATGAGGTGTTGTTGGTTTTTTTTTTAAGTAATCTTTAACACCCAATGTGGGTCTCAAATTCATGACCCCAAGATCAAGAAACATGCTCCACTGACTGAGACACCCAGACTCCCCAAGTTCTATGAGTTCTTTACATATTTTGGATACTACACTCTTTTCAGACATATGATTTGCAAATAACTTCTCCCATTCATTAGGATGCCTTCTTATTTTGATGGTTTCCTTTACTATGCAGAAGCTTTTTGGTTTGATGTAGTACCATTCGTTTATTTTTGTTTTTGTTGCCCTTGCCTTTGGCATCAGATCCACAAACACATCACCAAAACATAGGTCGAGATTGCCACCTATGTTTTCTTCAAGGAATTTTATGATTTCAGGTCTTGAAACATTCAACGTTTTAATCCACTCTGAGTTAATTTTTATGTATAGTGTGAGATAATGGTCCAGTTTCATTCTTTTGCATTCAGCTAACTAGTTTCCCAACACAATTTATTGAACTCCATTGTCTTTCCTCCACTGTATGTTTTTGGCTCCCTTGTCATAAATTTTTCTTCAGTTTGTTTATTTTGAGAATGCATGTGTGAGAGCAGGGGAAGGGTAGAGAGAGAGAGGGAGAGAGAATCCAAGCAAGCCCCACACTATCAGTACAGAGCCAAAAGTAGAACTTCACGTGGGGCTCAAACTCACAAACCATGAGATTATGACCTGAGCCAAGATCAGGAGTCAGATGCTCAACTGACTGAGTTACCTAAGCATCTTTCCCTTGTCATAGTTAATTGTCCATATATATGCAGGCTTATTTCTGGTTTCTCAATTCTGTTCCACTGATTTGTGTCTATTTAAAACAATTTTTTTTATTTTTATTTCGGGGGGGTGGCAGAGAGAGAGGGAGACAAAGAATCTGAAGCAGGCTCCAGGTTCTGAGGTGTCAGCACACAGCCCAGTGCAGGGTTTGAACTCACAAAGCATGAGATCATGACCTGAGCCAAAGCTGGACATTTAACCGACTGAGTCACCCAGGCATCCCTGTGACTATTTTTAACGCCAATATCATACTGTTTGATTACTATAGCTCTGTAATCTGAAATCAAGAGTCTGAAATTTAAAATCTGAAATTTCAGTCTGAAAGCAAGAAGTGTGATACCTCCAGTTTCGTTCTTCTTTCTCAAGACAGCTTTGGCTATTTGGGATCTTTTATGGAAATATTTGTTCTAGTTCTGTGAAAAATGCCAAGGAAATTTAGAGACTGCATTGAATCTATAGATTGCTTCGGATAGCATGGACAATTTTAACAATATTAACTCTTCCAAACCATGAGCACAAAATATCTTTCCATTTATTTGTGACTTTTTCATTTTCTTACATCAGTGTAATATAGTTTTCAGTATACAGATGTTGTACCTCCATGGTTAAATTTACTCCTAGGTATTTTATCCTTTTTGATGCAATTGTAAACGTGACTGCTTTCTTATTTTTTTCTTTCTGATAGTTTGTTATTAGTATAGAGAAAAGCAACAGACTTCTGTATATTGATTTTGTATCCTGCAACTTTACTGAATTAGTTTATTAGTTTTAACACTTTTTTTGGTGGAGACTTTAGGATTTTTTGTGAACAGTATCATGTCATCTGCAAATACTGACAGTTTTACTTCATACTTTCCAATGTCAATGCCTTTTATTTCTTTTTCTTGCCTTACTGCTATGGCTAGGACTTCCAATACTGTCCTGAATAAAAATGGCATCCTGTCTTATTCCTGATCTTTGAGAAAAACCTTTCAAGGTTTGTTTGTTTTTTGAAAGATTTTATTTTTAAGTAATCTCTGCACTTACTGTGGGGATCAAACTTACAACCCCAAGATCAAGAGTTACATGTTCTACTGACTGAGCCAGCCAGACACCCATCTGGGTTCTTTTTAAAATATAAGCTCTAAAAAAAACTAAATAAATAAAATATAAGCTCTAATCCCAAAATGGGGCTTGAACTTACAACCCCAAGAGTCACATGCTTTACCAACTGCCTGAATCAGTCAGGCACCCCAAGCTTTCAGTTTTTCGCCATTGAGTATGATGTTAGCTCTGGGTTTGCCATACATGGGCTTTAGTATGTTGAGGTACATTTTCTCTATACCCACTTTGTTGAGAGTTTTTATCGTAAATGGATGTTGAGTTTTGTCAAATCTGTTTTTCTGCACCTATTGAGATATTTTCTCTTTCATTTTGTTAAACTACATTTATAACATAAAAAAAGAGGAATATGCCATATCAAATGGAAAACTTATCCTGGCTTAAATTAAAGTACCTGGAACACATTCAATGTATTCAAAATTTCTTATAGGAAATGTGAGGGAATACTTGAACACTCTGTTATCCCTAAAAAGCAAAAAAGTATTTAACATTAAAAAATAATATAACTCTGGGGCACCTGGGTGGCTCAGCTGGTTAAGTGTCAGACTTCAGCTCAGATCATGATCTTGCAGTTTGTGAGTTTGAGCCCATGTCAGGCTATGTGCTGACAACTCAGAGCCAGGAGCTTGCTTCGGGTTCTGTCTCCCTCTCTGTCTGTCCCTCCCCCACTCATGCTCTATCTCCCGCTCTCTCTCTAAAATGAATAAACATTTAAAAAATAAATAAAAATAATATAAATCAAGCACTACATGAGAAAAGTTGTCCATGTAAGTCTTAAAATAACAATGATCTGATAACTACCACAAAATTCATGATTTATTAAATTAACATAAAAACAATAACTACAAGATAATTCAAGGTGCTTATATAACTGTGCCTCCATCTTAGGTAAAGCCTCCTACGGGACATTTGGAAATAGCAGACAGCTTGGAGATCTTAACAGTCAATATAGTCAGATTCCAAGACAGTTCTATTGCCACAGTCCTCTCTTCATGGCTCCAGAGTAGTTCTTATAATGAGGAAGGGATGGCCAGCAGCCATAATTTACCCCCCTCCCATCAATAATTTGTACAGTGACTCAGTCTCCCTCATCTCTAACCCTAACAATCAAAGTACTTCAGGAAAATTAAACTTAGCTTCTTATCAGATAAAAAGCTGAGCATAAATGATTTAGTGGTTATAATAAAGACTGATCTATACTAAAAATTCTCTTTTTAGATAAAGTACCTATTTAAAGAGAGGGAGGGGGCAGGAAAAGGATGGCCTTTAGGTTGCCAACTCACATTAGTAAATCATTCATTTCACACATATTTACTACAGATCTTTTATGTGTCAAGTATTTTACCAAGGACTAGGAATTAAAAAAAAAAAAAGTAGGATACAATTCCTATCTTAAAAGAGCTCATAGTGAAGTAGAGAAGTCAGCAAAATAATCAGCATAAAAAGTAAAAAGTAAAGTTGGAAGCAGCCCATACAAACCCAAAACTGTCTAGACCCAGACCTTTCTATGAAAGAAAAATAAGTTTCTATATTGTTGAAGACGTGTTAGATCTCTACTACAAGCAGCCAAACCTATATCCAAACAGAGTGCTCTTTATACTAATGGAAAAAGACCATTTTCCCCTCCAGAAAAAGAAAGGCATTGGCTGTAGGAACAGACAGAAAGAGAAATATGAGAACATTTTAATAAGAAAAATTAAACACTTTCAAGTGAAAATTAGGGAGAAAAGGAAAAGTTCAGCAAGTTTCTGACTTGGGTAAATGACCAAGGTGAAAAAGTTTGAAAGAGCCAGGTATGTTCACTTGACAATGCTGAATTTCCAAGTCCTAGAAGACATTTAGGTGGATTTTTTTTTTCTATAGGCAATTCCACCTCCTAACTCCCATCTATATATCCTTGCTAGTATCCTCTTGATGCCCTGTGGCAGTCCAAAACTACCCAATGATTACAAATTTAGGTTTCATACTGATAAGGATGTGAGTCTTTTAAAGGAAGAATTTTCCACTTCTTTGCTAATGAGACTGATCAAGCTTAATAAAATTATAAATTCCTTAAGAACAAAGTCAATATTCCCCTCCCCAAATACCAAGCAATCACTCAATTATTGACACTTGACTGAAGGGCTTAAAGGAGGGGCGCCTGGGTGGCTCAGTTGGTTAAGCGGCAGACTTCGGCTCAGATCATGATCTCATGGTTTGTGAGTTCAAGCCCCACGTCAGGCTCTGTGCTGACAGTTCAGACCCTGGAGCCCGCTTAGGATTCTGTGTCTCCCTCTCTCTCTACTCCTCCCCAACCCCGTCTGAAAGAAAAAAAGAAAGAAGGAAAGAAATCCACTTCACTTATGAAAGGCTGCTAACCTTTTTCTAAAGAAGAGTCTAGCTTTTTCCTAAATGCTCTACTCCTATTAACAGAACCTGTAAAAGGGAACCTTCAGTATCTTGCCTTGTTTTTCATTGCAGCATGATGCCTGGCACATAATAGCCAATACACTCTTCAAATAAACAAATAACTAAACAGTGCATTTACCTGGGGATCCCCCAATTTCAAAAGAGGATTTGTGCACCATGTAAGAACAAGAGCCTTGGACTCAAACAAACGAACACACCAGGATTCAGATACTGATGCCACAAGTTCCAGCTATGTAACCCTGAGCAAATCACTTAATGTCTCCAAATCTCAGTAACTTCACCTACCTTATATATTTAAGAGAAATCAATGAAACTAGATAAAGTTTGGCATATGGCATTTGATAAGTGGCAGTCATATTAATAGAAACTATGCATCCCATCTTTCAAACAATTAAAAAAGGCCAGANAACTAATTTGACAATAAAGTATTTGTAAAAAAAAAAAAAAAAAGGCCAGAGAATGTTATCCTATAATCTCCTGAAACATACTATGGTGACTTTATCAAATGCTATAGTGTTTTCAGATATCCTTCATTCCTCTACAATCACATTCTTCAAACACACAATCTGAACAATAGCAGTAAAAGAAAATTTGGGGGAGGGAGAAGGCTAATGCAATTAACTTGTATTTTCAAAAACCTTCAGTTTTTCACCATCCTAAATCAATCTTTATTGTTGTTCCTTCTCATTTCTTTCCTCCTTTAAAAAAAAAATGAGTTTTATTAATCTAATCCTGTGTGGATCTTGGTTTACTCAAGCTAAAATTATTTGGTAAAACATCTGTCTCAAAAGAAAAACAAGTAACATTCTTTTCAAATTCCATACAACCGCGTGGGATAATTATAAAAAGCATTTGTAAAATTCACTCCAGTCCCAACTGCCACTTTCCATTGCAAATTAATTTTCATACTATTATTTTCCAAGCTTGTTCTGACACTTGACTTTTCTCTAAATGTAGCTAGACTTAGCTTAAGCTAGAAAAAAACAAAGCACGTATTTTTACCTACAAGCAGATGTCATTAACTATAAACAGATTTTTTTCACTTAAAAACTTGTCCCAAAACTAGTTCTTTTCTTTAAACAAAAATCTTGGAGGCCCCTGGATGACTCAGTCTGTTAACATTCCACTCCTGATTTCGACTCAGGTCATGATCTCACAGTGAGATTAAGCCCCTCATTGGGCTCTGAGCTGGAGGTAGAGCCTGCTGAAGATTCTCTCTCTCTCTCTCAACCTCTGCTCCTCCCCGATGCATGAATGTGCACTTGCTCTCTCTTTCTCTCTCTCTCTCTCTCTCTCAAAAAACACAAAAAAATCTTCAATTTCAAGTTTTTAAGTTTTTATATTTCACATAAAATATGACAGAATATTTGCTTAGAGGAGAAAATAACTTCAGATGTCAAGTTCCCAAACAAGCAAATTGTTTCTTCAAATCATGATACTGACCTTGTAAACTAGTAAAATAAACAAAAGAGCTACAAACAACAGATCAAGGGAAAAGAAGTTATCTACAGAAGGGTCTCATCGATGGAAAATGGGCCTTTCCAAGGAAGATAACAATTCTTTCTCCTAACTCAGTCTATTAGGGAAATCGCTATAAAGAAAGTTCTATAAATCTGCCAGTTAATAAATACTAAGTAATTATTCGCCTTCCATTAGTTAGTAGTCTGGTAAAATAATAGAAGTATTTCTGCTGAAAGGACTATTTTACAGTTTCAAAGATTTTCTTTTCATTGAATATTGCCCTCAAGGGACTCTCAGTCTAGATAAATCAGACAAATACAAAAGACAAGACCTTGTCATTTTCAGAACTCAGATCACTGGTTTTAAATATGTTTAGGACATGATAAAGGCCAAAGACAAGTAGCAACGTGTAATATTTCAGTGACATAATTTGAATTAGGTATAAGGTCTGATATCCCTGCTCCAGTTCCTTAGGATTCTCACCTTCATAAAGCTATGCAGTTTCCTCTGGTGATGCTTAAGCAATAAATATTAACTGATTTTTTTTAATTAGAATTTTCTTCTAATTAAAATCCCCCTGAAGGAAATGAGAGCAAAAATTAATACAATCTTTCTGGAAGAGAACTGAGCAATACATCTCAAAACTATTTTTTTTAATGTTCTGGCTTTCAAGAATGGCTGTAAGTCAAAGGTTTAAATGATGTTTTCAAAGCTCGCACTCTCTCTCTCATGTTTTGGCTATCCTTGACTCTGTTCAGTATTCAGCCAGACTCTCTATACACAGCAGGGAAAATACACATTGGCACCCCCAATTTAGTCATGGTCTCCAATCTTAGTTATTCTTGTAGAAAGAAAGAGACTTTCTTGTTTCTTCCAGAAGAAAAGACGCAGAAATGGCTCTATTTAGTCCAGTTTGAGATAGGGGATGGGAGTAACTAGGACTAGCATTTTCCCTGGGACTACAGGAATTAGAAGACAGCTTCCCATAGCAAAGGATGCTAAGGAGAAAATTAACATATAAATATAAATATACACATAAACATAAATATATCTATCCTTTGATCCAGCAATTCCACTTTTAGAAATTAAAACTTAACACTGTGTGCCAGACAGTTTAAATAATTTACAAAAATTAACTCATTTAATCTTTTTTTAAAATTTTTTTTAATGTTTTATTTATTTCTGAGAGAGAGACAGCGTGAGCAGGGGAGGGTCAGAGAGAGAGGGAGGCACAGAATCTGAAATAGACTCCAGGCTCTGAGCTAGCTGTCAGCACAGAGCCCGACGCGTGGCTCGAACCCACGAACCGTGAGATCATGACCTGAGCCGAAGTCTGACGCTTAACCGACTGAGCCACCCAAGCGTCCCTTAATTTTTATTTTTGAGACAGCATGAACAGAAGGGCAGAGGGAGAGAGGAAGACAAGAGAATCTGAAGCAGGCTCCAAGCTCTAAGCCGTCAGCACAGAGAATGACATAGGGCTCAAAACTCACGAACCATGAGATCATTACCTGAGCCGAAGTCGGAGGCTTAGCTGACTAAGCCACCCAGGCACCCCACTCATTTAATCTTCAAAACAACTCTATGAAGTACATACTATTTATTATTATACCATTTTATAGATACAGAAACTCAGACACAGAAAAATTACATAATTTGTCTAAGGCCAGAACTACTAAGAGGAATCAACCAGGAATCAAACTCAGATCATCTGGCTCAACCCCTTGCTTGTAAGTACTAAACTTTACTGGCCTCTCTCTTTTTTATCCTAAGAAATTAAAGATGAATGCAAAGATTTAGCTAGGATGATTCATCACGGCATTTATTTTTAACAGCAAAAATTCAGAAATAACCAAAATGTCTACTCATAAGAGATTAGTTGGTAAAGTGATTACATGGACATTAAATTATATGTTAAAATAATAAACACAATTTTTAGCTAATAAAAAATAGTGTTATCATATAATATATATTTAGAATATGGAAAGCTGCCAGTAACATGCAGTTAAGTTTTAAAAATACAGATTGAATAGAGGCTATGAACTTGTTTTGTAACAAGTAAATATTGATAATATAGGGAGCATAGTCAATAATACCGTAATGTTTATTTATTTATTTTGAGAGAGAAAGAGTGGGGGGGGAGGAATCTATATCTAGACTTACAGTGAGGATCATTTCATAATTTGTAAAAATATCAAATCACTATGATATATCTTAAACTAATAAGATATTATATGTCAATTATACTTCAATTAAAGGAAAAAAAGATGGACTACCTGGATAGCTCAGTGGTTAAGCATTTGACTCTTGATTTCAGCTCAGGTCATGATCTCACAGTTCATGAAATTGAGCCCCACATCAGGCTCTATGCTAACAGCATGGAGCCTGCTTGAAATTCTCTCTCTCCTTCTCTCTCTGCCTGTCCCCCCACACTCTCTCTCTGTCTCTCTCTCTCAAAATAAATAAATAACATCAAAAAAAATCACACTGGAAACAAAAATGATACCTACAAATGCATACCAAAACCTCTGAAAAAACATCTGTTAAAATGTCAGCAGTACATCACTTCACACGCAGCAGGATGGCTAAAATCAGACAAATAACAAAGGAGTAGCAATTGCAAAGTCAAGGAAACAATCATGATTCTTTAAGAGAATGAAAAGTAATTCACTATAGCTGAGGGTTACTTATTTGCCAATTATTAGCTACCCACATAATTTCCTTAAGTCTTTCAATAATATCTTCCATAGCTTCAAATCTCATTACCCACAAACATAAATTACCCTTGGCAAAATGGTGATTTCACCATACCATTTCTCCAAAATTGTCCATTAAAAATGAATAATCTCTAGTAAGCCATAATATGTGCATAAGAGAAAACACCAGCTATGATGTTTTAGTTTGATATTTTAATCAGATGCTTTGGTAACTAGTTATTGTTTAATCACAAGTAGAAAAAATAGACTCATTATACAATAGTAAAAAGAAGTGATAAGAGGTCCCTTAGCACTCCCTCAATGCTCTCCTAACCACCTGCTCTGAGCCCAGCACCCAGCCAGAGCATGCCACCTGGATCAGGCCTTTGGCCTCCTTGTGGCCACCTTCCATAAGTACTCAGGCAGGGAAGGTGATAAGGACACCCTGACCAAGAAGGAGCCGAAGGAGTCAATCTAGAAAGAAAAGAGCCCACCTCTGGCCCAAAACTGTAAGATGCCAACACTGCAAAGGTGATGGAGGACCTGGACCAGAATAAGGACCAGGTGGTGAATTCACAGGAATATATCACCTTCTTGGGGACCTTGGCATTAATCTACAATGATGCCTTGCAGGGCTGAATAAAAATCAGGAAGGTAGAGACACTCTATAGGGCCCAGGTCAAATCCAGTGATGGGTAAATATACAATTTGGGGGGGGAGGGTGTCAAAAAGAGAGTGATAGGACAGCTTTCAGAAAACATCATTTCAATTTAACTGTACAAATTAAATCAGCCCAGGATTTAGATGTTTGGAGACTTAAACTATTGTTTTTTAAAAAATGCTTCAACTAACATTCATGCATACTGAGTAATGAAAATGGTATCATTATTTGTTCAGATTAAAATCAAACAGGAAAGATTACAAAGCATTAACTAAAAACAAATATGAACACATAGTTCTACAGAACTTATTTTTCTTTAAAAAGTAACAGAAAATGTGATGCTTGTTTAGCTGTGCTTTGATTTGTGCATGAATGTTATGACCATGTTTCTAGGTAACATCAAAGTTTTGTTAATGCTGAGACCATGGGTGGAAAACAGTTACAAATACAAAGAGGTCCTCATCCCATATTTCTGTATGTGGTATATTCTTCTTTTCCTATGTTGAATTCTAATATAGCAGTCCAGTCTGTCCCATAGTTTAAACCACATGGTTAAGGAATGAAAATATCTCCTGAAGTACAGTCTTGGTATAATCATCCAGAAGAAGACAGATCCCTGGACATGAAACTAGAAACAGGAAAGTGTACCTTAGATAGATCTGAGAGGAATGGACTGTTTGACCCCCATCTAAGGCCTAGACTTAAGGAAACATGCTGAAAGGAAAAACAGCCTCCGTCATATGACGGCAGGCCATAAGCTAGCTAGGACATTATCTCTTTCAGAGACCACAGATCAAACAGACCTAAACTATACCTTGCAAACCAGATGACTGACTTGAAAGCTACTCTCTAGCTTCATTATCCTTGTTTTGTTTTCAGCCTTTAAAAAAGTCTTATTTCAGGGACGCCTGGGTGGCTCAGTTGGTTAAGCGTCCAACTTCAGCTAAGATCATGAGCTCACGGTTCGTGGGTTTGAGCCCCGCGTCAGGTTCTGTGCTGACAGCTAGCTCAGAGCCTGGAGACTGCTTCAGATTCTGTCTCCCTCTCTCTCTCTGACCTTCCCCTGCTAGCTCTCTCCCTATCAGAAATAAATTTTTTTAAAAAGTCTTATTTCAGGGTTGCCTGGTTGGCTCAGTTGGTAGAGTGTGCCACCAGAGTGGCCACAAGAGTGCCAATAGAGTGGTACACTCAACCAACTGAGCCAGCCAGGCACCCCTCCTTAAAAAAATAAAATCTTTAAAAAAAATGTTAAGAAAAAAGTAGCATTCTATAAGAACACTAGAGAAACAGAAGAGGCAGGGAGCTCTGAGGTCAAGTCAACCCTTCCCATGTGATGGCTTTCCTTCCATTACTAACCTTGGAAGACTGAGGTTTCATTAAAAAATATATGTATATATGTATATACGTATACATTCCACTACATATATATATAATGGAATATTACTACCGTTAAAAAAAGAATGAGATCTTGTCATTTGCAGCAATATAGATGAACCTAGAGGATATAATGCTTACGCAAAACAAGTTAGTAGGACAAAGATGAATACCATATGATTTCAGTCATATGTAGAATTTAAGAAACAAAACAAATGAACAAAGGAAATAAGAGAGAAAGAATGGACTCTTAAATGCAGGTAACAAATTGGTGGTTGCCAGAGGGGATTTGAGCGGGCAGGAATGATACACTAGACAAAGAGGATTAAGAGTATACTTATTGTAATGAGCACTAACGTAGAGAATTGTTGAATCAATATATTGTACAACTGAAACTAATATTACATTGTATGTTAATTATACTTCAGTTAAAAATAATAGTAAATAAAAAAGAACTGGAAAAATTCTGTACAAGTACCTAGAATCAAATTAAGGTCTAAAGAGGCACTACAGTCAAGATTCAGCAACCTTCTGTAATGTTTGAAATGTTTATAACAAGAATGCATTACTACAATAAATAAAATAAAAAACAATTTAGCAATAGACAGGTAAGTGAAAGCAGGAAGGTGCTGATATACTAGAACCATGACAGAATGAGTCAAAACTGGATAGAAAAACAGATGAGCAGAGTTTCTAATCATTTGGACAAAAAAAGAATTTCAAGGCCAAGCAGAAAAAAATCAATTAGAAACTAGATCTCCAAATAGGAAAATTCAAGATGAGTAAAACAAGATGCACAGGTTGTAAAGAAAGGAAACCAGACTACCAGGAGGGACACAAGGGCAATTACTCTGCTTCCTATGAAAGCAAGCACTTTTCCCAAGTTCTCCTACAGAAATACTTCAGAACATCTTATGTAACAGATTTTTAAATTTTGTTTTCCAAAGTATCAAGAATTTCAACTCCAAAGATAAAGTACAGAAGGATAAGAAAAAAATGCAATGAAAGTAACTGGCCTAAGAAAACAGGGAGAAAAAAGTCATAACTTACTCTAATATAATCTTCATTTATTACTTACCAGTTTTCCTGTTCTGGTCCCAATATTATGACTTACTAGTTCTCTTCCAGTCTCAACATTTCTGCCAAACTGAGAATCTATTCATTGTTTGTCACTTCAGTACATCTGCCACTACTACTGTCCCTTAACCTAATAAACCCTCCCTGTTCCTCTCCCTCAATCTTCTTCACTCCCTAGTCCCTATAATGTATTTATAAAGAAAAGTTTTGATTCAAAGCTAGAAAATCATTTTGAGTCCCATTTAATTCCATTTAAAATACATATGAAAGTAAGCAAATTATTTAACTTTGACAGACCCCGCAGGATAACTCACTATATTTCTATCAAGAGTCTGTGAGATAATGTATATGAAAATGCTCAATATTTTTTAAATAAATGAACTGATGATCTAATCTGATAGTCTCTGACTATAAAGAAAATGCCTAAATAAATGTAAGTTATGTGACACATCTAAAGAAAACTGACTTCCCCAACACAATAATATGGAAAAAACAGGTGGCATAAGTGAAAAAAAAAAAAAATTTAAAGTAGTCTCCATACCCAGCGTGAGGTTTGAACTAAGCACCCTGAGATCAAGTGTCACATGCTCTACCAACTGAAACAGCAAGGCGCCCCAGCACAAGTAAAATTTACAACAAAGAACACACATAGATCTAGGAGCACCTGGGTGGCTCAGTCACTTAAGCATCCAACTCTTGGTTTCAGCTCAGGTCGCGATCTCACAGCTTCATGTGTTCAAGCCCTGCATCGGGCTCTGTGCTAGTAGTCTGGAGGCTGCTTGGGATTCTCTCTCTCCCTCTCTCTCTGCCCCTCCCTCACTCATAGTGCCTCTCTCGAAATAAATAAACTTTAAAACAAATTTTTTTTTAAAAAACACACATAGATCTAAACCTTTCTAAAGACTGTACAAAACTGTATGTGGGGGATATATATACATATACACACATACATATATTCCAAGAAATTCTGACTTTTCCACCGTATATTATTCACCCAAATATTTAGATTGAATGCTGTTTTAACTTATAATGTTATAAGAATGGTTTTTTTAATATATTTGGCTTTTGAAAGTATAATCTATTACAAAATTATTTTTCAATTAAGTCTTATATTTTACACTGTTCTGTCCAGATAAATTTCCTAATATGTACAAACAGCAAGCATTATAAAAGCTTCATGAGCCACTATGGTTATAGTAGGCTGAATCGTGTCCCCCCAAAATTCCACCAGAATTCCAGAATGTGACCTTATTTGGAAATAGGGTCTTTGGTGATGTAATTAGTTAAGGATCTCAAGATGAAATCATCCTGGATATATGATGCCCCCGAAATCCAATGATTACTTTCTTAATAAAAGAAAGGAGATGTGGACATAGAGACACAAAAGAAGGCCATGTAAAGATGAGGCAGAGATCAGAGTGATTGCTGTCCCAAACCAAAGAAGCCTAGAGCCATCAGAAACTCGAAGCAGCAAGGAAGGATCCTTCCTTAGAGTATATAGCAGGAGCACTTCCCTCCCAGCACCTTGATTTCAGACTTATTGTCTCCAGAACTGTGAGAAAATAAGTGTTGTTTTAAGCCACCAAATTTGCAAGATGTGTTATGACAGTGCTGGAGAGCTAAACTGTAGCTATCACGTAATACACTGTACTCCTGTTAAAACGTCTTAAAAAATAAAGATTATTTCTCTGGTGTTTTCCTATAATAGTGTGAAGGTCCCCTCAAAATACACTTTTTTTTCCCTCTTCTTAATCTTTTTGTTCCTATACTCCAGAAAAATCAATATCTATAAAACTGTACATATTTTTTTTAATCTAGCCTGTCTCAAATTCAGTAGTTGTATGAAATATTTCCACAGGCAAAATTACTTTTTCATTCTTTTTTTTTCAGTAAACAATGAAACACAGATATAACTAAAAACAAAAACAAAAACAAAAAAACCTCTAATGAAAAATTCTAAAATGCTAAAATGGAGACATTGGTAAGTATATGAAAAAATTAAATAATTATGAAACTATAAAGTTACCTTTTCCTTTAANACTGCGAGATCATGACCTAAGCGAAAGTCGGACGCTTAACCGACTAAGCCACCCAGGCGCCCCGAGAAATGAGAATTTTAAATGAATAGCCTTTACTTTATAATTTCATAACCCAAGTCATTACTTAAGTTCAGCAATAATTAAGTAACAGAGTATTAAATCTTGTAATACCTAATGATCTCAGTTTTGACAACAGCAATGTTTTAAAATTAAGAAACAGTAGGGGCACCTGGGTAGTTCAGTCAGTTAAACATCTGATTCTTGATTTCAGCTCAGGTCATGATCTCACGGTTCATGGCATCGAGCCCCACAGTGGGCTCTGCACTGACAGAGAGGAGTCTACTTGGGATTCTCTCTCTCCTTCTCTCTCTGCCCACCCCAGCTCACACTCTCTCTCTCAAAATAAATGAATATTTAAAATAAATAAACACTAGTCCACCACCAACACAGTGATTTAGTCAGGGTCTTCATTTTTATAACAGTTTTTAATGAAGATGATCATGTCTGGCACATAATAATACATAACACATAAATTAACATACAACTGAGAAATAAAATTGCTGCTGAAAAAGTTATTTCGAGAGGTTAGGTTTGGTAAGAATTCATTATTTTGATACTTGTCTCTAAAATTTAAAAGCTTACCCTGAAACCTTTCTCAAAACACTTTACCACTATCTTTTCCCAATACTGTACTTCCCTATCCACTAGTGCTAAGTTTACCTGTAGATTTCTGGTTCTATTAAATGCCTATGTTACTTGTTACCTCCCACAAAGTTCCGAAAGGTGATCAGGGACATGTTTGGATATACACCATTATAGAATATCTCCAAAACTAATCAAATGGCAATTTTATTTTCCAAAGTACACACTCTTTATAAAGGAGGAGTCAGAGCCCAATGATATACTTGTATTCTGTATACAGAATGTGTTTGAGACCCCAAGTCCTAAGGAACTTTCTCCCCATACCTATCCACCCTCTCCAGCATCAACTGCTCTAAATCCATCCATTTCCACTCCTTTTTCTCCCCTCATTTATGCTCACATCTGTCCTATACATTTTTTTAAACTCTCATTGGACCCATTTCTGCAATTTAATTCAAGCATAGCTAACTAACCACTAATCACTCAGACAACCCAGATTAAAAAACATATTTAAAAACAATAATAATAACAATAATAAAGTTTTTATCCTTAAAGTGTTCAAAGTTTTCCAACCAGATTTTTTTTTTTTTTTTTTTTAAAGTAATCTCTACACCCAATGTGGGGCTCAAACTCAGGACACCATGATCAAGAGTCACATGCTCCTCTTACTGAACCATCCAGGCGCCCCTCCAACCAGATATTCTTACCTCTCAAAATCAGACGACTCAAACAAATGGTCTTAATCTGCTGTTTCCTATCCTTTCTCCTGCTTTAAGTTTTGCAATGTGTTTTACAACACAAGATTCCAAGTGAAACAATTCTGCAGTAAGACTATCCTTGATATAAATTCTCAAAATAGAGCAAGTTATACTGGAGTTCAGGCTTAGGTAATTTCCAGTCCAGTATTTGCCAACAGTGGTGTAACCATTCACTCACAAGAAGAGGCATATGGGTGGTGCAGACAAGTGCATCAGTTTCTCTTTTCTTTTCTTTTCTTTTCTTTTCAAGTAGACTCCACATCCAGCATGAAACCCAACGCGGAACCCAACATGGGGTTTAAATTCACAACCCGAAATCTAGACCTGAACTGAGATCAAGAGTTGGATACTTAACAGACTAAGCCACCCAGACACCCCAATGCATCAGCTTCTTATCCATAAAGTAGACTGAATTAAACAATCTGTACAGTTAACTTATAACTCTAACATTTTATGAAATGCAAAGATCTTGATTAACTCCACATGTCACTGATCTTTCTGACATACTGGACACTGAGAAATATTCCCTTTCTATGAATCACTTTTTATGACTCCGGATTTCCAACACAGAAAACTCTTAATTTATAATGGTTTAACCATATGAGGTTATAATCTGTCATGTAAAAAATAAAAATTCAGAGGGCAGTTATGACAATCTTACTATAAATCATTAAGAACCAGGTTCTTTCTAGGGTTTAGATCCTTATCTACATAGCCAAGATGCCTGCTGCAGCTCCAATCTTTATATAAGCGGGTCAGTCTCAGGAAAGAGAAAAGCTGGGAAGGTATACCCTTTAAGAATATTTCTGGGATACTGAGCTCATTTGCACTTACATCTAACTGGCCAGAACTTATTCACATGTTCATTAGAAACTGGAAAAGAAAAAAAGAAGAGAAATGAAATTTGAAAATAGTCTCTCTTCTGCATGGCCACATAACTAACCAAAAATCAGGAGTTCTATCACCCTCAAGGAGAAGAACAGCTACTGGGAAAAACTAAATCTCTCTCCCAAACTTGTCAATCCCATCTTATATGGCTCCTTTCATTTTCCATCCTCTTAGCAATAGATTCCCCAAAACTCAGTCCTTGGTTCTCTATTCCTCTGCTCTACACCAAATTTCTGAGGGCATTCACAGTGCCATAATAACTCTATCCTAATGACTCTCAAGTCTTTGTGTCCAGCCTTTACTTGTCCCCATTTCTGAAGTCTGCATTTGAATGACTATAAACTAAAACCCACCTATCTTCCAAGTTCACAAAGACAAATAAATTTTAACGGAAAAAATTTTCAACCACCTATTTAAGTAATGGTATCACAGGTATCCCAGAGTTTCTTGTTTGGAATTTTTGTATCACTTCTGACTCCTCTTTCACTTCCCACAAGCCATGGGATTCACGTCATCATGAGCTTCTAAAGAGATAAAATAAATTGGACTTGGTGAGGCTTACAGAGCATATGACTCAGGACGTGGATTTATCAAATTGGCTTTGGCCCCCCCACAACTCTACTAAAATGTTCTAAAGTCACTGTCTGTATTACCAACTCCATAAGCCCACTTATCCTTATTATCAAGTCCATGAGGGACACCTGGGTGGCTCAGTCGGTTAAGCATCCAACTTCAGCTAAAGTCATGATCTCACGGTTCATGGGTTTGAGCCCCGCATTGGGCTCTGTGCTGATTCTGTGCTGGCTCTGTGCAGAATCTGTCTTCAGATTCTGTGTCTCCCTCTCTCCCTGACCCTCCCCTGCTCATGCTGTCTCTATCTCTCTCTCAAAAATAAATAAAACATCAAAAAAATTTTTTTAAATCGATGAGTCTATTTATTATAGACTCTTTGTGTCCCTCCAAAACTCATACATTCCCAATGTGATAGCATTTGGAGATGGAGCAAAGTGATGGTATCTGAAGGTGACTAGGCCATGAGGGCTCTGTCCTCAGAGTGAGATGAGTGCCCTTATAAAGGAGGCTCCAGAGATTTCCCTTGCCCCTTCCACCATGCAAGGATATGATGAGAACACCACTATCCATGAACCAGGAAGCCAGCCTCACGAGACCCTCAATCAGCCTGAGCTTTGATCTTGGAATTCACAGCCTCCAGAACTGTGAAAAATAAATGTTCACTGTGTAAGCCACACAGTTGATGCTAAGTTGTTACAGCAGCCCAAACGTACTAAGACACTACTATTAGTCCTCATTATACATCTTCAGAGCTTTTGATATTTATTCATCATATCCTTCTCCTCAAAACTCTCTACACCCAAGGTTTCCATGATATCACACAACCTTAGTTCTCTTGCAATACCTCTGACCACTCCTGACTACTAACGTTCTATCTACTTCTTAAATATTGAATTTTCTCTGGGCTCAATTCTTAGGCTACTCCTTTATTCACCCTATACACATTTCCTCAACAATCTCATTTTTTTTGTTAAATCTGACAATCAGTTGGCTATTGGTAATTGCCAAATTAAATCTCTAATTTTCACTTCTCTTCTTATATCCCGACCCACATATCTAAACACCTAAACGACATCTCTACCTTCCTTGAGTATAGGCAAGCACCTTTAATTTAACATATCCAAAACTAAGCTCAGCATTGCTTTCCTGCATCCAAGTTTATTTCTTCTCCTGAATTCACTATTTGCATTCACAGCATCATCACCCACCCAATTAACAGTTAAAGACTTTGTTACCCTCAATCCATTTCACTATTAAATTTTGCTAATCTGAGCTTTCAAATTTCTCTAGACTCCATAACCTTCCTTTCTATTCCCTGCAAAACCTCCTAAGTTTTCTCACACTGGTCTTTCTCCCTCTAGACCATTGCCATTTGAGTCATATTTCTATGTTGTTTCTTGCTTTTCAAAAGACCCCACTGTCTAAATTCAAGGCTAAATTCCATAGCCTATACACAACTTCCCATAATCTTCTCTGAATCCACTCCAGCAAAGCTCACTTCAATTCCCATCTACACTATATTTCTCTCCATTCCTGGAACAAGACAGTCACATATCTACATGTTTTTCTCTCTGACTGTAATCTCCTTTACCCTCTTATCCACATGGCAATGCTTATTCATCTTACATAACTTGACTCTTGATTTTGGCTCAGGTCATGATCTCAGGGTCATGGGATCAGGCCCTGAGCTGTCCTCTGCACTGAGTGTGGAGCCTGCTTAGAATTCTCTCTCTCCCCTCTGCCCCTCTCCCCAGCTTGTGAAATAGAGAGAGAGAGAGAGAAAGAAGAATGGGGAAGGGGGGAAGGAACCCAGGCTGACTATGAATTACAATGGTTCCATAATAACCAGTAATCAGTTTTTAAAGTGTCTCAACCTATATGGACAAGTACTGTGCATAAGTTTACCTCTTAGCTTATCTCACTTACACCTAAATAAAAGTGATGCAATACCTAAGAAGTATTTCACATCTTACGCTAATATACTTAGATGAGTTGGTATGAAAGAATACAAGAACCTCAAATAATTATGATACTTGACTCCAGGTTAAATATTATCTAGATAAATGGATTAAATTCTAAATATATTAATGGACAGCAAAAGTAAACAAAAAGAGGGGTGCCCAGCTGGTTCAGTCAGTATAGCATGCGACTCTTGATCTCAGGGTCATGAGTTCAAGTTCCATGTTGGGTATGGTGCCTACTTAAAAAAAAGGGGAAAAAAAGATATTTAACTTTAAAAAAAAGTAAATAACAAAAAAATTAAAGTCATTAAGGGATTCAATCAATGTGGTCATTATCAATTTTTCTCGGACAAATTTCAGTAAAAGTAGAAGGAACAATAAGATAAATAAACATAGTTCATTAAATAAGTTCACCTGTTAGAAACATAATATTTCCTAATTTTCTAAAAATTGTGCCAGAGTCATTTGCAAAGTCAGGAAAATAACATCTTAATTTCAATTATCAAAACCAATCTGTCATAAAAATCAGTGGTTTTCAAGTTATATTCTCCTCAGCATGACAGTATATTATAAGAGCACAAAACTGGAAATGTATTAAATATCCAATAAAAAAGTGAAATGATGTTAAATTGATATACTCATAAGATGTAATAATTTAGCTACTGAAGATGTTTTTCTGGAATTTTATAGAGTAATCTTTCCTTATTCATCAACATTAAGGAAAAAGTAAGAATACTATGAGTATCTTTTTATCTTATGGCCTTATTTTATAATTTGCTAAGTTAATTTTTTTGAGATAGCTGTAATAATAAATAATACAGAAATCCCATTTCTCCTTACCCAGTTTCTCCCAATGGTAACGTCTTGTAAAATTATAGTACAATATCAACACCAGGACACTGACATTAATACAATCTATTTTCTTATTCAGAGTCCCCAGTTTTACTGTATTTATTCACAGTGGTGTGTGTGTTTCACTTCTATATGATTTATCATATATGTAGGTTCATGTACCCACCACCTAGTCAAGATACAAAATAGTTCTATCACATCAACAATAGCCAAATGGAGATTGAGAGAGCCCAAACGTCCATCAACTGGTGACTGGATAAAGAAGATATGATGTATATGTACATATATATATACATCTATGTAATGGAATATTACTCAGTCATCAAAAAGAATGAAATCTTGCCGTTTACAATGATGTGGATGGAGCTAGAATGTATTATGTTAAGTGAAATAAGTCATTCAGAGAAAGACAAATACTGTATGACTTCACTCATAGGTGAAATATAAGAAACAAAACAGATGAACATATGGGGTGGGGAGAAGAAAAGGAAACAAACCATAAGAGACTCTTAATGATAGGAAACAAACCATGGGTTGACGGAGGGAGGTGGGTGGGAGATGGGCTAAATAGGTGATGGGTAATAAGGAGGGCACTTGTGATGAGCATTGGGTGTTGTGTATAAGTGATAAAAATCATGGAATTCTACTCCTAAAACCAATATTGCACTGTATGCTAACTAAAATTTAAATTTAAAAAAAAAAGGAAGGAAAAAACCCCAAGAAACAAAACAGTTCTATCAACATAAAAATTCCTCCTATTACCCTTTGTTAAATTGATTGATTGATTGATTGATTATGGGGGAGAGGGGCAGAGCCCCAGAGGGGCAGAGAGAGAGAATCTTAAGTAGGTTCCATGCTCAGCTTGGAGCCCAACACAGAGCTGGAATGTCACAACTGTGAGATCATGACATGACCTGAGCTGCAATCAAGAGACAGACGCTTAACCAACTGCACCACCCAGGCACTACCCTCCTGTTACTCTTTTTTTTTTTTTTTAAATGTTTTATTTATTTCTAGGAGAGAGAGAGGGAGACAGTGTGAGCAGGGGAGGGTCAGAGAGAGGAAGTCACAGACTGAAACAGGCTCCAGGCTCCGAGCTGGCAGTCAGCACAGAGCCCGACGCAGGGCCCGAACCCACGAACCGCGAGATCATGACCCAAGCGAAAGTCGGACGCCCAACCGACTAAGCCACCCAGGCGCCCCTCCTGTTACTCTTTTATAATCACATTCTTTTCTTATAGCTTTTTGTATTTTACTTGTTTTCAGTAATTGTGTATTCATTCAGTACATCTTTATTAAACTATGTGCAAAATACTCTTTTTGGATATAATTCAAATTGCGTTAATTATTTTTAACAGTTTGTAAAAGCAATTTTTCAAAAGACAAGGTTATCTTTCAACCCAATTTTAATGCAGATATATGAAAAAATTTAACTAAGAAATATTACTAAAAAAAAGTGTTACTAACTGAAAAGTCACTTTAGGAATACATATAGAGCACATTGATTAATTCCAGGAAAACTGTGGTATTAAGTATACAACATTTCAGTATTATATTATCATAATCTGATTAGCTTTTAGGGAGATTTAGGTAATAAAATTATAGTAATTCCCAAAGAAAACTTTATAATAAAGATTTACAAAATGAACTAGGTTTGTTCTTCACTTACAATTCAAACAAGTACGCAGATTTAGTGGATTTTCTTCCAATACGTTTTTATAGAGGGCTTTACATAAAAAGGACTATTCAAAGGATACAACTCCAGACATAAGAGTATTCAAATGTCTTAAAAGTGTTCCCAAATTAAAACATCTGCCATTCAAAAGAAACTGTTAAAAAAAATTAAAAGACAAACCAAAAACTGAAAGAAACCATTTACAAAACACCTGATAAGGACTTGTATTTGAAAGTTAAAAAACAAACAAAAAAACAAACAATCCGATAGAAAAGAACAAAAATTTGATCTGAGACCTTACAAGAAAATATTCAAATATAATAAACACATGAAAAGGAGATTAAAATCATTAGTCACCATGAAAATGCAAATTGAAACCACAATGAGATACCATTACATATCCACTAGAAGTACAAAAAACACTTTTAGAAAGTAAAAATAAATAAAATAAAAAGATCAACTGGAACTTTTATACATTGCTGGAAAGTATGCAAAATGGCACAGCCAATTTGGAAAAGTTTGGCAGTTTCACACAAAGTTAAACAGAAACTTATCATATGACTCAGCAATTCTTCTCCCATATATTTATCCAAGAGAATGAAACCATATGAATACTCAAAGATCTGTATGCAAACATTCAGAATAACTCTGTTCATAATAGCCAAAAACTGGAAACTCAAATGTCCACCAAATGGTGAATGAATAAATTCTACCACATTAACCAATAAAAAGGAGCAACTGACAATACATACAAAAGGGATAAACCTCAAATATGTTTTTTTAAGTAAAAAAAAAAAAAGCCAGACATTAAAAACACTATATCACTCCAGGGGCACCTGGGTGGCTCAGTAGATTAAGCATCCAACTTCGAATCAGGTCATGATCTAGCGGCTCACGAGTCCCAGCCCTGGGACGGACTCTGTGCTGACAACTCAGAGCCTGGAGCCTGCTTAGGATTCCATGTCTCCCTCTCTCTCTGCCCCTTCCCCACTACTGATCTCTCTTTCTCTAAAAAGTAACATTAAAAAAAAATTTTTAACACTATATAATTCTATATAGACGATATTTTTAAAAACGACCAAAAAGGACAAAAAACAAATCAATGACTGCCAGAGGCTAGGGAGGGAACTGACAGCACAGGGGCAGAAAGAATTTTTTGTAGGGACAGAAATGTTCTGTATCTATACCGTGATTGTGGTAGTGGCTACATTTACGTACACACCCGTCAAAACTCTTTAAACCATTCAGTTAAAAAGGTAAATTTATTATATGTAAATTATACTCTGATAAACGTGACCAAAGAAAAATCCCAAATAAAGAAATTAAAGGGGCGCCTGGGTGGCTCAGTTGGTTAAGCGTCGGACTTTGGCTCAGGTCATGATCTCATGGTTCGTGGGTTCGATCCCTGCATCAGGCTCTGTGCTGACAGCCAGCTCAGAGCCTAGAGCCTGTTTCAGATTCTGTATCTCCCTCTCTCTCTGACCCTCCCCTGCTCATGCTGTCTCTCTCTCAGAAATAAATAAAACATTAAAAAAAATTTTTTAAAGAAATTATAATAAATGCATACATTTTACTCTCCAAATTCTATAATTTATAAAAGCTTCTGGATTCTGTGACCTAAAAAAATCATCTTCCCTGGGGTGCCTGGCTGGTTCAGTCTGTAGAGCCATGGGACTCCTGATCTCCAGGTTTACTTAAGAGTTAGGGTTTACTTAAGAAAATGAAAAATAATGGGGCACCTGGGTGGTTCAGTTGGTTAAGCGACCAACTTCAGCTCAGGTCATGATCTCACGGTTCGTGGGTTGGAGCCTCGCATCGGGCTCTGTGCTGACAGCTAGCTCAGAGCCTGGAGCCTGCTTCAGATTCTGTATCTCCCTCTCTCTCTGACCCTTCCCTGCTCACACTGTCTCTCTCAGAAATAAATAAAAAATAACATTTAAAAAATGTTTTAAAAAAAGAAAGAAAATGAAAACTAAAAAGTAATCTTCCCTTTCCCTGCTATGGGGTGGTGAATGGGGTGAGGTGGGGGTTGTCAGAACCCAAATGAACCAAGGAAGGAGTCCATGTGGGAAGGATAATTCAAAAATGTTCTCAGTTCAAGTACTAGAAGAAGGGTGTCAATGCAGAGAGGCAACCTGGCTTGGGGCACAAGGTGTGAACAGAGTGAAGAGGATGTCTTCACATGAAAGCAGCCCAGTGTGGGGTATCAGAGCCTAAGGTGGGTGAGAAACATATCCACAAACAATGGGGAAGCTGATATGGAGGTTCAGAGTAGGTTGAGGAAGGTGTCCCTATATTAGGATATCCTGGTATGGGCTGTTAGATCCTGAGAGGGGTAGCAGAGTGGGAGAGATGGAAGGAAGAATGAGCAGAGAAAGAAAGGCATCCAGGAGAGAAGAGGGGGTGGTAGCAAGTATGAAAGACTGGTCAAATACAAGAGAATTAAGTATATTAAGGATAATGGAAACCAGATTTCTCACTATCAAAGAAGAGTATTACAAATATGAAACAGGAAAAGTAAAAAGTAGAATGAACCCTGGAGTGTTGTACTGAAAGTAGAGGTTAGTGTAAGCTCATCAATTTCAATATATACAGATAAATAAAAATAGCTGTAAATGTGTTTCTGTACATACATCTATGTATCCCCCAGCTTCAACCATTAAGAAGGTCTGAGAACACTAACAACCCAACACCAACAAAAATACTAGCACTGAGATCTTAGCGTCAAAATGTCATTCTCAGGGGCGCCTGGGTGGCTCTGTCAGTTAAGCGTCCAACTTCGAGTCAGGTCAAGATTTCATGAGTTCATGAGATTTCAACAGTTCATGAGTTCAAGCCCCACTTCAGGCTCTGCATTGACAGCTCCAAGCATAGAGCTTGCTTTGGATTCTGTTTCCCTCTCTTTCTGACCCTCCCCCACTCATGCTTGCTCTCCCACGCTCGCACTCACACGCGCGCTCTCTCTCTAAAAAATAAACACTGGGGCGCCTGAGTGGCTCAGTTGGTTCGATGACCGGCTTCGGCTCAGGTCATGATCTCACTGTTCGTGGGTTCGAGCCCCGCGTCGGGCTCTGTGCTGACAGCTAGCTCAGAGCCTGGAGCCTGTCTTCGGATTCTGTGTCTCCCTCTCTCTCTGACCCTCCCCTGCTCACACTCACTCAGAAATAAATAAATAAACATTTTAAAAAATTAAATAAATAAACATTGAAAAAAATTGAAAATGTCATTTCTGGGGCACCGAGGTGGCTCAGTCAGTTAAGTGTCTGACTCCTGATTTTGGCTCAGGTCATGGTCTCAGGGTCATGAGATTAAGCCCCACGTCCAGCTCTGCATGGACAGTGTGGAGCCTGCTTCGGATTCTTTCTTTCCTTCTCTCTCTTTCTCCCTCAAAAGTAAACAAACTTTAAAAAAAAAAAAAGTCATTCTCCACTAAAAGGATTCGGGGATCCCGAGAGAAACAGCCAATTGCAGGACTAAGGCAGGTATAGTATAGGATAAACTTTCTCATGCCAAAAAGTAAAGACATGCTCAAAGAATGATGGGGACATGTCATAAAGACATAGAAGCCAGACTGAATGGGTTCTCATTGGCCAAATGAGAAACAATCTAAACATCAAAATAAACAGTAACAGAATATAATCCACTTAAAAAAAAAAAACCCTTCATACAGGGGTGCCTAAGTGGCTCCATTGGTTAAGCATGACTTTGGCTCAGGTCATGATCTCAGGATTTGTGAGTTCAAAGCCCATGTTGGGCTCTGTGCTGACAGCTCAGAGCCTGAAGCCTGCTTTGGATTCTGTGTCTCCCTCTCTCTCTCTGCCCCTCCCCTGTTCACGCTTTCTCTCTCTCTCAAATATGAATAAACATTTAAAAAATTGTTTTTAAATAAAAATTTCCCACTAAAGGAAGTTATTAGAAGAGTAATAGTGAAAGGAGCAGTTGACTGAGAGTGGGTAGAACAATGACATTCTGACGCTACAGATGGCTGTAACCATCAACAAAACACAATCTCAGCATCTCCTCTGAAAGACTGTAGGGACTATCAACTGCTATATAAAATTCCCTGCAAATGTGCAACTGGAATTACCCTGAAACACATGTGCTTTCCAGTTCAATTAATTACATTAATCGAATTACAGTAATGCGAAGCAATGTAAATACAAAAATAAACTTGCACGAATTTATTCGTTCAAAAAACCCTGAATTTTCTTAAGTTGCAAAAGTCCAAAGATGAAATTAAAATACAAAGCATGTGCCACACTGTTCCTTATGAAGAAAATTTTGCGATGAATTAAATGATTAAAAGATGCATTAAACACTGCGTGCCAATTATACTCAAAAAAACTTTTTCAATCCAAAAAAAATTTTTTTAATCACATATTAACATTAAACAAGACCTTCAGCGGTCGGCTGACTGTCCTTACTTAAAAGATAGTGCTAAAACACTCTCAAATGACTATCGTATCTTGTCTTGAAAGAACAGGGAGCATTTCCTAGAAACGTTTAAAACTGCAGGGACCCCTTCCCCCGGTACCACCCGTTCACTGAGGCGGTGACCAGACAGGCCTCCGACATCGAAGGGGTGAGGTAGCAGGGGACTCTCTCAGCATTTCCTTTTGGAGAGGACAGCCCCCCTGCGTCACTCGTTACTCACTCAGGATGCTGGGCAGAAGTTTATCCCCGAGGAACCTAATACAGTTGGCTCCTGCCCTCCCAGCCCTGAGATCCTGGCTCAATCCCGCGGGCACCAGGGCGCTGCCCCTGGTACCCGGCCTCCTGCAGAGCGAGGGTCGCAACACCCAGACCCGCCCCCAGCTGGCCCAGCTGGGCCTCCCTGGGCCCCCGCGGGCGCGGCCTCTTCCCCTTTCTCTCCCCTCCCCCTCCCCTCGTGCTGGTCCCTCACGCCCACCGCGAGGCTCAGCCCAGCCACGAAGGCCGGACACCGACCGCCG
>NW_027530670.1:193021-193315 GCF_008692635.1 Crocuta crocuta | reverse complement strand
CGCCCCACACCCTTCTCTGGCTTCTCGTGGTCATAACCTACTACGATGAAGTAGTCGGCCAGCCGGGCCATGGCCGCCACCGCCGCGCCCGGTAAGCAGGTGCCCGTCGCCGCCCTCGCCGCCGCCGCCCACCGGGCCCAGGAGGGCTCAGCATTTTCCCTGCAGCAGCAGTAGCGGCAGCGGCAGCACTTCAGCCATGTTTGACAACCGAGGCGCACTGTGCGCCTGCGCCGCGCCGAGCGCCTGCTCCTCCCCGCCCCCACCCGCGCGGACACTCGGACCAGTGGCCAGCGG
>NW_027530670.1:60758-192845 GCF_008692635.1 Crocuta crocuta | reverse complement strand
CCGCCACCACAGCCACTCCAGGTGGTTCACTTGGAAGCCTGGCTGCTCTTTCGTGGCCCACCTCCCCCTCCCCTATTTTTTAGCTAAGCGGAGAGTCCTTCCTTCCGCTTTCTCTATTCTTTCTTTTCGGACCTCGGAAGAAGAGACAGGGATGGTTGAGGGGTCTCCTGGAAAGTTTGGTTCTTCCCCTCCCCCCTCTACTCCCCTTCCAAAGACGAGATTCTCCCGCCCTCGACTGGAGCATGGAATTTGCACTGCCAGGGCTTTTGCTGCACGTTTCCTGTTTATGTTGTGCAGATGGGAATTTTAGGAACATGCCACCGAGCAGGCGGGGGAGGGAGAGGCTTTTGCGCAATCTTGAGGCGCCTCGTGCTTCAGGGCTGGGTGGGCTGGGGGCGGTTGGCCTGGGCTTCCCCCGGAGTGCCAGATGGGGGTGGTTGGATTCCACCGAAGAACGCGGCATCCCCGGGATCCTCCTGAACTGGCCGGGTCCAGTACGGGATGAGGGAGGAGGCTTTGTCTCTCCCCAGGGAGCCCCTCCCGCCTAAGTTTTCTCCCCTCGCAGCGGTCCCAGGGGCTCTTGCAGCAGGAGCAGGTGGTGGCTTCCAACATACCCACTCAAGCACGCAATAAAATGAATTTGTGCGTCTCATCCTACCTAGGGATTATCTAGGTCACTTTCTTTTTTTGCTGCTAGTATTGATCATTTCGAATTTGGCTAGTGAATCACCCAGATGAGTTTGTTTTGTCATTTGTATCTGAGAAAGTTTTAGTAGTCCTATAAGTTACAGGTGGTAGACTGAAGTTTTGGTAATCTCCATGGTTTGCAAATGTGATCATCTTCATGGTTGCTTATCGCTACTCATTACTAATTGAGGACTTGACCCATACCATTTACATCTGTCTGGTATACAGTAGGTGCTTAACAAATATTTTTAATGAGTTTAATGAGTACCATTTCCCCTCAACTACCAACAGGAAGTTGCAATAGCTTGAACTTTGAATTCAGAGTCCAGAGAGTTGGAGTTTCAATTTCTGAAAGTTTAATTGATCATTTCCTCTTACTGTGCCATACAAAAATTGAGAGGGTTGGGCTACAATGAAACTGAAATTCCCAAGGAAGATGATACCTCTAAGAATTTGTTTGCAAATTGCTTGTGGTCAAACGTAATCAGCCTAGAAGATAACAGATTGATCTCGAGAATAATTAAACGAAAAATGCCTTAGACACACCTCATGTAAGAATGAATCCTCTCTATAACTTCCCTGAAGAGCTCATCATCCAACTTGATCACTTTCAGTAAGGAGTAACCTTACTTCCTTGGGAGGCAGCCCATTCCATTGTTTAAAAGCCCTGTTAGAAAGGTCTTACTCATGTTAGAGTTATTCTGTAACTTCCCCTACTCTCTCTGGAACTACCCAGAAATAAAAAATTTATCTTTTAGTTAGACTTGCAGATTTTTTAGGTACCTATCATGTTCCTTCCCCGTTTTATGTTTCTTTAAATTAAGGCAAAGGGGTGCCTGGTTGGCTCAGAAGAGCATGCAACCGTTGATCTTAGGGTGTTGAGTTCTAGCCTCATGTTGGGTATAGAGATTACTTAAATAAAACTTTAAATAATATATTAATGTGAAATTCACATAACATAAAATTAACCCTTTCAAACTGTACAATTCAGTGGTATTGAGTAGATTCACAATGTTGTATAACTACCACTTCTATCTAGTTCCAAAATAATTCCTATCATATTCAGTAAGCAGCCACTCCCATTCCCCTCCCCCAGCCCCTGGTAACCACCATTTGCTTTCTCTCTATGGATTTACCTATTATGGATATTTGATGTAAATGGAATCATACAATATATGATCTTTTGTGGGTTCTTTCATTTCGCATAATGTTTTGAAGCTCTATCCATTCTGTATCATGTGTCAGTACTTCATTTTGTTATGGCTGAATAGTATTCCATTGCGTATATATACCATATAAAATACAACGTATCTATTTTTTCTTCTGTTTTCTGGGCTTTTGGTGTCATATCTAAAAATCTATTGCCAAATCCAAGGTAATAAAAATTTGCTCCTGTTTTCTTCTAAGAGTTTCATAGTTTTAGCTCTTGTATTTAGGCAATTTTGTGTTAATTTTTGTATATAGCATGACACAGGAGTCCCATTTTACTTTTGAAATGTGTTGAGTTTTATTTTATTAACACGTGTTGGTATAAATTATTTTAGGAGCTCCTGGGTGGCTCAGTTGGTTAAGTGGATGACTTCAGCTCAGGTCTGAGGTCATGATCTCACGGTTTGTGAATTTGAGTCCCACATCAAGCTCTTTGCTGCCAGCTCAGAGGCTAGAGCCTGCTTCAGATTCTGCCTCTCTCTCTCTCTCTCTCTTTCTCTTTCTCTCTGCCCCTCCCCCACTCACACTCTGTCTCTCTCAAAAATAAACATTTAAATTCTTTAATAAATTATTTTAACTTATGTTTTTAATCGAAGCTTAGTTATTTTCAAAGCCTAGAATCAAATGCTGTGTGCTGTTAGGCATATTCCATCTGCTGGGTCATAGGGGGCTGCCATTCCATTTGCAAGTGGGTGTTTGGTAGCATAGGGATTTTGACATATCCCAGGTACACGTATAAAGGCACCATGTGTTTTATACACATTTGGACGTATTTAGCATACACTGGAGCTGTGTTTTGCTTCTCAGCCAACAACTGCCAATCTGCTGAAACTGATAAGCCGTAACAAGGCACCTGATTCCTGAGGTTGGCTGATGGCCAGACCATCATCTTTTACCAAAGAGTGAGGGAGTAAAACCCATATTTGTTTTGCTGAAGGCTGGCAGGAGCAGGAAGGGAAGGGAAGAAGAATATGTGACATAGCATATGCCTTCCATTTATGTTTTAGAAGACAAAAAAGCAGGCAATTATGAGCAAGAATTATCAGCCCTTTGCTCCTACAGTTGGCTGTTGCGGAGTGAGTGGTTGATCTGTACAGTCATTTCAAGTGCTTCCTGTGGTTAGCCGCTACAGTTCAGAGAGGCAATATGAAAGTTAGATTTAACCAAATGTCCACAAGCAGGGCTGGGGCCTCTTAAAATGGTCTTTACAGTAGCAAAGGACACTATTTAGAAAATTGTCTGATCCATTGCCATATCTCCATCCTTTCAGATGCCTAAGTAAAAATCTTAATGATTGTTACCTTTGACACATGCCCCTCTCTCAGCCCCACATTCATCACTCAGTCCTATTGATCCTACTTCTCAAATATGTATACTTCTCTCGACCCCCATTGCCACCCACTATCTGAGCCACTATCACCTTCCACCTTAACTATTGCAATAACTTCCTAACCGATGTCCTTGCCTCATTGGTGGTTCCAGATTTTCCACGTAGTTAAAAAAAAAAAAAAAAAAAAAAAAACACAGTAAGCAGGCTATGAACCTTATCTTCAAATTAAATTTGTATAGCAAACACACTGTTTCTGACTTGGATATATGCTTGAGGTGCAGGAAGGAGGCTTCAGAAATGGCTGATGGAAATTGTTCAGTAGTTGCTTTCACATGTATGATTATATGAATAGCTGAATCCTGACACAAATATTAAGTACCCCTGACATTAGCTGCTGTGAGAGTTTGGAGGCTGCTTTTACTTAGCTTGCATGGTTTTTTTGGTGAGCAGAACTGGCTACAAATTTGAAGAGGCCAATGTAAAATTAAAACGTAGGTTCCTCTGTTCAAAGATTATTAAGAATTTCAAAACAGTGGGGCGCCTGGGTGGCTTAGTCGGTTGAGCGTCGGACTTTCGCTTAGGTCATGATCTCACGGTTTGTGGGTTCGAGCCCCACGTCGGGCTCTGTGCTGACTGCCAGCTCAGAGCCTGGAGCCTATTTCAGAGTCTGTGTCTCCCTCTCTCTCTGACCCTCCCCTGCTCATGCTGTCTCTCTCTCTCTCTCCTAGAAATAAATAAAAATATTAAAAAAAAAAAGAATTTCAAAACAGTGACAGAGCATTAAACCAACTGTGGGACCCTGTAGGACAGAACATGGTGCGTGTCCATGAAGCCAACTCTTTTGGAGGAGCTTAGAGTGGAATGTGTGCATGTGTATATATGTCTGTGCAGGGATAAATTAATAGATTATGGGGGTATTAAACCCTCACCAGTCTCTCCAGTGTACCATCAACTGTTTCCCTTCTTGCTCTTCCTTAGTCCAGGCCACATTAAATAACCAAATGATCTTTTAAATAAATGTATATCGGATCATGTCTCCCTCAACTTTATACTTGTTGATAAATTCCCACATCATCATGAAATAAAGTGCAAAATCTTCATCATGTCCCAAAGGGTCCTATTTACTCTAACCCTGATGACCTCTTTGATCTTATTTCATGCCACTCTTCTTCCCCACTCAACACATTTCAACCATACTGGCCTCTCCCTAATGTACCAAGTGCTTTCTCACCTCTAAGGCTTTGCTATGCTGTTTCCTCCATTTGGACCATTATGTCCCCCTAGTTTTGCTTTTCCTTCAGAAAACTGACCATAGTTTATAATCATGTATTTATTCTTTTGAAGATGTATTTATATCTAGCTACCCACCATGCTGTAAGCTCATTGAGGACAAGGATGCTGTTTGCATTGATGATTACTGTATGCCCAACATTCAGCACAGAGCTATGCATGTAATATGTGATCAGTAAATACTTATTAAAGGAATAAATGCACTTTCAAATCATGCAGGGCCATGCCTAAGAATTTCTTCATTAAAGTGGTTCTAATCTGATAGCATAGGATTCCCACCTGGAGGCAGGTAGCATAGTGGTTGCTCCTATTAACACTTTTGGCTACAGATAACACCCAAATGGGCTAATCATCTCTTTTACATTCATGTATTAATAACACTCATTGGGCCATTAGTAGTAAATTTCTCTTGAAGTCATTTAATCTTATTCTGTTATAGCTGTTAGTATAACAAGCTTCTATATGTTTACCATCTCTGTATCTCTTTCATTTGTCCCATAACAACTTATATTCTATAAGCTTCAAGGAGTTTTGTCACATACAAGAACTGATTTTTTAAATAAATGTTTTAAGTTTACTTATTTATTTTGAGAGAGAGAGCACACATGAACAGGGGAGAAGGGCAGAGAGAGGAGGAAAAAGAGAATCTGAAGCAGGCTCTGTGCTGCCAGCACAGACCCCAACACAGGGCTGAACCTAACAGTGAGACCATGACCTGAGCTGAAATCAAGAGTTAGACACACAACCGGCTGAGCCACCCAGGTGCCCCAACGACTTATTTTCACACACACAATTATTTTAGTAAACTCTATACCCAATATGGGCTAAAATTCCCCATTCTGAGATCAAGAGTTGCATGCTCTACCAACTAAGCCAGCCAGGTACACCAGGACCGATTGTTTCTGCCCATCTATTTTGTGCAAAAGCACAAAAATGGGGCAGCAAGTTGTATGCCTATTTTATACTTAAATTGGCTTATTTACATGCACATTTTTCTGGAAAGGACTTATATTTTATTAGCTCCTTGGACAAGTCAGAGATCCCACAAAAGTGCCAAGTTTTGAGTCTTGCTTTACTTTTCCCTGTGAGTGACCAAATCTGTAAAGCTGATTGTGTTCTTTCTCTAAACCACTTTGTGTTTAGAAACTTCCAGGAAGTTTCTTAAACCTTGTTTTCAAATGTACTTTGTAAACAAGCCCTCAGCTTAGCAGCATCGTTTTGAAACATGAATAATATCTGCATTATAAAATTTCCTGTTTGAAGAAAGAGGCCTCTGAGATAATTATGCAATGCACTTAGCTCCTCACTTTTATTCTTCTTAATATCATTAATTTTCTCATTATTTTTCTGCATGATCTAAGTGTGGTCAAACTGGCTTTAGGGACTGTGTCCACATATTAGCTGAGAAACCACCACAATGTTTTTAACTCCAAACATTATTAAGAATAAGGCTTGGATTGAGGGCCTAAAAATAATTCAGTTGGAACGTAAAGAAGAAATTGAGACACCAATACTACAAATATTTAGCATATTTCTGTGTCTTTATATATGATTTCATATTTACCCTGCTTTCGGGTTTATTTACAATCTGACCCTTTAAGAATTCTTGGGCACAAAAAAAGTGGATCATCATTAACTCTCTCTCTTTTCTTTCTTTCTCTCTCTCTCTCTCTCTCTCTCTTTCTTTTTTTGTCTTTCTCTTTTCTTGACAGTGAGATTTTAAAGATGTTTCTTCCTTCCCTTCCTTCCTTATACTAAATATGAATCTACAATCACTGCAACTTGTTTGAAACCACACGTTAACAAATCACCAGAAGCAGAACTTCTGTGAGGTTTCCTTCTAGATCCCACCGATTAACTGCAAACACGTTCCTGTGTGTGTGTGTGTGTGTGTGTGTTTCCTCAGCGATATTTAAGTATGCGAACCGAAGTTACAAGGGGGAAAAAGATGCCAACATTTGATAAATTTTATATAATTTTATATATTTTTACAACTTCTGCTCGATGACTCCCCCAAGGGAACGCTAGGGCTCTTGTCACTCGCTTACGCAAACGCGCGCAGACACACGCACGCACTTTCAAGATCCCTAGCTGCATATTCAGTACTTAGAGAGAGAGAGAGAGAGAGAGAGAGAGAGAGAAGGATTGGCGGGGATTTTCAAGCGTCAGATCTCTAAGTGCTAGAGCGACAAGGCGCACCTGGGCTGATAAGGAGTGTGCCAAGGCTCTCAGGTGGGAATTCCTGGCATCGCTGCTTTGTCACGGACGTAGGCACTGGAGCGAGCGGAGCCCAGTCTCCACTCCACGGTTCGCTTTGCTGGTTGAAGCAGCCTGTAGCTCAAAGCGAAGTTTGCATCTAGAGCGCGCTTCGCGATCCTGCAGAGGAGCTAAAGCCAATTCCCCCCACTCTCCACCCGCTCCCACGGATCATAGGCTTTCCAAAAAGACACAAGAGAGGAGGCAACGAGGGACGGCACAGAGTCCTCTGCAGACCGCCCGCCCCCACGGCTGGTGGGAACTGGAAGGAACAAGTCCAGACCACGGGACCTTTTCTGGCTGTGGGCCGGCGCCCAGCTGTCCTTGACCTTTGCAGAAGTCGAGACGCGCGCGCCAGGGAAATGAAAGTAAAACCTGTCTTGGCGCGGACCCAACTGGAAGCTGGCTACATGTAAGTCGCATCCTCAGACAAGACTGACAAGCAGCCTGTCTTGGACAAGGTTGGTGCGAAGAGCCTGACTTGCAAACTGAAAAGGAGAGATGGGAAGTGGGAGAGAAGCAGAATAGTTTGGCTGGGGGCGGCTCCTGGAAACAGCAAGCCCTCAGTAATATCTGTCTGAGGTACCAACAGAAGAGCCGCCTGACCTGTCTGCTGCAGTGACAGCCCTCCAGCCCTCCAGGCGGCTGTAACCCAGCCACTATGCTGTGCTGCACCCCTCTGACCCCAGACCTTACCAGAGTCAGAGCCACAGCCAGAGCTAGGAATCTGTCCCCCACCCTCAGCTGGAACTCAGGTCCATTCAGGTGATTCCCTTAGAGAAGAGTCCTCAAGATAAAAAACGTTGGCCGCGGCCATTCCTTAATGGGGTACAATGTCCACGACTGGGTCCTGAGAATGAGAAGGCCGCTGAACCAGCAGTGTGTGTGACCCAGTCCAGGCCAGGTCCCCACCGCCTAGCGCCCAGTCTTCTTTGCAATGGGTCTCAGAACCAATTTGGCAGAGCAGGTAGGAAGTGCAGAAATCTGCAGAAGGCACGTTATAGATGGAGAAACCAGAAGGGAAACATAATTTGCCCACATTCACACAGCCTCAGGGTAGGGACTAGAAGCTGGTCGGCAGAGTCCCAATGGTCCCACGACCACGGCCTCTTGGTCTATGCACCCGGCTTCAGACTTGAGAGTAAGGTAGTGGGTGATAGATAGGACACCAGAAGCCCGAATGCAAGAACTAGGGAGCCCTGCAGGGCTGGGTTCCCTTCCAGTTTGGCCGTCAGAAATGAAGTAAGAAAATGTAGTCAAGAAGAGCTGAGGGAAGAACACAAACGGGTGACAAACGTGCCTGGGGGTGATTCATCATGAACAGGCATAAATCCTTGGGCGGGGGCTAGGATTCTCCTCTCCCCCTTAAAGGCATGATGACCCCAGCGTAGAAATATCCAGGCCGCGCCCCAGTCTGAGATGCTTGCTTGCCAGGCCGAATTAGGACTTTATTGCTTTCTACCTTTGGTGTGACTTTGGTCAAATACTTCTTCTCTCTGAACTCTCTGAACAATTTTCTACGCGAGAAATGAGAACAGTAATGTTAACCTAACTCACCTAACTCAAGGGTGAGTGTCAGGATCAAAGATCAGGATGTGACTGTTTTTGTAAACTCTAAAGCGATTAACATACGTGAAGCATTAGTGTGCTCCCAGGCTGTAAATCCTCACGTTTACAATGAGTGAATGAAGTCTCCGAAGGCAGCCAGGCAAATTCTCAGGTTGTAACCTTGTAAGGAATAATTGGATTACAAGGGGAAGGAAACGAAACGGTATCGTCCGTCCTAATTTTAGTTGTTCCCATATTTCCAAACAGGCAACTAAATTCTGAAGCTTCAGATAATGCTCCCCCTCCAAATCCCAATTCTCAAATCAGCCTTTCCGAGCCTTGCCCGTATTGCGAAATCTTACTAGCCCATCCCAGAACCTTGGAGTCTCAGCCTCTCGGGGGTGAGAGCGCGGGTGTGGGGTGCTGGCGAGCCCCACTCCTCTCTTCGGCTCTGTGTCCTGCCCCTGCGGCTCTGCAGGAGTCTGGGGTCGCGGTCAGGTCAGGCGCCAAGCCGGCAGGGGGCGCGGTCCACTCGAGGCCACTGCTCCCGAGGTCCGGGGCTCAGGCCATCCGCGTGGTACCTCCCGCTGACTATTGCAGTTCCGTGCCAGTAGGCCTCACACTCTGGGTTGCATAGGTCCCGAGTAAGGACCTCAAGAGGTAGTACCGGGCCTACTTCTTCCTGGCTCGTGTTCTGAAGACTCAGGGCCGTGGCAGTTCCTGAACCGATCTCTGGAGCTCATCTCCCAGCCCTCTGGGCATGAGGGACCCTCCCCGCAATGCGCGCGGCCGAAATCCGAAGCCCGCGCGCGCCCGAGGGAAGAATGGGAGCGCGCGAGGGCAGTCCAGGCCCCGCCCCCTCCGCTCTTATAAAGCTGAGGCACCGGAGCCGGACACTCAGTGGTTTCTTGGTGACAGTAGGCGGAACAGCTCGAGCCTTGCCACCTTTGGTTTCTCACCGCGGTTTGGACGTTGGGGTTTTGCCAGTGCCAGAGCGACGTCTCAGATTTCTCCTCCCAGNGGGTCCAGCCGTGCACACAGCTGGAACTGCAGAGACCCAGTCGCCTCTACTCCGCCAGCCAAATAACGAGAAGTTGAGGAGGGAACCTTGGGGAGCCTGGCGCTCGGCAGGGACCTCCCCTGCCGGGCCAGTCACCCGCCCGGCGGGTGCAAATGTAGCTGGCGCCTCTCTGCGCCCGGGCGAGATAAGCGTTTGAGCCAGGCAGAGCGCGGGCTGAGCGTGCCCGAGCGGGGGCCCCCACACGTCCTCCGTGCCCCGCCCGGGTAGTGCTGCAGGCGGGGTGCTCACGCTTGGCCCCTCTCTCTCCTTCCAGGGTTTGCACATCGCTGCCGGCATGAAGCTGGTTCCCGTCGCCCTCATGTACCTGGGCTCCCTAGCCTTTTTGGGCGCCGACACTGCACGGCTCGACGTGGCGTCAGAGTTCCGAAAGAAGTGAGTCGCAGGCAGCTCCTTCCCCAGTCCTTGGACCCGGGAGACAAGGGAAACTGGCCGTTGGTCCCGAGGGGTTAGAAGTGAACGGGAGCCCGTCTGGACCGGGACCTCGCCTGGACGCATGCGAATCGAGTCTATTTGTGTTTTCCAGATGGAATAAGTGGGCTCTAAGTCGTGGGAAGAGGGAACTTCGGGTGTCCAGCAGCTCCCCCACTGGGCTCACTTATGTGAAGGCCGGGCCGACCCAGACTCTCATTCGGCCCCAGGACGTGAAGGGCGCTTCTCGAAACTCCCAAGCCAGGTAACTATGCCCCTGCGCAGAAGCGGGGTGGGCACGGGGGATTTCTCCTCCACTGCCCTGGCCCTGGGGATCGTCAGGGCTGTCTGGCAGTTCAGACGGCGGTAGCAGTTTTTTCCAGTACCCTCTGGTCCTTGAATGGCTCGGATTCCTGGTGGCTGAGGCCAAAGCCCTGCTTGATGGGGGTCTCATGTTACCTTCCTTCCCTTCCCCAGCAGTCCGGACGCCGCCCGCATCCGAGTCAAGCGCTACCGTCAGAGCATGAACAACTTCCAGGGCCTGCGGAGTTTCGGCTGCCGCTTCGGAACGTGCACGGTGCAGAAACTGGCGCACCAGATCTACCAGTTTACGGACAAGGACAAGGACGGCGTCGCCCCCAGGAGCAAGATTAGCCCCCAGGGCTACGGTCGCCGGCGCCGCCGTTCCCTGCCCGAGACTGGCCCCAGCTGGACTCTGTCCCCGGAGACACAGGCACGCGCGGCTCCGGCCTCCTCCTGGGGGGTGCATCAGGTGGTCGCCATCCCCCTTAAGATTTAGGCGCCTGTGGCAGCACCGGACAGGCGCGCATATGCATCCCGCTGGCTTCCCCGGGGGGCGGAGGGTTTCCCAGAGCCGAGCTCCCTAGCCGACCGAGACAGGGCTGAAACAGCCCTGCAGAGACCGGGAGTCCGGTAAGCACCGTCCAGCGGCGAGCCCTGGCTCTGCAGGAGCCCCTTCTCGGAAGCACCGTTCCCTCCCTCCCAATGGGCCCAGGTGCCCCGTGGGGGCAGAGGAATGCGAGCGAGTCTCTGCCAGACTCACGCGGAGGAGGAAAAACTGAGATATGGACGCTTGAGACCCCCAGGGGCAGGGGTCTGAGTCACTGCCGTGCCTACCCACAAACTGATTTCTCACGGGGGACTGTCACCCCACCGGGGCGCAAGCCTCACTATTACTTGAACTTTCCAAAACCTAGCGAGGAAAAGTGCAATGCGTGTTGTATATATAGAGGTAACTATCAATATTTAAGTTCGTTGCTGTCAAGATTTTTTTTGTAACTTCAAATATAGAGATATTTTTGTACGTTATATATTGTATTAAGGGCATTTTAAAGCAATTGCATTGCCCCCCCCCACTTATTTTAATAAGTGAATGTCTGAGCGAGGTGTAACATTGTTTGCTGCGTGGAATGTGTGAGAGCGTGTGCGTGCAAGACTGATTACCTCTTGTGGAAGAAGGAAGCACCGTGTCTCTGTATATCTATTACATAAAATGGGTGATATGCGAAATAGTAAATCAATAAACTATCTCGATGCTGATTAATTCTCGGCTCACGAGTCTTGAGAGAGACGTTTACCCTGGTCCTGGCGCGTCCAGGAGCCGCCGGGAGTGGGAACGTAGCACCGCTGCTTGGGCGCGAGCCGGCCGGTTCCGCGCGGGGGCCGAGCGGTCGCGTGCGCCGCTCTCCTTGTGCGGAGCGCCTGTCCTGAGAGCCGGTCCGGGCTTCGCGGAGGCGCCTAAGGTTGCAGCCTCGCGTGGCGGCCGGCCCGGGTGGGGTAGGGTGAGCCCTAGTGCAGAGGCGAGCCTCGACTCTCGGGGTTGCGCAACAGAGTCCCAGATTTATGGAGTTTCTCGCAGAACCCCTTGCGGAAAAGGGTGGTCTCCGAGGGCTTCTAAGAGAGGAGTTGTCCCGGGCTGCTGCGGTGTAAAAGTTAGAAGCTACTCCAGCAAAAAGTTCGCACTGCTCCGGGAATCTGGCAGCAGCGCCAGTAACCCCAATCCTCTGCCGGCCCGGTGCCCCAGCCAGCCGGCGGGCTCATCAGCGAGGCTGTGGCGCCCCCAGCCGGCCGCCTGGAAACGTCCCGAGGGCCGTCAGGCTGTACGTGCGGTTTAATAAGTCCTCCTACGTGGGAGTCAGCACACAGCCCTAATGAGAGAGGAAAGAAAAAAACAGTTTGCAGATGCCAACCAGGGCCGCGGGCTGCCCCCCCTCCCCCTCCCACCGCAGACCTGCACGGCGGCTCCCTGTTCTGGGACCGTGACTCAGCGCCCACACGCTGCGCAGCGTGCAGCTGCTGGCCGGAGGCGGGCGCGACGGACGTGCCGCCGGAATCGTGCGCCTCCGACGGCCTGAGCCCTTCATTGTTCCGCGTCCTCTTGCAGCTCTCCTCTTCCTTCCTCCTCCCCAAGTTTTTTTTCATTTTTTCTCCCCTTCTCTCCAGCCTGCCTTTTGCTCCATCCTTCCTTCCTCCACCTTGCTTTCTTTATGCCTTATCATCTTAGAAGGTTGACCCCAGTTCTGGTGATCGAAGGTGGGCACTAAGCCTCAGAAAGTGACTAGAAGAAGGTCAGGGGACGTGGGAACAGGCCAGGAGGGGAGGATAAGGGGAAGCACTGATTTTGATTCCCCTGCCCCATTTGTTTCATCCGACATTCTGAGAATCCAGGATGGAGACCAACTGCTTGTTCTTTTCAGCAAGTTTCCCTATCCTTTCCACTTCAAAGCATGGCCGAAACGTTGGTGCTTGTGGGTGACCTCAGAAACCTTCCTGGTGGAGAAAAATCTGAGTTTGGAGAATGGAAATGTTTCTAAGGCAGCCTGCCTTACCTTCTCCAGGACCTTTTGCACCGATTGCCTTTTTCTTCTTCGTGGGTTTTGTTTTTGGGTTGTTTTTTTTTTTTTTGGTTTGTTTCAACTTTTTATTTAAATTCTAATTAGTTAACATACAGTGTAATATTGGCTTCAGGAGTAGAATTTGGTGATTCATCACTTACGTATAATGACCAATGCTCATCACAGTAAGTGCCCACTTTCATGCCCATCACCCATTTAGCCCATCCCCCTCCCCCCCTCCACACCTGCAACTCTGGGGGCGAAGGATTGTTACTTTCAGAAAAAGCCTGTAGAGGGGCCCCTGGGTGGCTCAGTCTGTTAGGCTGTGTCGTCAGCTCAGGTCATGATCTCACTGCTCCTGAGTTCCAGCCCCCCATCTGGCTCTGTGCTAACAACTGGGAGCCTGGAGCCTGCTTCAGATTCTGTCTCTGTCTCTCTGCCTCTCCTCTGCTCATGCCCTGTCTCTATCTCTTTCTCTCTCAAACATAATACATTTTTTAAAAACATAAAGAAAGAAAGAAAGAAAGAAAGACAAGACCTGCATATATAGCAAAAGAGATCAGAGATCAGTCCTAGGTCTGGGGTCCAAATTAATAGTGTCAATCTTCATAGAGTTCATTGTCCTATTTGATCTTAACAATTTTGTGAGGTTCATCAGATTTGAGGGGGTTACAAATGAAGCCACTGACTGACTATCCTTGTCAGCCAGGGCCTTTTAATAAAAATTCGGAGAGAACTCTGTGCCAGGCATTGTAAAAGGTACAGGGCATGTATGAATGAAAGAGTGACGAAAAATTCCAGCCATGGAATTTCTGTGCCAGTGAGTGGTTCTGGGTGGTCTGAAGGGGCTACAGAAGCTGCAGAGAGCAGCAAACACTTTGGCCTTGCAGACAGTGGCTTCAGGATTAAATACCCTTTTCCTTGAACCAAGGTTTGTCCTACAGCCACAGAGCCCTCCAGCCAAACCTCACCTTGGCAGAACTTCAGGCAGCAGACAAAGCTGCCAAAGGCAGGTTGGGCACTAGCTTAGGGCTGTTTTGACCAGGGAACAGGCATCTAGCCTTTAGCCTAAGGAGTCTTATGACTCCCTTCAGGGAATCCAAGGCAATGAAGGAGGTGGTTCAGCTCTGAGATGAGCTGCTCAGCTGCAGTCCTTCCCAACTGAAAACTTTGTGATTGGAGATGTGTCTGAACAGACAGGAAACTCTCCTATGACCAGTGTGATACAAGTTCAGAATTGACTGAAGGTCACCATCAAACCCTGGGACATTCTCCGTGAGCCATTCAATCTACCTTCTGGATTTTTTTTCATAAGGTGTTGAAGCTTGTCAGGATAAGGCCTCCGAATGCCAAGAACACATCATTTATCAACAGTGATGAGTCATTTGTGAGCTGATTAGACATGTCTTCAGCTGAGTAGTCACAGCTTTTATCTTTAGCTACTGTTGTTGGCTGTGGGAATGGTACCATCCATTTGTAATCAGACAAAGGGCACTGGGCAATCTCTTGAGAAGCCAACACCTTGGCTGAACAGGAGTGGAAGGGAGTGATGGGGAGGATAGAAATGGATTCTTTTTTTTAGCACTCACTTTGAATCAGACATTCTCCTGGTCACATTGTACACCTGATCTCATTTCATTCTTTTTTTTTTTTAAGATTTTTTTAAAGGTTTATTTATTTTAGAGAAAGAAAGAGAGCACAAGTGGGGAAGGGGCAGAGAAAGAGGGGGACAGAGGATTCAAAGTGGGCTCTTGGCTGACAGCAGAGAACCTGATGCAAGTCTCAAACTCACAAACTGTGAGATCATGACCTGAGCTGTGAAGTTGGATGCTTAACCCACTGAGCAACTGAGGCACCCCTGCCTCATTTAATTCTTACAGCAGCTTTCTAATATAGGTGTTATTATCTCTACTTATAGATAAGAGAATTAAACCTCAGAGACATAAAGGAACTTAGCCAAGATCACACAGTGAGTAGTAAGTGCCAGAGTCTACATTTGCACCCAAGTGCTATAGTCTATTTTAATGCTACAAATAATGGAGAGTATGTGGGATAATTTTAACATTTGGATTTTCAGGCCAGATGTCCCCACATGTCCTCTAATATGAAGATGGCTTGGGTAGGTGATTTACACCTGTGGTTCTGGAAGATTTACATGAGGCTGGTAAGACTGGAAAGGAAAACGTCTTTAGCGGTATGCTCAGTTAGTGCAAAATAAATAAATGAAGTGAGTTTTAAAATTCTTGGTCCTGGTTTGAAACAGGGTTATAAATCAAGAATAGCTTTCTCCCCCCTGAGCTAAGCCACTGACCTCTTTGGTTTTCATTGCCAAATATAGTTAGAACATACACTGAAGGCCTCAAGAGCTGGCTTCTGAGGGGAAGGCCTTCTGAACTATTCCTGTCCAAACACAATCCCGCTCTAAGTCTTGAGTCGCCTATGAGAACACCTGTGTCTACAAAGCTACAAATAAAGTTTCCACCCTTGAGGTGGAACCTTTTGTCTTTGGCAATTGTTGCCCAAGGTAGCTTTTCAGAGGCTGTTGTAAGCTGACTGCTATAAATTGAAGGCTGCCCCTCCTTTCCTCAGCCAAGGAGAAGACCTTGTTATCCTGGGTCCCAATAAGGTTTCTACCAAAGCCAAATTGGAGGCTTGGTCTCCATTTGCATGGGAAGAAGGGTGAGGCTAGATAGCTATCTGATGGTCCCACTGGTCTTATTCCAGAGCTATTTTGGAACATTCTGGAAAAACAATAAAATGACTGTGACCACACAGGCAGCTGAATTTAGTAGATTATTATACACTGCTATTTCCAATAGCAGGAAAGTACTTCTGAGTTATTAAGATGAGTTTTTGAAACATGAAAAAATGCCTTTTACGTATTATATGATATTCAGTGCAGAAAAAAGATTCACCTTTCATACCACTCCTAGAGATAGCTACTATTAATATCTTAGTATATACCCTTTTGGACATTTATATATATATCCATGATGCATAGACATTTATACACATATTTTGAAAAATGAACTAAAGTGCAGAAAACTGAATTAAACATATTCCTCAGTTTTAAGCAAACTGTCATTACCAATCTATTCAGGGCTTCTCTCTTGTTTTTATTTAAATTATTTAATTTTTTCTCCTTTAATTTCCATACCCTTTTCTATCTCCTTCATAGGAACCCTCTTTAACATATCTTTATGATTATCTATATTCCTTCTCTCTCTCTGTATATACATATATATATATATATACATATATATATATTCTCAATCCTTTTATTCTTTTGGAGTGTTTTTTTAATGTTGACTTGAAATACTANAGCCTGTTTCAGTCTGTGACTCCCTCTCTCTCTGACCCTCCCCTGCTCACGCTGTCTCTCTCTCTCCTAGAAATAAATAAAACATTAAAAAATTAAAAAAAAAAAAAGAAATACTACCTAATGATTAAGAATATTAAAGTCTGTCATGTTCGCACATTCCTTTTTTTCCTTTTTGTGGAGAGTGTTTTATCTTTTGCCATATAAAACATAGATATTTATGAAAAGTTATCAATTTTTTTCTTTATAATTTGTTTTCTTAAAAATACTTATTTATTTTTGAGAAAGAGAGAGATCCCAAGTGGGGAAGGGGCAGAGAGAGAGGGGGACATAGAATCTAAAGCAGGCTTCAGACTCTGAGCTGTCAGTACAGAGCCTGACGCAGGGCTTGAACCCATGAACCATGAGATCATGGCCTGAGCAGAAGTCAGACGCTTAACTGACTGAGCTACCCAGACATCCCTATGATTTCTGTCTTTCTTTGTTTCCTTAAGAAGTCTTTCTCTGTGTATTTTAGAATATTGACCTATTTTTCTTTTAACACTTTTTAAAAATGTATTTATTTTTACTTTTTTAGAAAGAGCATGAGCTCTCTTTTATTTTTTAATTATTTTAATTTAATTAAAAAATTTTTAATGTTTATTTATTTTTGAGACAGAGACACACACACAGACTGTGAATGGGGGAGGGGCAGAGCAAGGGCAGCACAGAATCTGAAGCAGGCAGGCTCCAGGCTTCTAGCTGTTAGCACAGAGTCTGATGCAGGGCTCAAACCCATGGACTTTGAGATCATGACCTGAGCCGAAGTCACTCACTTAACTGACTGAACCACCCAGGTGTCCCTATTTTATTTTATTTTATTTTATTTTATTTTATTTTAGATAGAGCATTCGGCACAAATCAGGGAGAGGAGCAGAGGGAGAGAGAAAGAATCTTAATCAGGCTCTGTGCTGAGTGCAGACCTTCATACAGGACTTGATCCCATGACCCTGGAATCATGACCTGAACCGAAATCAAGAGTGGGGTGCCCAACCAACTGAGCCAACCAGATGCCTCTTTTCTAACACTTTTGTAATTTCATTTTGTATTTTAAATATTTTTATGCAACTGGAATTTATTTTGGTGTATGATGTGAGATAGGGACTTAACTCGATTTCTTTTCTCCCAACTTGTTGGCCAGTTGCCTAACACATACGCTAAGTAGTACACATTTTCTGCAGGATTTGAGAGGTTTCCTTCATCATATACTACAGAGGTGTTCAAGCTGTGTTCTATAGAGCCACAGGATTTTCCTGAGTTATTTCTGCAGATTCCTGGGGAGACAAAGAGGAAGCAAATGAGCCAGACTCCTACTGCAGCTTCGGATGGAGCAATTCTATTCTTTTTTTGTTTTATATGTTGGGGCTCCATGTCAGATTTTATTTGAAGAAAGAGTTCATCTGCCTGCAAATCAGTAATATAATAAATTTATTTTTTGTTTTCATTTTAATTCCAGTTAGTTAACACAGTGTCATATTAGTTTCAGGTGTACAATATAGTGATTCAAAAATTCCATATATCATCCTGTGCTCATCACAAGTGCACTCCTTAATCCCTGTCACGTATTTAACCAATCCCCGCCCACTCCCTAAAATTCTTAAACACTAAATACTTGAATTTATTTCTGGTCCTTTTATTCTCTTCCATTGCTCAGTCCATCTTTTCCTATATTAGCTTAACAATTTAAAAAATGATTATGCAATTTTTCAAGCACACACAAAAAAACAGAGATAATTACATGAACTCTCGTATGCTTATCGTTAAAATCTAACACTTATCAGGGGCACCTGACTGGCTGGGTTGGTGGAGCATGCAACTACACCCACATTGGGTGCAGAGGTTACTCAAAAATAAAATAAAAGTTGGGGCACTTAAGTGCTCGGTCGGTTGAATATCTGACTCTTGATTTCAGCTCAGGTCATGATCCCAGGTTCATGGGATCAAGCCGTGCATCAGGGTCTGCACTGAACATGAAGCCTGCTTAAGATTCTTTCTCCCTCTGTCCCTCTCCCCAGCTTGCACCTCTCTCTCTCTCTCTCTCTCTGTAAAAAAAAATAAAAATAAAAACTAACACTTATCAAGAATTTGCCATGCTTAATACATCTATCCCTTTTTCTTTTGTTTTGTTTCTTGCCAAAGAACCTGGTTTTCTTTTCCTTTCTTCTTTCCTTCTTTATTGTCCTGTCTTCTTCTCTTTTCCCAAGACACTATATCACTTCACCCCCCCCACACTTCTGTATACTTCTGTTAAAAAAAATCTTTCTTACATAACCAAATGCTGTTGTCACACTTAACATTAACAGTAATTTTGTGGTATCATCTCATACCCAGTCCATAATCAAATTTGCCTTATTGCCTCAACAATGTCTTTTGACAGTGGTTGTTTCAAAACAGACTCCAATCCAGATTGTTATATCTCTAAAGTTTCTTTTAATCTTGAGCAACCCCTCTCTCTTTTGTTTTCATGCCACTGAAACTTGTTGAAGAAAACAATGTTTTAATAATTCTCATTTAGAACTTTTATTATTAAAGGGTGCCTGGGTGGCTCAGTCGGTTAAGCATCCAACTTTGCTCAGGTCATGATCTCATGGTTGATGGGTTTGGGCCCTGCATCCATGCGGCTCTGTGCTGACAGCTCAGAGCCTGGAGTCAGCTTCGGATTCTGTGCCTCCCTCTCTCTCTGCCCCTCACCCACTCACACTCGCATGCACACTTGCGCGCACTCACTGTCTCTCAAAAATAAACACTAAAAATTTATTTTTTAAATAACTTTTATTATCAAGATAAATCTTGATTCTCCACTACATTGTGCTTGTGTAAACTCAGCCAGAACATCCTGGCCTGCTCACTTGTCAGGGTCGGGTGGGGCCCTGGAGTAGTCAATGTTGTAGTATTTCTTACAGAGGGAGAGTATCTTGCACTGTTAATCTTTGTGCTTTTCTTTGCTACCCTCTTTTCCACTTGACCTTTTCCCTAGTAAATCCGAGGCATTGCCTGGAAGAGAATTAGGATTGGTACAACCGGAATGCAAAGAGAAAGAAACAGTCAGAATAAAACAGTCAATGTTCAGTTTTCTGACTTTTAAAATAGCCTCTTGAAGTCCACATCAAGAACAATAGTTTTGAAAGCCAAAGCTTTTTATTTGCAGAGAACCAGGTTTTGTTGAGAGAAGAAAAAGCCCTTAAGAATTAAAAGGAAGGCCCGGAAGCCTGAGGGATTGGGTTTTGCCCTAAGGACATATTGGAGAGAGTCTAGAGAGAGTGCCAGACTAAGGCCCTTCACCCAAGCATCCCCTGGGCTGGGGGAGGGCTGGAACCCAGAAGGCTGGAGGGAGCCCTGGGCCGACAGCACCCTGCAGAGACTGCCAATCAGCCCCCCTGGGGAGTCCAATCAATGCCTGGAGCTCATCTGCCTTTTGGGTAAGTCCACTGTTGCTGAGCTGGAGACTTGTTAACTGTTTGTTTGTTTGTTTGTTTTTTACCACTGCAGCACAAGTGTAGGTGGGGGTGGGGGAGTATCTTTCATCATCATTAGCCATACTCAGGTGGCCCAGCAGAAGTGATGCTTGCCTGTGCCCACAGTCATTGTTGAGCCCCATCTTGATTGCTCTGTGTGGTAGAAGACGTTAAGAAGTCGCCCCCAAATTCTTAGATCAAAGGGTGGGCACTTTACACCAAAGGGGTGGTGGAGATACAGAGAGAGCCACTCACCTTTGCATTCGGGTGGGACTGGGCACTGGAAGACTCAGTGCATTATATTCACAAGTCACAGAAGGGACAGGGTCTCCCAGCTTACTTCTGCTCTTGTTCTCTAGTTTTTGTCTGAATTTGATTGGCTTGTTTCTTCAGTTAAAGCAGTGATCTTTAACCTCTTCTGCCTGCTAAAATCACCTGAGGGAGAGGGGCCTGGCTGGCTCAGTCAGTGGAGCATGTGACTTTTGGTCTCAGGGTTGAGTTTGAGCCCCATATTGGGTGTAGAAATTACTTAAAAATAAAATCTTTAAAAATAAATGTAAATAAAATAAAATAAAATCACTTGGGGGAGTTAAAAAAAAAAAATACTGTCCCCAAGCCCTGATGAGGGACTGGAAGGCAAGCTGAGGGCCAAGCACAAGCTAGCAACCCTCCACCTTGTGGGATAATATTACACATATCCCACTCAGCCCACCTCTGCCACCAAGGTGAGACATGTGTAATATTCCTCAGGGGCTCTGGGCTGCCCAAGAACAAAGGAAAAGACAGAAAACAAGTGGTTAAACTGATACAATTACAATAAAAGGACAAGCTTATCATTAGCCTAAAGTCAAGGATCTCCCTACTGTCTTTTTTTTTTTTTTAATGTTTATTATTTATTTTTGAGAGTGAGAGAGGCAAAGCCCAAGCAGGGGAGAGGCTGAGAGAAAGGGAGACACAGAATCCGAAGCAGCCTCCAGCTCTGAGCTGTCAGCACAGAGCCCTATGCAGGGCTCAAACCCACAAACTGTGATATCATGACCTGAGCCAAAGTCTGATGCTTAACAGACTGAGCCACTCAGCTGACCCATCTCTAGTGTCCTAATGTTAATGCTTTGCTAGAGGGAAAAACAACCTTAGCTTGACAATGGCTAGGCCTCCAGTAATTTGTAAATTCTCTTTAGCATATGGAAATTCCTTTAAGAAACTTCCTCTTGACTTTACCTCCCCCAACTCCATAGTGTGTAAACAGTGACTCTTCACAACCCCAGTGCAGCTCTTGCTGTCCATGGGTCCCATCACTGTGCTTTAATAAAATTAACTTTTGCACCAAAGATGACTTCAATAATTCTTTCTTGGCCATTGGCTCTGAATCCCATCACCCCAAAACTTCATCAGGCCCCAACCCAAACCAATTGAACTAGGTTCTCTGTGGGGCATAATGCCATTGTGTGATTGTGAGTAAAAGTTTATTTTTGTGAGGCCACTTAACTTTATTCAGCCCAGACATTATCACTCCTAAGCTATTTCAAAAATGTACCCCAGTGATCATAACAGACTGAGACCAAGAGTTAGTTTACTTATTTAGTTTTTTTTTTAATTGTATATTTTATTTATTTCTGAGAGAGAGAGAGAGAGTGCATGAGCAAGCAGGGGAGGGTCGGAGAGAGAGGGAGTCACAGAATCTGAAACAGGCTCCAGGCTCTGAGGTGGCTGTCAGCACAGAGCCCGACGTGGGGCTCGAACCCACGAACTGTGAGATCATGACCTGAGCCAAAGTCAGATGCTTATCCGACTGAGCCATCCAGGCACCACTATTTAGTTAGTTTTTTAGTTGTTAGTTTTAGATTTAGGGTTGTATCCAGTAACATAGCCAGAAATAGAAGGGTTAACTGCAGCCAGCAGGGACAGGTGTTTGGCGAGAACACCAGGTGCAGGTGATGGGAAGAAGGCCAGCCTAGGGTGAGGTAACAGACAGCAGATGGTTTTGCTGTAAGGATCTGGCATCAAGGAGGAACACTAGGAAGTAACAAGGCATCATGAATGGCAGAGAACACAGCAGTAGGCATTATAAGAGCAGAGGATAGGCAGGCCCCAGGGAAGTCCAATTGTAGAAGACAGAGAGAGGACACTGCTTGTCACGGGCTGAATTGTGTCTCCCCTCCCCAAATGCATATGTTGTAGGCTTATCCTTCAGGACTTAGGATATGACTGTAATTTGGAGATAAGTCCTTTAAAAAGATAATTAAGAAAAAATGAGATCTCGTGTGTGGGCCTTAATCGATTATGACTGGTGTCCTTATACAAAAAGGAGATTAGGACACAGACAAAAGGTAGACTGAAGGATGACCATGTGAGGGCACGGTAAGAAGGCAGACATCTGCTAGCCAGGAGGAAGGCCTGAGAAGAAACCAAACTAGTTGACACCTTGATCTTGGACTTCTAGCCTCCAAGACTGTAAGAGAAAACATCAATTGTTTGAGCCACCCAATTTATGGCATTTTGTTATGGCAGCCCTAACTATTGTCAGAGGAATTGGCGAGAACAGAGAAGGGCTGTAGTCCTGGAGATTCGGTGTCGTATCTGATACCAGACATACAACAAGGGTCAGGGAACCAGCACTGGGTCACTGATTAAGGGCAAGCAGGATGTCATTCAATCAATCAATCAACCATCTTTTTTTAAGCTCCTACTCTGTCATGGGCCCTGTTCCAGGCACTGGATATACTGTGGTTGCAGTGGTCCAGATGAGAGATGATGTTGGCTCACATTAGGAGGGTAGCAGCGAATTAGCAAATTGGACACTGAAACAACCCAACATGGAAGCAATGCTCCTTTAAGACTTCCTGACCAGGCATATACCTACCTGCAGTGGGTTTTGAATGACTTTATTTGCAGAGAGAAGGAGCTGTGGGAGCAGGGAGCAGGCAGGTTACTTATAACTAATCCAGGTAAATGATTTGTCTCTTTGGGAGAAGGTGAAGTTTCAGTTTACACAAAGTTTTCACTGGCACCTAGGCTAACAAATGTAGACGTTTCCCCTGAATGTCTCCATCCCATATTCCTTAGTTTAACACATGGCATTCCAACTTTATCTTAACTTTATTAGTTTTCCTAAAACATCAAAGTTTCTTTCCCAGCCCATGTTTCAATGGAAAACTCAAGCATAACCAGGCAATAACTCCATCATCTGCGCCACTGTAGACAACCATCAGATAAACTTCCGTAATTCATACCACATCTGCTCTCCCAGCTCTGTATGACCTGGAGCACAAAAAACAACCCTCCAAATTATTTTTTCACAACATAAGCATTCATTCTGAATTTCCCCCACCAATTTTCTATTAAATGAGAGAAAAATTGTCGACACTGAATCAGCCAGCTTTTATTAAAAGCTGGGAAGTCTTTCAAAGCTTTCAAAGTAAACTGTTCTATTAAACATGACAAGTAGATAATGGGAAATAGTTGCATCTATATTGGTCCTTGTTGATATCTTTGTAAATTCTGGTAACTGGGGACCGCCTGGATATAGGCATTCTTCTTTATTTTATCACTGTGGAGGACTCTTTCCTCTCCCCATCATTTGAAAAATTGAAGTGATGTGAGAGCTCAGATTGATTTGCATTCTGGTCTTATTTCATTCAGCAGGCAGCATGGGGGTAAGATTAAAGGACATAAGCTTTGAAGCCAGGCAGTCTTGAGTTTGTACATAGATTCTTCTTCCACCTCACCCTGTAATTTTGTGCAAATCCCTTAACCTGAGTCTCTACTTCATTAGCTATAAAGTGGGGATAATAATATTTACCTTATAGGCTTGTTGTGAGGACAACTTGTATGACAGCTTCAACTCTGTGCCTGGTAGTGTAGTAAATGCTCATTAAACGCCAGCTGTTTTTAATAGTAACAACTAAGGCTGTTCCAGTTTAAAAAAAAAAAAAAAAAGCACCTGCTCTTTCCCTATGCTACAACCCAAAGCTGAAACAATGGGTGTACCACTTTACCTTGGATTAATAATCATCTTTAAAATGAGGAGATGAAATCAATGACCTCTTAGTTTCTTCCCTTACAGTGCCAATTTTCTAAGATCTTATATTCAATGAGAAATGAGTAGTGAAGAGCAGAGGAAATTAAACTACCTTTTCTGATTAGTTGCTCTGTGCTTCACTAGTACATCCAGTTACAAAGCTTATAGGATAATGTCTTTTTAAGAGAGCTTGGAGGAGGAGGAGGCCTGGGTGGAGAGTACCAGTTAACTTCAATTCTGCAAAAACAATTCTTTCTTCAGGGTAATAGAATGAGAGCAAAGGGACATTTGACCTTTTCAAGATGTTTTTTAATGCAAAATACAAGGTATGCACATAATCTTGTTTTCTGACCAATCCCTTAAAAAATCTGGCATATTAATAACTTTACTTAAAAGCAAGAAGATGGGAGCCAGAAGGAAACTTTTCTTTCTGAACAATGACTGAAAAGGGAATTCTAATGAATATTTTGGCATACGTATCTCATTTTCTGGCTGCTGCAAGACCCAAGAGCCAGTAGGTCATAATTAAAGCCAATAATGGCAACTCCAGACAGTTATCCAAATATTTTCCTGGTGCTGTCAATTCTCTGCATTAAATGATTTAACATCATATTTGGGGAGTGTAGAATGTACATGCAGAGAGGGAATTAAACATTGATATGAATTCTGGAACATTTGCTGCAAGTTGCCCCAAAAGATATTGTTTATTACATTCAAAGGAATTATAGAATGTTTTCCTTAGTAGATAATTTTAAAGGACCCTTTCCGTGCAGAGAGCTGTGAAGTGTGTCCTTAAGTCCTCAAAACAAGATCACATTTTCTGCTGGAAAGAAAAAAAATCACGTGCTTGGGGCTGAAACCCCATGTTATGTAAGTAAATGAACTTGTCCTACCTCTACTACACCTTTCAGGAATGTTCTCTTTGATCACCAGGAGTTGCTAATGCTGCAGTTGTAATTATGTAACTTATAAAAAGTCAAAGCTACTTACTTTTCTTTCAATTGCACTTTCAAAAAGAAAACCAATAAATATACCTGTTTGTAAAATCTGTCTAGGAGGGGCTGTAAAATCTGTCTGGGGTGGTTCAGTCAGTTGAGCATCTGACTCTTCATTTCGGCTCAGGTCATGATCTCATGGTTCGTGTGTTCAAGCCCTGCGTTGGGCTCTGTGCTGACAGTGAGGAGTCTGCTTGGGATTCTCTCCCTGCCTCTCCCGCTACTCCCCACCCCTTCAAAATAAATAAATAAACTAAAAAAAGTATGTTAAGGATCTTGGAACAAGGTCTTGAATTTTGTCTTTTTTTTTCTGTAACAAGTTTTGTAACTTTAAAAATAATGACTCCACAAATTCCTTCAGCCCCACCCCCACTCTCCTTCATCTTTCCCTTAAACAATAAAAAAGTTTCCCTCTGGATGGAAATTAAGCAGCTCAATCTAAAATGGGGCTGAGAGAGCATAAAGCACCATTTGGGGATGAAATAAACTGGCCTGTTACTTCTTAAAGACAAAACTGGATTCACTCTGCGAAACAGTTCAGCAAAAATTTGGTTTCCAAACTCTAGTGCTGTGCTGTGGCAATGGAAACTTTCCAGCCACAACTTGAAATTAGGAGCCAAGCACAAAACTAAGGCAAGGAAGACATTTGAGTCCAAACCAGACGGTGATCTTGGCACTGCCTTCTCCTGAGTCCAGAGCTACAGGGGTTGTGAGGTGGTAAGTTCCTTAAATCTCTAGGTGCACCAGAGAGCAGATTTGAAAAACCCCTTGTCTCCCCCATCTTTTTCCACCCACACAATTTACCCCATGTTTTACATCATAAGAGATGGTGAAAATACTGTGAGGCGTATACACAATTCTTAGGCCTACTTCCACTTAATCATACTTGGGTTTCTCTGCGGCCTCCCCGTTGAGTGTGAGCAACTCCTTGACATTGGGCAAGAGAACATGAGACTCACAGCCAACAGCCTCTGCCTCTATGATCTGGCCATTCTGTGGCAGTCAGTGTCCTGTCTGGCCTACAGAACCAGGCAGGCATCTGGCTTGAGGGTGGGGTGTGTGTGTGGGGGGGGGTGGGGGGGGGCTTTTTTTGGTTCTTTTGTCAAAATGCACAGAGTCCACTCGAAAAGACTCTATATTCTCCACATTACAAGATGGCAGTGTGCCAGTTTCTGGGCCAGCTGGCTGACTCAGAGATGAGGAAGCTATTCCATGACACTTTGTTTTCATTCCAGCCCAAAGGGCAAAAAGTGTGAATCTTTGCTGCCACCTGCTGTTTTCTTAGAAATACGTTCTTGAAATGATTCTGGGATGCTTATGCATTGGTTTATTTTAGCAAAATGCCTTGAAGAATTCAGGGGATTTCAGAATATATGTTTATGTAGTTGGATACCATCTGGTCTGTCACTTCCTAGGATGGATTGTTGGGCCACACACGTGGCTTCCTTCTTTTTGGCCATTAAGCCCTGTCTGCCTATCCCTTGGTATAAGCTAGGTAGGGGGCAGGAGGGAAGGGCAGATTCCCTGACTGACCCCCGACAACCTTCCAAGGGAGTTCATACAGGTCTCTTGATCAATGAGATTTAGGTTTGGAAGCCCTTTCCCCACAGACTCGTGAAGTCCTGAAGTCGAGACTGAAGGCAAATTCCTCAAGCACAGACTATTCTCCCAGGGGTGTGCTAGTGAGTAGTAGTCCTCAGAATATCCTTTGGAAAGTACTTTCCTGGTCAGAGGTGGGATGAGGTTCCTTTGTGATGTCTCCAAATGTTTTCTTGAGGAAACAGAAGCAGATTAAGGAAGAGGTGGTCTGTAGGAAAATGAAGGTAGCCCAATTTGAATCACTCCCAGGTGAGAATTCTTGAGCTCAGGTTAGGTCAACAGAGGGAAAAGCACAATGAAGAGCATAGGAAGAGTTAGTAGTCATAAGCTTAGATGGGCCTGTTAAGGGCCCTTAGTCATCTTAGTAGAGGCACCCAGAGCACAGAGATGTCCTAGTCTTGACTATATTAGTAGTTGTTGCTGCTCCTAATCAGAAAGTGGGATTTTCCTTTGCCTTCTCCAGGAAGATCCATTTGTAAATAAATAAGTTCCGTTTTATTGTCTTCTAAGAATTCTTTTGATCAAGAGCTTTTTATTGGCAGAGATTAATGAATCTAGTAAGTGTGTTTTCATGTAATTTTAAGTGCCTATTCTTCATCTTAAGAAAAAAAAAGTAAGATCTGGGACTTCGTAGATGGAAGGAAATGACGCTCGATCTTTCTCCTATCAAAGAGAAAAGGCATCTGAATGTTACTAACAGGCATTGAAGGTATGTGATAGCGTATTGCTCAGTGTTTGGCATGGTAGTTGGCATGTGGTAGCACGTTGGTTGAATGAATGATCAAACTTATCACCCATTGTTCTTGCCAGTAGGTCTGTGAGTCCTGTTGGGAAGGAATGGGTGGGGGTAGAAAGGAACAGAAGAAAGACTCAGAGTTAATAAGGTGAAAAGTCTGTGGTAGAGCAACTCCCCACAGCAACTAGAATGCTATGGTAGGACCCAAGCTTATACGATATAAGCTTCAAAATATGTGTATTACTTACAAATTAAATCTAATTTTTGGGTAGAAAATCAAAGAAGAAGGTTAGAATGTACAAAATTCCTTCCGTGTCTCATTTCCTAAAGCATTACCACTGTTAATGTTTTGCACAAGCCTCACTGTTTATGCTTCACATATTTTCTTGTTTACGTGCCCATTGTTCTCTCTTGAATCTTGTAAAGGCTTTGGAAAAGTTCTGGTCTGTTTCAGCAGAGTTCAGGGAAGGGGCTTGTGTACTATACTAAAGAAATAGTAGGAACTTCCTGAGGGGGCTAATGTACTGATGGTAATGGGAAGTGAAGTGGAGACCCAAAACAGAAAGAAAACTCCAGAGGACTGGGTCAAAGTAGTGATTTCAACTTCTCCTCCCCTCCTGGAGATTCTCTCTTTTTTAGGTTTCTTTTTTTCTTCTTCCCTCCCCCAGCTTTATTTATTTATTGAGGCATAATTGACAAATAAAATTATATATATTTAAAGTATACAGTGTGGTAATTGAAAATATGTATATATTGTGGCATGATTACCACAGTCAAGTTAATGAACACATCCATCACCTCACCTAGTTACCTTTCCTGTCTGCGTATGTGGTGAGAGTGCTTCAGGTTTACTGTTGGGGCAAGTTTCAAGCATATAACACAGTATTGGTAACTATAGTCCTCATGGCTGTACATTCAATCTTATAACCAGAAGGTTATACCCTTTGACCAACATCTACCATTTTCTCAGCCTCCCCACAACCCCTGGTCACTACCATTCCACCCTCTGTTTCTATGAGTTCAGTTTTTTCTTTTTCTTTTTTTTAGGGTTCACATATGAGTAAGATCGTATAGAGATATACAGTATTTGTCTTCTGGAGATTATATATTTTTAAAAATGTTTATTTTATTTATTTTGAGAGAGAGAGTACCCACACGTGCTGGAAGAGGCAGAGAAAGAGAGGGAGAGAGAGTACCCTAAGCAGACTTCTTACTATAAGAACAGAGCCTGATGTGGGGCTTGATCTCACGAACCATGAGATCATGACCTGAACGGAAATCAAGAGTGGGACGCTTAACCAACTGAGCCACCTAGTGTCCCTGGAGATTATCTTAATAGTGTCAGGGTACAGATGTTTTTGTTTTGTTTTTGTTTTTGTTTTTAGCATTTATTCAGTTTTGAGAGACAGAGAATGAGTGAGGAAGGGGCAGAGAGAGAGGGAGACACAGAATCTGAAACAGGCTGAGCCATCAGCACAGACCCTGATGTGGGGCTTGAACCCACAAACTATGAGATCATGACCTGAGCCACCCAGGCACCCCTCAGATGTTTTTTTCAGAAAGGGAATCAACTTCTCAGGAGAATATTGAGTTTGGTGCTTACCTGTGTGCTTGATTTGAGTAGCATGAGAGCCTTTTGTCCTGTGTACCTACTGACCCCTTACTCCCTCTAGAAACCTGGTCCCAGCCCAAATGTCAGAGCTAGAAACCCTAGTCTGGTTCTACACTCTGGAGTGGGGAAGAGGGTATAGTAATTGCAACGAGAACAGAAGACAACCATAAGGTAGGACAGGTACCTGGTAAACTCTTTCCTTCATGAGGCTACTAGAGCCTTATCCTGAGAGATGGTATGTTGCAAGGGTGTTTATGAGGCTCCCTCATGACCAGATGAGCAAGACCATTGCTATTTCTGCAAACCTGTTTCTGATGAACATATATTCCTCCTGGATGGTGTCAGGACGTGGTGCTGTGTTTTAGATATCATCTTTGCCCCTCCTGTTGTGTTTGGTAACTAGGATGCTGTCAAGAAAATACAGCAGGGCTTCTATGAACTTAAAAAGAGCATTTCAAAATACTACACTAGCCTTTTGTTCCTTCAGTCTGTTTTTCCTAGAACAAATGTAATCTCAGTCTCTACACATTTTGTTTAAAATAGCTCTTCTGATGAGTCACCTAAAGTTAAGCTGCAGATATGGTATTACTTAAGTCATGTCAAGCTTGAGATGTTAGCCAAGTTCTAGTAACTACTCATGGGGGAGGGGGGAGCTCATTGTATGCTCTCACGTGTGTTTTGGGGAAAGACCCGAAAATATCCAGAGAGAAATATAGGCTTGAGATGAGCTGGTCAGTATTATGCACCTCTGAATGGGCTGCAAGAGCTTCTGAAGTGTAAGGAATGGATTCAGCTGGCTCAGAAACTCCTCACGGCCCAAGACACGTGAAGGTTCTGCCCATCATCCACCAGTCCCCACCCCAACAAGTGGACAGAAACTTGGGGAAGTCACTGAGACCATGCAGAGGGGTCAAAGGACTTTGCAGATGCTCTGAGGAAGAAAGTAAAGCTTTAAAGGGAACATTATGCTATGACTTTAAAGGTCACTATCTAGTTCACACTTACATCAGACTCTAAATATTATCAGAAAATGGATAAGTTTGCCAGGACCAGGAACAGTAAAACCACTCAAAAGAGACCACAGAACACTTTAAGGCAAGTGCAGCCACCGCAGGCCACGATGCTCAAACCTGATGCTGCCTTATGAGAGACTCCAACAGGAAGGAGAAACACCAGCTGCTTAAAGGAAAATTTATGCTCACTGACCCTCAAAACTTGCAAAAGCCTTTCAAGCCACATGAGTGCATGCAACCTTGTCTTTCCCTCTTCCACCAAATGGAAGTGGGGTTGGAAGGGAAGACTTGCAAGACTTCTTTCATAAAGTCCCTTGTCCGAGACCAGATGTACTATGGCCTCTGAATGCTCTGCCCTATCCCTTGGTATAGCTTGGTGTCCAGTTAGCACTGAGCAGTAGCTATCAGCTTTACCCTCCTTTTGGCCCCACCCTCTGTTGGCCAAATCCAGGTCACCTCCTGCCAGGCAGCTGCTGGGTGAAAGTCCAGAACAGCTTTCCCGAATAAACAAGTCAAAGAAAGGCAGTTCCCAGCAGTGGATGGGGCTGTGCTCCAGAAGTCTATTTGCAAATCTGTCCTTTGGAACTTGGAAGATATTCGCAGGAGGAGAAATGTTATGCATTGTGGCAAGGTTTCCAGACTAGACCACAGCCTGGTTTAACCAGGTTAAATGGATTTGACTCAGAATGGACTTGGAAGGCAGCATTCTAGAACTCTTCATCATGGGTAATAGATTCGTAGTCTCTTTTCAGTTTACAGACATTTGATGAGCTAGCCATAGTACCAGCTGATGTCCCCACATTCAAAGCTGCCTCAGATTTGTGGGGTAGGTTGATTTAGTGACTCCTGGATGCCAACACAGTGGCTGAGATCTTTCCAGTCTCATGAAGCTCCTCTTCCCCTTTTCCACCTATGTGCTTAAGGCTGAAGGTGAAGGGCTGATGATTCCAGTTTTTCTTTAGTTTCATTACTCAAGGTATCTTGGTGTTGGGCCAGAAAGGCCTGTCTGGGTGAGAATTCTGACTCCCTCCTACTTACAAAGTTCCATAGGCTCTCTGAGGTTCAGTTTCTCCTTAGCAAAACTGGGAGCCTTGGGGTTGCCTCTCCAATATTTGTTCTGCTTATCTTGATAACTACCATGATTTTTGTTCGGGTATTCACATCTCTGCCCAACAGACTACTCCATTCTTGAAGGCTCAGGGCTAGTACACTTCCATTTTGTAGCTGAAATGGTGAGTGTGGCCTAATTCAGGCCAGCAAAGTTTACTGGTTACTTCCAGGAGAAAAAAAATAATGTTTCTTGTCCCCTGCTAGATAAGAATGGGGGATATATGTGGTCCCAGTAGCAACAAAAAGCCACTGTGAGACTACAACAGGGGTCAGCCTTAAATGGAAGCTCTCACTGTGGCTAGCAGAGTGGAGAAATGTTGTGGTTGTTTTAAGTCTATTTATTTATTTTGAGAGATAGGGAGAGAGAACAGGGGACGGGCAAAGAGAGAGAATCCCAAGCAGGCTCTGTACTGTCAGCACAGAGTCCGACATGGGGCTCAGACCCACGAACTGTGAGATCATGACTTGAGCCAACCAAAAGTCAGACATTTAACCGACTGAGTCACCTGGGAGCCCTGAGAGGGGAGAGATGCTAAACAGGACTACCTACTGGCAGAAGTTGCTGAACTCCTAAATCAACCCACCCTAAGGCCTGTTCCGCTTTCCAGTGTGTACACCAATAATCCTCAACACTTCATGACATTTTGAGTTGAGCTTTCTGTTCTTGAAATGGAAGATATGTTAATCAAGACATCACAGCATAGTTTTTACCACAGATATTAAATGAGATAAAGCAGTCACGGTGTTGAGCACAGAACCTGACTTATAGATATGATCCGTATACCTCCAGCCCAAGGACATTAGTTGGGCAGACCACAGTTTCTCAGGCCTTTGTTGAGGATAAAGAAGAAGAAGTTCTGGCTCAGCAGATCCTTGGCATCTTGCCTGGACTGGGAGGTGGCCCTGCTGGACTGGTTCTAGTTTTTGGATCAACTCTTTTGGAGAGAGTAGGCCCCGTAAGCCTGGGATTCCCTCAGCCTCTGGGCAGGTATGTGCACTGAAGAGCATTTTGGGACAATGAGAAAAGAAAGGAAAGAACCATGATTTGCTGGACCATAGCCAAAAGACCTATCTTTGGGGTCAGTGTTAATCTCTTTCCTCCTCCTCTCTCTCCTCCTTTTCCTACTTACCTCCTTACACTTTTGCACACTCCAAAGTCTCAGGCCTGCAGAACACGAGAAGCCAGAGTTGGGAGGGATTGCTGGTAAGGGAGGGGAGGCATTTATAGTGTATGTGGGGGGGGGGGTGGCTGGGGGCGGTGGCAGGAAGGAGATCGTCTACTACCAAACTCTGATGACTTTGCATTTGAGAGTAGAAGGGATCTCAGATTTCAGACTAAATGGTGGATTTAGACTCCTATAGGAGTTTGGTAAGGCTGGTGCCTTGGAGTTTTGCATGAAGAATAAGAATCTAGGCAGGGCAGCTGGTTCGAGAACAAAGGTTGTGTTGTGACTGTAGTAGGAGGGAGGAGTCATTTGGAGCGCACATTGTGGTTGTAAGTCAGATTTCTGGTCATTTCATCATCCCCAGATTTAGGCCTGAGTCCCTAGGGAGAGGAGGCCGCAATAAACGAATAAGTCAACACAAAGCTGGCACGACTGAAATCTGTGTAGGAAACCTGGCTCACGTGACATCAGTGCCTTGTAACCTTGCTGCATCAGAAAAGTAGACCTCATTGTCCCATTTTAGCACACCTCTTTTGGGGGATGTGAGAACACAGGATGGAACAGGAATGTGAGAAAATACTTCTTCACAAAAATGGGTTAAGGATGCCATGTTCCAACAGTGAAATGAATGCCTAGGAGTGAAAATAGACTCCAGTGTGATCTGACTAGAACAGGATTGACCTGCCAGCCTCTTATCTGGACAGTAGATTTATGACTGTGGTCAAGAATGGCCCTGGCCTCTGTTTTTATCAGTCACATTCCATTAATGCCTCATAATGAATCCATGGTCAATAAAAAACCCAGTTGTTTTTTTTACATGAACTACCGCCAAGAATCCCCATGAATTTGTACTGTTGGTGTTTTGAAACTAAATACAAAACTTAACAATGATTCTTGTTGAATTTCATGCTGTTCAGATTATTTTGCATCATGCTTCTTTTAGCTCTTAGCTATTACGCTGAACTTTCTGCTTATCTTCTTCACTGAAGTCATAGATAAAAATGTTGACCAGGGCAGGGTATACGAACAGTAACTGTGACTTTGCCTGGGAAACTTCCTGCTGATGGACACCCAGTTATTTATCAACCTGCTGTGTATATGGTTACTCAAGCAGCTACAAAACCATCTCACAACACTGTTACACCACTCACCTTCCCAACCTGATCCATCACTGGATTGTGATATACTCTGTCTCATGTCTAATATCCTGCACGTGGTAGGCCCTCCATAAATGTTTGATGAATTAAACGGAATTCCCTGAATTATCAGCTTAATAACCATATACTTAAAAACAGAGAAAAGAGGCATGATTAATTGATGAGACATTTGGCTTCCTAGGGTCCTATAAATCCTCTTCGTTGTCTTAAATCAAAGTAGAAAAATGTCATACACGATAGAAAAATGAAATGTAGACTATCATTGACAGTAATCATTGTGCCAATTGTTATCATTATTAATAGCTATTATTACTTTTTTTTCTTTGAAAAACATAATCAGATGAAACTTCATCTTTAATCTATTCTGGCCACCTTTCTATAACTGAGTAGAATTCTGTTGTTTGGCTCTCATTCCTTTTTTTAGTAGTTTAACAAATTCTCCAAGCTCTTTAGTTTCTGATTTCACAGTCATTTGTTTTTAAATTGTGGAGTTAATCCATTCTTCCTAAAGTATATTGAGCACCTACCGTATGTCTGACCTTGGGTCAGAACAGTGAAGGTTTAAGAAAAATGGGCAAGGTCCTGGCCCTTCAGAGGAACGAGGTCCTATGTATTAAGGTATTAAGGACTGGTTCAAAGGAACCGTGTGCTCTGGGGCCTTGTTGAAATGCAAAGAACTATAATTCTCTCTCTCTCTCTCTCTCTCTCTCTCTCTCTCTCTCTGTGTGTGTGTGTGTGTGTGTGTGTGTGTGTGTGTGAGGGAACCCTTGAGATTGGAGTGGCAACCAGGAGATGTTCAGTCAGCTCAGGGTCTCATCACAGCTTGCATTCTTCTGCCACTCTTAGACCTGGGACAGTCAAGACAGAGGGGCTCTCTGCCTTCAGACAGCTTGTGTGCAGGAGTGTATGCTAAAAGAAGTACTTGCTCTGAGTAAGGGCCCCATGCCCCTTCCCAAATTTGTGGTTATTGGATAGACACAGAGTACTGATCACAGAGACCCTAACAGAGGGAAGAAAGCAGAAACGAATTGTGGCAGGTTCTTAAGGTGACCTCTGTGAACTTTGTTTCTGGCATTCACACCTTTTTGTAATCCCTCTTTCTTTTTCTTTCTTTCTTTCTTTCTTTCTTTCTTTCTTTCTTTCTTTCTTTCACTTATTTTTGAGAGACAGAAAGAGACAGAGCATGAACAGGGGAGGGGCAGAGAGAGACACACAGACACAGAATCTGAAGCTGGCTCCAAGCTCTAAGCCGCCAGCACAGAGCCTGATGTGGGGCTCAAACCCACAAACTATGAGTTCATGACCTGAGCCGAAGTTGGCCGTTTAACCTTCCTTAGCCACCCAGGCCCCCTTTCCTTTTTCTTGAGTGTGGGTGTGGCCTGTGACTTCTTTCTAACCAAGAGAACACAGCAAAAGTGATAGAAGGTACATGATTATTGATTATGTTGCATGTGATTTTTGTAACATCTTGCTGAACTGCTCTCTTGACTTTGAAGAAGCAAATGTCATCTTGGCAACTCCATGTGCCAAGAATCTGTGAGCAGCCTTTAAGAGCTAAGGGTGGCCACTGGCTGACAGGCAACATGAAACTGAAGCCTCGAGTCCTACAGCCACAAGGAACTGAATTCTGCCAACTGAATTCTGAGTGAGTTTGGAGTAGATTGTTCTCTAGGCTAGCATCAGATGAGAAGAGAGCCCTGGATGGCACTTAATTGCAGCCTTCTGAAACCCTAAGCAGAGGGTCCAGTTAAGTCATGTCTGGGTTTTGAACCATAGAAACTATGAGATAATAAGTATGTATTGTATTAAGCAGTTAAATTTGCGGTAATATTGGTAAGTAGTAACAGGTAGCTAATAAAGAAGTCTCTTTTGCCTTCCTTAAGAACTGCAGAATAAAAAATGGCCAGAGGGTAGAGAGGCTGGAAAGGAAACTTAGCAACCTTTACAAAGAGAAGAAAGTGAGGGGTGCCTGGGTGGCTCAGTGGGTTAAGCTCCTGACTCTCGTTTCGGCTCAGGTCGTGATCTCACAGTTCTGTAAGTTTGAGCCCTGCATCAGGCTCTGTGCTGGTGGTGTAGAGCCTGCTTGGGATTCTCTCTCTCCCTACTCACGTTGTCTCCGTCTCTCTCAAAATAAATAAATAAGCTTTAAAAAAAAGAGAGAGAGAAGAAAGTGACTTAACAATGAACTTTTAATGTGAAGCCCTGCCATGTTTATTCATTCATTCACTCATTAAAAAACATTTTTTTTATGTCTTATTTATTTCTGAGAGAGAGACAGCATGAACAGGGGAGGGTCAGAGAGAGAGGGAGACACAGAATCCGAAATAGGCTCCAGGGTCTGAGCTAGCTGTCAGCACAGAGCCCGACGCGGGGTTCAAACCCACGAACCGCGAGATCATGACCTGAGCCAAAATCGGATATTTAACTGACTGAGCCACCCAGGCACCCCTCATTCATTTGTTAAAGGATATTAAATTGGAAGTATAGACAGACACATTAACATATATATATGTTATATATGTATATATATGTATATATATATGTCAGGTTTCAGGGAAGGATAGTGTTATAGACTAAATTGTGTCTCCCCCAAATTCTCATATCAAAGCTCTAGACACAAGGTACTAAGTACCTGACTAGTACCTTAGAATGTGACTATGTTTGGAGAGAGGGCCTTTAAAGGGATAATTAAGTTAAAATGAGGATGATAGAGTGAGACCCAATAAAATCTGATTGGTTTCCTTATAAGAAGAGGAAATTAGGGCACACAGAGAGACACTAGGGATGTATATGCAGAGAGGGGTGAGTATGTATAGAGGCAGCAAGATATCGGCCACCTGCAGGCCAAGGAGAGAGTGCTCAGGAGACACTAACCCTGCCAACACCTTGATCTTGGACGTCCAGCATCCAGAATTGTGAGCAATGTTTCTGTTGTTTAAGCCACCCAGTCTGTGATATTTTGTTATGGTAGCCTGAGCAGATAGAGAAACCACTTTATATATTTTAAGCACAGAAGGATTTAGTGTAGGGAGTTAGGTGCTTTCCAAATCATTGGAAGAGCTGGAGTAGCTAGAGTTAGGGACTACCCTCAGAACTAATGTGTTCAAAAATGCACTGCTGTGGCTGTGATCTGGGATCACAGAGCTGTTGCCTCTTCTGTCAACTCTGCCATGAGCATCATAGCTGCCTCTTAATACTCAGGAAGTGGTGAGCAGTCACTGAAAAGCTGAGATCAGCTGCCCTCTAGCTTTCTATACTCAGATGCTCATGACCTTGAGTGCCAAGGGAAAATGGCAGTGGGGTGATGCTCTCCATCCTATTTATACCTTCCTAGTCTCATCGGAGGACTCTTAATTGAATTTAGTTCCCTCCCTGGCTGCGAGGGAACTGTTATTTTAACTTTCTATCCTCTGTAGCATGGGAAGGCAATAAAAGAGAGAAGTGGAAAGGAATGCTGAAGCCTGTGGACATATCCAGCACTGTATGCTAGATGTCAGAAGAGCAAAGCAAGTCCCAAGACAAATCAACCTAGGTATTCAAAGAAGATACCTGAAACTGGTAACAGAATTCATTGGGTTGCTCACCTACATGAAAGGTATAAAATGCATGGGGAAGAGAGGATTTATTGATAAAGAGGATTTCTTTGGAAGATCTGTGCAGTTTGATCTTCACCTAATCTGTGTAACAGAATTGAGTGCTTCTCCAGTCACTTCATGTGGAAGGAAAGGAAGTCAACAGGACCACCCTGAGAGCTTGATATGGACCTCCTGCAGTTGTGGGCATGGAGGGTTCATACTGTGCTTTTGTCTGATGTCTGGCTTGGAAAACGTAAATGGTAGAGATGGACTGGGGAGCTGCTCAGACCATGGTAGTAAAGGAGAGGTGGTTGATCTGGACAGCTTGTTTTTCTGGAGTTTGTTGTGGCAAAGAATGTATCATGTTTCGAGAGCTATGGAATGTCAGAGGACAAATGAATTGGAAGAATCAGGGAAAACACTTGAGTTCAATTACTGAAGAGTTAGCTAAGCTGAGATCGGCAAAGTATGGCATTCCAGGCAGACTGAACAGCATGTGCAAAGACTCAGAGGCACAGAAGGGCTTGTGATGTCAGTGGAAAAGTTAAATGTTCATTGTAGCTATGGTGTAATTTGGGTCTGTGTAGGGGGTGTAAATTGGCTTGGAAAAATGCCCTAAAGCACATGTTGTGCTTCTGGGTTTAGCCATTGTCCTTTAGGAACTAAGGAATTACAATAGAGCTTTTTCCTTTTAAATTAATAGACTTTATTTTTTAGAACATTTTAGGCATACAGAAAAATTGAGCAGATAGTACAGAGAGTTTCCCACATAGCTCCACATAGTTTCCCCTATCATTAACTTCTTACATTAGCATGATATGTGGGTGTGTATATTTCTTTAAAAATTTTAATTTTTTTAACATTTTAAAAATGTTTATTTATTTATCTTGAGAGAGAGAGAGAGAAGGTGCAAGCAGAGGAGGGACAGAGAGAGAGGGACAGAGAATCTCAAGCAGGCTCCGTGTTGTGAGTGTAGAGCCCGACATGAGGCTTGATCTCACAAGCCATGAGTCCAAGACCCCAGCTGAAATGAAGAGTCAGATGCTTAACCAACTGAGCCACCCAGGAGCCCCTAGTTTATTTTTCAAAGTAGGCTCTAACCCAGCCTGAAGCTAGAACTCACAACCCCGAGATCGAGAATTGCATGCTCTAATGACTGAGCCATCCAGGCTCCCTGGCATGATATATTTATTACAATGAACTAATCTATACTGATACATTATTATTTTTTAGTTAAAAATTTTTTATGTTTATTTATTTTTTAGAGAGATAGAGTGTGGGCCCGTGGAGGGGCATAGAGAGAGGGAGACACAGAATCTGAAGCAGGCTGCAGGCCCTGAGCTGTCAGCACATAGCCTGACGTGGGGCTCAAACTCATGAACCATGAGAACTCATGAGCAGAAGTTGGATGCTCAACCAACTGAGCCACCCAGGTGCCCCATACTGATACATTATTATTAACTAAAGTTCATAGTTTATCCAAATTTCTTTCGTTTTTACTTAGTGCCCTTCTTCTGTTCCAGAATCTCACATTACACTGAATCGATGTTTCCTTAGGCTTCTCTTGGCTATGATAATTTCACAGATTTTCCTCTTTTTGATAACCTTGACAGTTTTGAGGAGCATGGTCAAGAATATTGTAGGATGCCCCTTATTGGAACTTGCCTGATGTTTTTCTCATGATTAGACTGAGATTATGGGTACAATAGGTTTTCAGTGTAATTTGATGTATGTTTTACCAAAGGGATTTGAGGCCAGTGTGAAGAGCGAATGACACGGAGTGTATTGAGTTGGTGCACTTTGATTAGCAAGCCCTGCAATGGCTTTCTTTCACAATTATATATATTAACATGTCTTACTCTTGAATATGACTTATACAGCCTTATGGGATTTAGACCCAGCCTGCCTTTCTGACCTCCTCTCCTGATGCTCTCCTTTCTATTTATTCTTCAACCCCACTGGCTTTTGTTTCCATTTCTTGAAGGCACAATATTTGCTACCCTCAGGACATTGGAATGATTTGAATGATATTTGCTTTATAATCCAGGTAGAAGGTGAGTTGGGTGTGAATTAGAGGAGAAGAGGAAGATTGGAAAGCACGTATGGAAATATGAGATAAAGACAAAGGAGATGTGAGGATAGTTCTGAAATCTGTAGTTTGAACAGCTTGGTCACTGGACTTGACTAATCACTGAGATGGGGAATGCAGGAGTTTGGGGGGGAACATCATGAGATCATGGTGACATACCAAGGTTGATTTGCTTGTGGGACATTGAGATGTTCTTATCCAGCAGGCAGTTGGAAATCATGAGTTTTAAATTCAGAAGGGAGGTTGGAATGAGAGTAACTGCCAAACAAGAGATCGTGGTGGGGGCTCTGATTATTAATTCAACTGGGAAAAACCCAAGGGACATATTTGCAGTAATTCAAACCCTTGGCAGCAAACAGTTTAGTGTGAACATCAGGTCAGCAGAGAAATTAACTTTATTTTGGAGACTATCAAGCAAAAGGAGGCCAGGACTTTGGGGAGAATTTTGTGGTCATTCTACTTACCAGACTTAGGCTAATGATTGCTTCTTTTCTACTGGAATAAAACTTTGGGTTTGAAAAGACTGTTGTATTAACTAATTAATATAGCCTCAGAAAAAGCAGCAGAGAGGTTTGGGGTTTGGATAGACTTATATGAGTGTAAAATAATGTGGCAGACAGATCGGGTTATGATGAAATTTCTCCCACGTATGTTATTTCCTTACAGTATTTATATTACTGTATTTACATTAAAAATACAAAAGAACTACATTCATATTTTGTAGACACTGTAGGTTGGCTCACTCAATAACCATTTTAATTGCCTTCTCCCTTGTCTTCTACCACAGAGTCTTGAAAGCAGTGCACACAAATTCTAAGACCTCATTACAACCAGAGATGGCCTTGAAATGCAGTTTGGGTTAATGAGAAGTTCCCAGAAGTCCCTGAGGTAGACTTTTAGTTCTTTTTTTTTTTAATTTTTAAACATTTTTATTCATTTTTTGAGCGACAGAGAGAAACAGAGCATGAGCGGAAGAGGGGTAGAGAGAGAGGGAGACACAGAATCCAAAGCAGGCTCTAGGCTCTAAGCAGTCAGCACAGGGCCTGATGCAGGGCTCGAACCCATGAAGAGTGAGATAATGACCTGAGACAAAGTCAGACAGTCAACAGACTGAGTCACCCAGGCAACCCTGTTTCAGTAATTTTTAAAACTCCCCAGGTGATTCCAATGTGTAGTTAAGTTTGAAAAACAATGGTTAAAATCACTGTTTTTAAAAAATAATTAATTAATTATTTAATTTCATCATGATAAGTGTACTCTTTAATCCCCATCACTTCTTTCACCCAACCCCCCACCCACCTCTCCTCTGGTGACCATCAGTTTGTTCTCTATAGTTAAGAGTCGGTTTCTTGGTTTCTCTCTCTCTTTTTTCCCCTTTGCTCATTTGTTTTGTTTCTTATATTCCACATGAGTGAAATCATATGGCATTTGTCTTTCTCTGATTGACTTATTTTACTCAGCATTATATTCTTTAGCTCCATGCGTGTCATTGTAAATGGCAAGATTTCATTCCTTTTAAGAGCTGAATAGTATTCTTCATACATATATCTATATCAATATATCACATCTTCTTTATCCATTCATCTATTGATGGCCCCTTAGGCTGCTTCCATAGTTTGGCTATTGTTAATAATGCTGCAATAAACAAAGGGATGCATGTATCCTTTTGAATTAGTGTTTTTGTATTTTTTGGGTAAATACCCAGTAGTGCAATTACTGAATAGTAGAGTAGTTCTATTTTTAACTTTTTGAGGAAACTCCATACTGTTTTCCATAGTGGTTGTGCCAGTTTGCATTCCCATCAACAGTCCATAAAGATTCCTTTATCTTTACATCCTTGCTAACACTTGTTGTTTCTTGTGTTTTTGATTCTGAGAAGTGTGAGGTGATAGCTCATTGTGGTTTTGATTTGTATTTCCCTGATGATGAGTGCTGTTGAGTACCTTTTCATGTGTGTGTTGGCCATTTGTATGTCTTCTTTGGAAATAAGTCTGTTCATGTCTTCTGTCCATTTCTTAATTGGACTATTTTTTTTTTTTTTTTTGGTGTTGAGTTGTATAAATTCTTTATATATTTTGGGTACTAACCCTTTACCAGATATAACATTTGTAAATATCTTCTCCTATTCTGCAGGTTGCCTTTTAGTTTTGTTATTTCTTTCACTGTGCAGAGACATTTTATTTTGATGAAGTCCTAATAGTTTATTTTTGCTTTTATTTTCCTTGCCTCAGGAGACATATCTAGAAAAATGCTACAGCTGGTGTCAGAGAAATTACTGCCTGTGCTCTCTTCAAGGATTTTTATGGTTTCGGGTCTCACATTTAGATCTTTAATCCATTTTGAGTTTATTTTTATGTATGGTGTTAAAAAGTGGTCCAATTTCATTCTTTTTTAAAAAAATTTTTTAATGTTTATTTATTTTTGAGAGAGAGAGAGGGAGAAAGCAGGGGAGAGGCAGACACAGAATCCAAATCAGACTCCAGACTCTGAGCTGTCAGCACAGAGACCGATGTAGGGTTTGAACACGCAAAACGTGAGATCATGACCTTAGCCGAAGTTGGAGACTTAACCAACTGAGCCACTCAAGTGTCCTGGTCCAGTTTCATTCTGCGTGTAGCTGTCCAATTTCTCAACACCATTTGTTGAAGAGACTGTCTTTTTCCCATTGTATGGTCATATCATTCCTCCGTTGTTGAAGATTAATTGACCATATAATTGTGGGTTTATTTCTAGGTTTTATGTTCTATTCCATTGATCTATGTGTCTAATTTATGCCAGTACCGTACTGTTTTAATTACTACCACTTTGTAATTTAATTTGCAATCTGGAGTTGTTATACCTCTAGGTTTACTTTTCTTTTCTTTTCTTTTTAAATATTTTATTTATTTCTAGGAGAGAGAGAGAGAGAGAGAGACAGCGTGAGCAGGGAGGGTCAGAGAGAGAGAGAGTCACAGACTCTGAAACAGGCTCCAGGCTCTGAACTGTCAGTCAGCACAGAGCCCGACGCGGGGCTCGAACCCACGAACCGCGAGATCATGACCCAAGCGAAAGTCGGATGCTTAACCGACTAAGCCACCCAGGCGCCCCTTTCTTTTCTTTTTTTTAAATGTTTTATTTATTTCTGAGAGAGAGAGAGAGCATAAGCAGGGGAGGGTCAGAGAGTGAGGGAGATACAGAATCTGAAACAGGCTCCAGGCTCTGAGCTGACATTCAGTACAGAGCCCAATGTGGGGCTTGAACCCACGAACCATGAGATCATGACCTGAGCCAAAGTCGGACACTTAACCGACTGAGCCACCCAGGTGCCCCTACTTTTCTTTTTCAAGATTGTTTGACTATTGAAGGTGGAAACCACTGCTTTTTATTTTTGTTTTGTCATTGTTGTTTTTCCCAGGTGGACACTATTGTTACATTACATGTATCAAAACTCTTTAAACAATAGAAGCCTTGGGGCGCCTAGGTGGCTCAGTTGGTTGAGCCTCCGACTTCAGGTCAGGTCATGATCTCACTGTTCCTGGGTTTAAGCCCCATGTCAGGCTCTTTGGGTTCAAGCCCCTCATTGGGTTCTGTGCTGACAGTTCAGAGTCTGGAGCCTGCTTCAGATTCTGTGTCTTCCTCTCTCTCCGCCCCTCCCCTGCTGGAACTCTGTCTGTCTGTCTCTCTCAAAATAAATAAACATTTAAAAAAATTTTAAACAATAGAAGCCTATAAAGTCATCCATCTCCAATCTGCTCCATCTCTGCTACCACCCCTAGGAGAACAACAATTCTAAGAGTGTCATGCCACTTCTTTCCAAATTTCCTCTCTGCATAAAAAATTGATGTTAGTTTTCTATCACAAAATTCCTCCCGGAGCCTGTTCAAGTGGGACATGAGGAGTGACATTGCCATATAGCCTGGAAAAATCAGGACAATGCTGGAGATTTCAAATTTCCTGTCTCTGTTGGCCACTAGACTACTGGGAAATGTCATTCTTTTAGCACCCAAACTACTTCTCCCAGCTGGCCTTTTGCATTCTGAAGTAGAAAAAAAAAAGTCTATCATTGATACAGTCTAATAATCTTCTCCTTCAGATGTTCTAAAAGTTGCATACAACTTTTTGTTCATGATTAGTTAACTATGAGACACAAAAGAGCTGAGCTTCAAGGTAGGGTAACTCTGCCACCACCACCCTGTAACGGGTGATGCTGCTTCCATGTGATTTAACTATAGCAGTGACACGTCAGAGGAGAATTTTCTCTGTCCCTCAAATAGGCTTGATTGCAATCCCTTTCCTTCAAACTCAAGTGGTATATCGCATAGGAGCACACAGGCTCACACACAGAATAAATAGGGTTAGACAGGCGAGGAGAGGGGTGAGCAGGCACCATGGGTTGCTGGCGGTCGGCAGAGCAGTCCAGTACCAGCTGCTAAGGTCCATCTGCACCCTCTGGGATGCCCGCTGTTCACTGAACATGCAGTCAGCACCCTCCGTTCACCTGGGCAGGCGCCAGTTCACCTCTGCTGTGGATGTGTCAGAGCGAAACCTCACAGCGAGTGAGAGTCACAGCGAGTGGGGGTTGCACTGAAGTGTGTCTCAGTCAAGTTTTCATGTCCATTACAAGGATGGAGGTCAGCCCATATACCTGACCCTCTAGGCTTGCCTCTGACCTTAGCGGGATCAGGCAGAACATCTGCTATTTCCAGGTGTTTCCAGCTCCATTGGGGTGTGGCATGTGAAACTGTTCAAGTATCTCTTAAAAGGTGGTCTCACGATGCAGCTGTTCAAAAGCCCCTTTTCCTTTTGGCCTAGTGACAAAGCTGATGTGGCTCTTAGCCTAAGTGTCTCCATTTTGTGGAGCAGCCATTTTAAGGTGAATTCTAGGAATCAATACAAGTTACAACACAACAGTAACCCTCCAGTTCTGCAGAGTAAAATCCTCTTCTTTGAGTTCCTGGCTCAAGTTTCCGATTTGAGGGCCAGTTCTTTTGAAGAAGCATCATCCTCTTTGGTTTCTTTTTGTTTTATCACTCTGAGATGCAGGAGAGGTTGCAACTGGCACTTGATAACATTTTCGGCAGCCCTGCTACACTTGTTAGCATTTCTAAAAATGTATCTAAAAATATTTCTCTGTTGAAAAATAGCTCCAGAGAGAGGATGCCACCACAACAAGTTATTAATTGTGTTAATTTACAAAGTATGTGATATATACTCTAATTGATTTCTGAGAGGCAGCATTGCCTGACAGATTCTAAAATGAGAAAGCATGTGGTCAAGCTCCAGCTTTGGAGATAAGCAGTAACAAGTGTTGGGGAGGATGTGGAGAAAAGGAAACCCTTGTGCACTCTTGGTGGGAATGTACATTGGTGCAGCCACTGTGAAAAACAGTATGTAAGCTTCTCAAAACATTAGAAATAGAACTACCCTATGATCCAGCAGTTCCATTTCTTTATCCCAAAGAAATGAAAACACTAATTCTAAAAACTGCACAAACCCATATGTTTATTGTGCATTATTTATAATAGCCAAGATATGGAAGCAACCTAAGTGGCCATCGATGGATGAATGGATAAAGAAAATGTGGTTTATATGTACAATGGAATGTTATTCAGCTATAAAAATAGAATGAAGTTTTGCCACTTGTAACAACACAAATGGACGTTGAAGGCATTATGCTAAGTGAAATAATTCAGTGAAAGACAAATACAGTATGATCTCACTCATGTGGAATAATAATAATAATAATAAAGAGCTCATGGATACAGAGAACAGATTGGTGGTTGCCAGATGCGAGAGTAGGGAGGGTGGGGTGGGCAAGATGGGTGAAGGGGGTTAAAAAGTACAAACTTCTAGCTGTAAAATAAATGTCATGGGGATATAATGTACAACATGGTGACTATAATTACTAATATTGTTATTGTATATTTGAAAGTTACTAAAAGAGTAGATCTTAAAAGATCTTATCCCAAGAAAAATAATCCCATAACTATGTATAGTGATGCACATTAACTAGACTTTAGTTTAACTGGAGGTCATTTTGCAATATATACAAATATCAAATCATTGTGTTAAATGCCTGAAACTAATATAATGTTATGTGTCAATTATATTTCAATAATAAAAAAAAATCTGTGGCCCTATGTAACTTGGGGTGTATTACTAAATCTCTATGCTTCACTTTTCTCATCTATAAAGTAAGACTACTGTTGTGATGATGAAAGGGGATAAAACACGTAAGACATTTGGAAACATGCCTAATACATATATTAAATGTCCAATAAATATTAACTATTATGATGAGTTATATTAATTTGAAAACTTAATCCTGAATACCTGTGCTCTAAAGTAAATTCCCTTTTTGTGGGATTTATTTTTCACCAGGCCTTCAGTGGACATGGATTTCTTCTTCTTGCACCCTCCTTGATTTCTATTGAATTCCTTGTCAGGATTTTGCCATTAATTTCCTGTTTTCCTCTTCTAACTCTACATTCTTCCTGAGCTCTAGTTATCACCATATGCTGCATGGTTCCCACAGCTGAAACTCAGTCTAAATTTTTTCACATACACTTCAGACTCCATTGGCCTTTCACTTCTGTCAAACAGCCAATCAATTGTGTCTCCAGTCTATCCACTTCTCTCATCCCCCTTGTCACAACCCGAGTTTGGGCCATTGTCTTTAATCTCAGCTACTGCAGTAGCTTCTCATTCTTCAGCCTTCACTCTGTAGTTTTAGTAATATTTTTAAAGTGTGTAACTGTCATGAAATCCCCTGCTTAAATCTCTTCAACGACTCTGTCTTCAAGGTAAAATACAAACTCCTAAAGTTCATTCGTGATCTGGCGCGTGGGCAGCCTTCCAGCCTCATCTTTTGTTCTTACTGTCTTCACACTCTGAGGTCCAGACTTGCTGACTGAATCCACTCTGCCATTTGCCATTTCAGGGCTTTGGTACTTGCTGTTTCCTGTATTAGTTTCTACTCCTTGCCCTCACCTTTGCCCTGCCCTACTTCTTCTGCCTAACTCCTACTGATCCTACACATCTCAGCTCAAGTATCACTTCCTCTTAGAGAAATCTCCTTGATTCCCACACTTGGGCTAAGGGTACCTCCTATGTGTTGTTTACAGGATCCCTTCTTATCATTGCACTTATTCACACTATGTTGTAATTCCCCATTTATTTATCTGTATTACCTACTACAAGGAGATAGAAATAAAGCTTGATAAGGACAAGGTTTGTATAATCATTATCTATCAGACACTTCATTTGCATCTTCTGGTAACAGAAGTTATCTTTTCTGATAACTCATTCTCTTGTTAATGGAGGGTTTGGTAGATCTTTACATGACTTAGATCAAAGGTCCAAATGAGAGCAATCATTATAAAAGGCTGTGGTTGGACAATGATAAAGCATAATGGATGCTGGATTCAAATCCAGACTCGTACCCTTAATAGTGTGTGAACATTTTTGTGTTTTGCCTCTTCATCTGTAGATTGTAAAATAGTACCTGCCTTGTGATAGATTCACCTTGAAGCATGACGGTGAAGTATTGTAAATCTAATCAGGTGGTGGTTACAGATGCAATTTTATTGCTGGAACAGTTCAACACACCAGGCATGCAGCTGTTGATCTGAATCCTGTACCCCTTTCCCCTGTATTTGTTAGCAAAACTGTCAGATGCAGATTGCTTTCAGTTAGTTGGGGCAACAGTATACCTTCACTATCCTACCTCAGGTGTGTATCAACTCTTCAGCCCTATGACATTATCTTGTTCCAAGAGACCTTAATTGCCCTTGCATTCTGAATCACCCCGATTGATGATATCATGCTAATGATATCATGCTTCCTGATAAGCAGGAAGCAGCAGACACTAGATACATTAGAAAGATAGACGCATACAGCAGTGGGGAAATAGATTCCACAAATATTCAGGGCTTGCCATCTTGGTAAAATTTCTAGAGGCCCAGTGATCTGGGGCCCAGTGAGATATCTCTTCCAAAGTGAAGAAAAAGTTGTTGCATGTGGCCCTTCCCACCACTAAGAAAGAGATACAATATTGATTGGGCTTCTTTAGGTTTTTGAGGCAACATACAACTCATTTGGGCAGGCAACTCTCACCAAGTTGCTGCGAAACCTGAGAGACTGCCAGTTTTGAGTGAGATGCCAAACAAGAGAAGGCTCTGCATCAGGTCCAGGATGCCATACAAACCACTCTACCACTTGGTCTATATAATAAAGCATATTCAGTGATACTTGAAGTGCCTCTGGCAGGTAGAGACTCTGTGTGGCAACTTTAGCAGACTCCTATAGGTGAATCAAAGCCTATAGATAAAGCTTTACTATCCTCTGTAGACAAGTATTCTTTGAAAGAACAGTTTCTAGGTTGTGGAAACTGTAGTAGAAGGTTTACTAAAGTTTTCTAGTAAGGTTGGGCCTTAGTAGAAGGCTCATGATTGACCATGAGTCACCAAGTGACTGTGCAACGTAAGCTGCTCATCATGAACTGGATGTTGTGTAAGCCTCCAAGCCATAAAATTGGTCATTCGCTGGAATAAAATTTGTTGTTTCATTATTAAATGGAAGCAATATATATGAGGTCAGGCTCAAGCAAGTCCAGAAAGTAGACATAAGTTACAGAAGTAAATGGCACATGTTCCCACAGTCCATGCTCCTTCCACATTGCCTTTTCCCTCTTAACCTGAATCTGTGGTCTCCTGGGGAGTTCCCTATAACAAGTTGACTGAGAAGGAAAATTTCCAGACCTGGTTTAAAGATGGGCCTGTATAATATGCTGGTGCTACCCCAAAGTAGATGGTTGTAGCAGTGTAGGCCTGCTAACATGGGTGGCTTCGAAGGGTAAGAGAGGAGGAAATCCTCCCAGTTGGCAGAAGTCTGAATCTGTATTGACATATGGGTAGTGGCTAATAGTTTTGTTGGGTGGTCAAGACTTAGAAGGGCCATGATTGAAAAATTGTGATAAGGTTTGAGAGTAGATATCTCTGAATATGATCAGAGTGTTAAGATATTGCGTCCCATAGGAATGGTCACCAAACAGAAACCTCATCAGAAGAGGATATAAATAATCAGATGGATGAGGTGACCTGTTTGTGGACATCTGTTAACCTGTTTCCTCAGCCAGCCCTATCTTAGTCCAATGGAAACCAAACAAAATTCTCCATGGAGGTTATTTATTAATGGGCTCAGCAACATAGACTTCCAATAATCACTGCTGAATGTCCAGCCTGCCAACAGCAGAGCAACACTGAGCATTCAATATGGCACCATTCTCTGAGAGCACCAGAAAGCCACCTGGTAGAAGGTTGATTACAAAGGATCATGTCCATCATGGAAGGCACAGAACTTTTTCTCAATGAAATAAGCACTTATTCTGAATACAAATTTACCTTCCTTATTCACCGTGCTTCTGCCAAAACCAAAATCCTGGGACTAAAGAATGTTTTATTCACATGGTACTTTACAGAGCATTGCTTCTGATCAGGGAATTCACTGAAACTGAAGTGTGGCAATGGGCTCATACTCATGAAATTCACTTGTAATGTTGCCCATCACCTTGAAGCAACTTGCCTGAGAAAGTGGTGGCATGACCTTTTAGTAATAGTAACAACCTTTTAGACTTAGTTATGGTACCAACTGGGTGGAAACACTTTGCAAAGCTGAGGCAAGGCTTCCATGATATAATATGTGCTTTAAATCAGTGACCGATATACATTGCTATTTTGCTAATAAGTCAGTTTTTTTTTTAATGTTTTATTTATTTCTAGGAGAGAGAGAGAGAGAGAGAGAGACAGCATGAGCAGGGGAGGGTCAGAGAGAGAGGGAGTCACAGACTGAAACAGGCTCCAGGCTCTGAGCTGGCAGTCAGCACAGAGCCCGGCGCGGGGCTCGAACCCACGAACCGCGAGATCATGACCTAAGCGAAAGTTGGACGCTTAACCGGCTAAGCCACCCAGGCACCCCGCTAATAGTCAGTTTTAATGGATCTAGGAATCAAGGGGTGGAGATGGGAGTGGTTCCTCTTACTGTTCCTTTTAGGGTCCACTAGCAAAATTTTTGCTTCCTATCTCCACTATTTTAGGCTCTGCTAGTCTAGAAGTCTTATTTCACAAGGGAGGAGTGTTTCTGCCAGGGAATACCTCAATGGTACTATTAATCTGGAAGTAAAGACTACCATTTGGCCATGCTGAGCTCCTCATGCCAATAAATCAACAGGAAAAGCAGAGGGTTATTAAACTGACCGGGAATATTTAATCCTGACTACTAAGGGAAAATTGGATTTTTCCTCAGAGAGGAGCTCTTAGAGGCCTGTGTATCCCATGTATCAAGGCCAAGTCTGCTGGATTAGACCTGTATGTAGTTAGGACTCTTACTAATTGCAAGGAATAGAATCCCAAATCAAAGCAGTGTGGGGAAAACAAGGAATTTACTTATAGAGTTGTCTCCTGGAAGTCAAGGACAAGACTGCAGTTGGCCCTGATGAATGAAGTAGAACCAGGCACTCAAATGGTGCCCCAGCTTTCCATATCCCATTTCTTCTTCTCTCTGCACATCAGTTTCATTCTTTGTTCCTATTGTAGACTGATCGTCTCTGTTTTTCAGTTCATGTGGCTGAAAACACAGCTGTTAGTATTAGCAGCTTTAGCTACCTAGAGACTGATGTCTCTTTCCTGTTCTAGATGCAGACTTCCTGGGAGAAAAATTTGATTAGCGCAGCTGGGTTCAATGTTTGGGAAAGGAGGGTCATATTGTACTAACATGATGGCTTCCATGAAGATGTCATGGGTAGAGTTGGTTGGTTAGGACGTTGATAATGGGTGGGGAGGTGATTGTGAGAAAGTCTGTTCTCAGAAGGAAAAGAGGGATGCTAGGCTGACAAGTTATGAGTGTCTACTCCCAAGTAGTTCAATTTTTCTGCCTAACAATAATAGCAAAAATAGGGCGCCTGGGTGGCTTAGTCGGTTGAGCGTCCGACTTTCGCTTAGGTCATGATCTCGCGGTTCGTGGGTTCGAGCCCCGCGTCGGGCTCTGTGCTGACTGCCAGCTCAGAGCCTGGAGCCTGTTTCAATCTGTGACTGCCTCTCTCTCTGGCCCTCCCCTCCTCACACTGTCTCTCTCTCTCTCTCTCTCTCTCCTAGAAATAAATAAAAAACATTTAAAAATTTAAAAAAAAAATAGCAAAAATAAATGAACAAATCGATAATAATTGATATTTGTAGAGCTTATTGTGTGCTAGGCATAAAATATATATGGTATCTAGCACAACACAGGGTTGTTATGAGGGTTTCATGAGCGTGTATATCTCTTATCTATATTCCTATATATCTATATGTCTATCTACATATCTTTACATTTATATCACAGTCTATAAGGTAAGTTCAAATTTTATCCCCATTTTACAAATGAGAAAAAGGAGACTTAAAGAGTGAAGTAACTAGTGCCGGTAAATAGTGTGCTGGTACTTAAACCCAGACTTACTCATTTCCAAGGGCTGATTTTGTGGCATGACACCCACAGCTAGTTCTCTAGGTTCTAGGCACCCAGTCTCACCACAAACCTCAGGGTGCTGGATGGACCTTTGAAACCCTGCATAGATCTTGCTAATTACTTTTTTTGCCCTAAAATTTGTCCTTGGACTCCATGTGTCTGACTATGTGGGATCAATTGACCCCAAACCTATGTTTTCTTACATGTAAAAATGGATCATGATGGGATTATGGAAGCTACCTGAGGGCAAATATTTTTGTCTATTGTTTTCACTGTTAACAGCGAAAACAGTGCTGGGCCCTTGGTAACTTTTTGTTAAATGAATGAATGAGACAAGATGGACCCACAAGGGTCCTGTTTGAGGGATACTAGGACATTCTTGTCTTTTGGCTATTAGGCTTTTGTGTGTGAGGTTAGGCAAGTGACAGGGAGATACGTGGAGGGGATTTTTAAGAAGCTATGTGTGGGGAGGGAGAGAGATGGAGAGAGAGGGGAGAGGAACTCTGCCCCAAAGGAGTCAGAGAGATGGAGAAGAGGGAGAAGACAACGAAGTGTCAGACTCAGATTTATTAGTGGTCTGCGATGTAAATGTTCCCTTTCTGTCCCCATTGGAATCTGGGGTAAAATCTGTACTACTCACTATTGCTGAAGTGGTGGATTAGCCAAGTGGTGGCCTTGAGGTAGAGTAATGATATAGGGCTGAGGGCACATGGGTTACCATTCAATGAGAGAAAGTGAGTGAAATCTCTGACCCAGCACCTGGTCCATGGCAGTCACTCAGTGGATGTTTCTTTCCCTGAGAGCCCATGACCTTGGCTAACCTACTGCATCTATCTCCCCAAACACAGCACAGGGCTTGGCATGCAGAGACTTCTCAGAATGTCTGCCTTCCTGCCAAGCAGGTTTTCCAAGGGCTCTACTGGACAACATGACAAAGCACTGAGATATGGAGACTTTTGTGCCATTTCACTCTATGTGGAGTTCCTGCACGCCCACGAGGCAGGGAGCATGGCTGACACACGCACACTCACAAAAGAAAACACTGCTTAGCCCGGCTGGGAGACCCCTGGGTAAGCGCTGATGTAATTTGTTTTCACAAAAACCATAACAGGCTTCTGAGTTAAGCTTTTGCTCAGCTGGCCTTTGCCAAAAACGACAGTTGCTCTGTGTCATTGCCTGTTGACAATAGTGTAGTCACACATTGTACCACAAAAAGCCAAAACACTCCAGGGTAAAACGATTACAAGGGAGATGAGCTGCTCCAGAGGTCTGGAAGGATCCTATTGGATGCCCAGCCAGCACTGGCCCAGGGATTCTACTCCAGGTAGGGAAAGGAAATGACAAGTTCAGACCCTAGCAGATCTTGGGTGCAAATGCCCTCAGGGTTTCCATAGATATTCTAATCAGGATGAAACTTTCATTTGAATCAGAGGAATGCAAGCTCAGTATTTACATGTTTGCCTCTTCTCCCAGATTGTGATGCCTATAAAAGGGCAGAAACTCTGACTTGTTCCTTGTTCTACGCCTGTTGCTTAGCTTACATAAAGCCAGGCACAAAGAACACATTTGACGAAAATTTGTGGGATGAGAAGTGGATGTAATGTCCTCCTTGGAGTCCTCTATTTTCAGGCTCTTCTTTATCCCCTTTCTTTGGCATGGGTCCCTGTTCACTGCAGGTGTCTCCTAAGAGCTTGTGTCCCTATGTTTCCTTTTCGTCCTGGAAACGGAAGTTCATTTTGAAGGCTGCTCTATTGTTTGTACTGCTTGTAATCCCAAACTGAATGGGACCAATTTGTTGCACACTTGGCTGGTCTTCACACAGCATGTTTTTGTGATAGGTAACATTTCCTTTGAGACCAAGTGTGGCCTGGTATAGTGGCAAGAACTAGAGCACTCGGTGCTGTTAGTGTTAAATTTCAGCTTTCCCACTTTCTTAGTTGTGTAATTCAGACAATTATTGGATTTCATGGAATCTCAGTTTCCTCTGTCCATAAAGTGGATACAAGAAGGTAAACTTGGCTGAGATCAAACATGAAGATTTTTTTGATTTCTTGATACATAGGGAGTACAAAAGAATTGTCATTTACAATTCACAAGAAGGGTCATGCCTCTCAAATGGGGATCAAGATTCTTACTCTGAAATGGGTGGGTTTGGTATTCTGTGGCTCCAAGAAACTAAAATTGTTGGCAAAATTGTTTAAAACGTTGTCATCATAAAGGCCCCTGGATAGCTTAGTCTGTTGAGCATCTGACTCTTCATATCGGCACAGGTCTTAATCCCAGGGTCACTGATGGAGCCCCGCTCAGCTCGCTCGCTCTCTCTCTTTCTCTCTCTCTCTCTCTCCCCCCTGCCCCTCTCCCTGTCTCATGCCAACTCTCTGTCAAATAATAAAAAAAAAAGAAAAGAAAAGAAAGAAAAAATTTTAATGTCATCGTATTAGGCAGCCTTAATCTCTTCAAATGGTTTCTTTGGAGCTGTGTTTATTTCCTAAGTATGTATTTAGACTGCCATCTGTCTATTTATTATTGCTTTTAGAAAATGGATGAGCCATGTTTCAACTAGTCAATCACAGACCTGAGACACTGAAGATGCCTAGAAGACTACCACCCAGTCATAAACTCATGTCAGAAGAGAGAATGTGAAAACGAACTTAGCTGGGCTCAATGGGGCTCAGGCTTGGCTGGCCTGCAGTATCATATGAATGGTGTTCTTTGGTCAGAACGCTTGCTCTGATATTGTTTCAGAGTTGGGGTCTTCCCTGAAATGGACACTTCTGTTGTCTGGTGTCTTGGAACAAGATCAATCTTAAAGCAAGAAGTAAGGACAAAGGAGACGGGCCTTAGAGTGAAGTGTGGGGAAATAACAGCCTCTTTTATCTGGACCTATTTGGGGAATCGAGAGTATTCCCACTGTGGGAGGCAGGCTGGCCCTTGCCCCACGGCAGCAGCAGAGGGGAGTGTAAAAGTCAAACTCGGGGCCTGGGAAATTGGAGCAATAACGCTGGGTTTTAAGTTTCTCTCTGTTGTAATTCTTTTCTCTTCTCTCTAAATCTGTGTTATCACAATGGGAAAATGGGGAAAGGGTCGGTACAGCTCATGCTGGGGCTGAACAGTGGGTTTAGGAAAGTCGTGCCGTGAGGGAAGCAGATTTCAGACCCACAAGTCCTGCATGTGTTACCAGGCAGCTGGCTAAGGTAGAAAGTACAGAAGAAATGGGGGCATCTTGGTGGCTCAGTCTGTTGACTGCTCAGGTCATGACTGCATGGTTCTTGAGTTGGGCCCCACATCTGGTTTGCTGCTGTCAGCCTGTCAGCACAGAGCCTGCTTCAGATCATCTGCCCCCCTCTCTCTGCCCCTCTGCCATTGTGCTCTCCCCAAAATAAACCAATATTAAAAAAAAAAGAAAATACATAAGAAATGGGTGGCCTGTGTAGGTATGCCACAGGGGAACTTGGTAAAAGCCTAGATTTTTTGGAAGACTCAATAATTGGGGCATTAAAGTAGAAACCTGAGTTTACAAACTGTCAGTCTGTAGTATTGAGTTAGGATAGTGATGTCTACTTCATTCAGCTGTAAAGGGCTTGCTGTTGCAGCTGAGTTTTACTAAATGTAGCTACTGTCAATAATAGTGTAAGTTGAATTGATCAATCTCTGAGATGTCTTCTTGCTCAGAGATTCTAAGAGTCTAAGGCGTGCTGGAAGCATCACTTGGAGCCCAGCCTGGCTTGAGTGTCCATCGGTTCTCCTGACCACATCCTCCTCGCGCATTGTTCTGTTTCTGTTCAACCTGCATGGAGTGTGGGGTAATGCTGGAATGTTTCAGAACATGTAGCCAGGGCAATGTTGTAATTCGTGAGGAGTCATTCTTAAGTGGAGAGAATCTTGTGCTTCAGATAGTCAGTCACATTCTTGGAAATTATGGTTCTGAAGTCTCCCTGGTTGCAGAAAAGCCAATTCCCATTTATCTTGTGACATACTGAGATATTGTTTGAGCATTTCTTAAAAGCAGAAGAGACATTTCAGGAGGAGCATAAACAAAAATCTCAATCTCAAAATAGCAAAACAATATAAATCTTTCTTAAATTTTACACATGATCAGATCAGGCCATGCTATGGGACAAGGCCAAAGAGCCATGTGGCAGACTGCATTTTCCAAAGATGGCCACACCACCATCTGTCCTGCCACATGTTGTTCCTATGATGATACTTTGACATACCTCCCTTTTTTTTTTTTTAATGTTTTATTTATTTCTGGGAGAGAGACAGCATGAGCAGGAGAGGGTCAGAGAGGGAGGGAGACACAGAATCCGAAACAGGCTCCAGGCTCTGAGCTAGCTGTCAGCACAGAGGCCGACACAGGGCTTGAACCCACAAACCATGAAATCATGACCTGAGCCGAAGTCAGATGCTAAACCGACTGAGCTACCCAGGTGCCCCAACATGCCTCCTTTTGAGAGACGGGATCTATGTTCCATCTCCCTGAGTCTGGGCAGGCTTGTGACTTTGGGGGAAGTAGCGCTATGTAACTGAACCCAGGTCATAAAAAATGACACATTTTCTACCTGGTTCTTATGTAATGCACGCTCTTGGAACCTATATAGATACCTATTGCTATATAGCAAGTCACCCCCAAACTTACCAATGTACAACAACACACATATGCCATCTCAGTTTCTCTGAGTTAGGAATTTGACCATGGCTTGGTTTGCTCCTCTGCTGCAGGATCTCTCATAAGGCTACAATCAAGGTTTTGACCAGAGCTGGGGTCTCTTCCTCTCTGTCCGTTGACCAGGGTAACACTCAATTCCTTGTCATGGGGGTCTCTCCAACACAACAGCTTGCTTCATCAGAGCCAGCAAAAGAGAGAGTCTGATAATAAGACAGAGTCACAATTTTAATAACCTAATCATTGAAGAAAAATCATGGAATATCATGGGTGGCTCAGTCAGTTAAGCATCTGACTTCAGCTCAGGTCATGATCTCACAGTTCATGAGTTCGAACCCTGCATTGCGCTCTCTGATGTCAGCCCAGAGCCTGCTTCTGGATCCTCTGTCCTCCTCTCTCTGCCCATTCCCCACTGGTTCTCTCTCTTTCTCTCTCTCAAAATAAATAAATAAACTAAAAAAAAAAAAGAAATATCTGCTCAATGTTACCACGTTTTATTGGTTAGAAGCTAGTTGCTCAAGGGGATAGGATTACATAAGACTGAATACCAAGAGGTAGGAATCAAGGGCATCTTAGAGGCCTCTTACCGCAGAACCTAACCACCATACTATGAGAAAGCCCAGATGGTGGGGAGACTTCATGTAGATGTTCCAGTATTAAATACATGAGTGGAAGAGCCTTAAGATCATTCCAGTACTCCAGCCCTTGAGTAACCCTCAGCCTTTCAGACTTCCTGGCTAAGGTTCCAGGCATTGTGGAAGAGATACAAACCATCCTTACTAGGCTGTTTCTGAATTCCTGACCCATATAATCCTTGAGAATAATAAATTGGTTGTTGTTTTATACCACTAGGTAGTAACTAGAACAAGTCACATATCTTGAAGCTTCATTGATCACCTGATCACCTGATTTGACAATATGAAACCTGCACTGCACAATTTTTGCAACTAAATTGATTGTCTTTTCTGTAGCAGCACTTTATAAAATACCTTCAAGAGTCATAGACAAACTGAGTTTTCCCAGGATTTTTGAGATTCAGCTGAGCTTTCACTGCCAACAGCACACTTCTGAATCAGACAGGATGTTCTAAACCTTCTTTTCAGTCCATTTTGAATAGGCCAATTATAGTGCTTGGCCTGGCATGAACTATGCATCAGAATAATTCTGCATACTTTTGTTTTCACATGGGTATTCAGATGGAAAACATTTTTGAATTACTTTAATATCTGGCACTAGATTTCCTCTATAGGAGGGAAGTATCTTTGTTTGAAAAGAGAGCTTGGTAAAGAAGCAGTAGGGGTATAAGAATGTGCCCCCACCTGACCTCCTGCTCCAGCCTCTCTGCATTGCGATAAAGGAAGGAATTTGCTTCTGACTTTGGAGACATGGTAGGGGAGAGGAAAGAACAGAAGATAGAGAAGGAAGAAGGAAAACAAGAGGAAGAGTAGGTGGGAGTGGGTACAGTGAGATGCAGTGTTGAGGCTAATAGAGGAAACCATCATAAGGGGGTGGCTAACAAAAACTGACAATAGCAGGAATGTGTGATGCAGATTTCTAGGCTGTCTGTGGTGTAGTGAGTGCTGGGACTCTGTTCCTGTGACACCCCCAACATTTTCAGCAAAGTTTAGTAATCTCATACATGGTGCGTCAAAAAAATTTTTTTTTCATGAAAAGCTAAATTTTGTGGCTGAATTGATATGGAGCTGAACAAAGATTGTCTTCAAAGAACACTACCTCTGAGAGATCAGGATGTAAGAATATATGTGTCATGTGCATTTACAAAAATCCTAGAGGAAGCTTGGAATTTCCATACGCCAAGGTGTTTGGAGCCAATGTTGCCTAACCTTCATGATCCAGAGAGGTCCCAGCTGACATGTGAGCTACCTGAGCATCTACATGTGTCAGGCCCAACCTGGTTTCTGGCTCCTATGTCCTTCCTCAGTTTTCCACTCTTTCTTTTCCCTTGGCCCATATATGTGACTCCCTGACATGCACATATAGGCCCAGCCATGTTCCAGGTCCCTGGGACATTCTAGAGATGCAAGAGGCATTTAATAGATTCAACCTGATGATCTAGGTCTCCACGTAAAGTAACTTTGCTACTCATACTTCCTGACTTTATACTCCTGTCTTCAAAACTGAAACCTATCTTATTCTCACATCCTGGGGCCTTCTCTCCTTCCCCACTCCAAATGACCTCGGGACTTATAATTGGACTCTTGCTTTTGAATCTACTCCTAAATTTCTCTGGTATTCCACCCACTGTTTTCCTCTTAGGAATGAGAAACCTTGAGCTCTAGGGTTAGATCTGACACAAACTTGCTATTTCGCTTTTGCAAAGTCACTTTTACTCTCCAGCACTTGATTCCTCACCTGTAAAACATTGTGGTTGGAAGGATGATTATTAACTCAGCAAGCTTGAACACGAGTTATGCAAGCTCCTCAGCAGCATGGACTAGATGGGCTGAGCCCCCGGAGTTAACTGGTCCTGGCAGGGGCTATAAAGTTGGGAATTCTAGCCAGGTTGGGGCAAGGCTTGTGATTGCAGGGCTCCATCCAGTGTTACGATGCAGCTGTGGAGCAAGAAGTAGAGACAGAATCTTGGTTTTCAATAATCAGGCCATTGAACACAAACTCAGACAGTGGCTGAGAACTGTGGAAAAGGGTCTGGCCCCCATTGTAGGAGGGTGCTAGACAGGGCAGACAAGGACTTGTAACCACAACAAGAACCCAAGGCAAGAGGACTTGGGGTCAGGGCAACACTCAGTTTTCAGGGAGCAATGGAAAGACAGGGGGACCGAGGCTGAAAGTTAGGTGCATGGAAGAATCAACATAGCTGGTAGATTGAGATTGAGAGACCATGGAAGTTATTTCTAGTTTACCAATTTTGGGTGTATAAAAATAACAAGATTATTTCTGAGCAGCTATACAAGTGCATTACAATTGCTTAGGTCCTCCCTTTTCTACTCAAGTCTGCTCTAGAATTGGGCTAAGCCTGCCTATAGACGGGATGGATTGCTGATACCAGATCTCTTCAGGCCAAATATTCTAGGGTCCTTTGAACAGTCTCAGATATGTCTGGAGGGGTCAAATGAGGACAGCCCATAGCATTCTTCATGCTTGCGGAGAATCTAGGCCAGTGCACATTTGGATTGGGCCCCTTTGTATCATGTGTATTGGATCAGTCCTTGAGCAGAACACCATGCATACTTGTGGGGTTCACCCTCGTGTGGGGAAGAGAGATCACAGTGTCTGACACATGGTAGGCCATCAACATATGTTGGTTAAATGAATGAAAAATAAAAGTTGAGTAAAATTAACAGGAAAGACTGACAGCTGGGAGAAAAACTAAAATAGCAATGATCCTGGGAAATATTCCTATTTCCCTCATGTGATCCTTACTATCAACAACTGAGTCTTAACCTTTCCCCTATAATAAGAAAAATAATTCTCAAAACACATTTTCAGATTATAGATTGCCAGACTCAGGGAGATGTTCCTACCCTTGACCCAGTAATCCTACTCTTGGGATTCCATCATAAGGAAATAATTCAACAAAAACAAAAAACTAAGTGCACAAAGGTATTTATGACAACATCATCTGACACAGCAGAAAAATGGAAACAGTTCACATGGCCAACAATCAGGGACAGGCTGCGTAAATTTTGGTACCTCTACTCAATGGAATATTCTGAAACCATTAAAAAGATAACTGTGAAAATTAAGTATGAAACACATAATAAATAACTTTGTAAAAAAGAAGTACACCAAATGCTACATAGTGCAGACTATGGGTGTCCTTCCTTGGGTCAACCAATTTATCTTGTCCAAGTTTTTGTTGGTGTGGTTAGATTCCAAAAGGAACGTAAAAGGTACTTCAGAATATCTCCCACCTTTCCCCTGATTTAAAGAACGATGCATGTTGGGGGGCGCTTGGGTGGCTTAGTGGGTTAAGCAACCGACTTTCGCTTGGGTCATGATCTCGCGGTTCGTGGGTTTGAGCCCCGCGTCGGGCTCCGTGCTGACTGCCAGCTCAGAGCCTGGAGCCTATTTCAGAGTCTGTATCTCCCTCTCTCTCCGACCCTTCCCTGCTCAAGCTGTCTCTCTCTCTCTCTCTCCTAGAAATAAATAAAAATATTAAAAAAAAAAAAGAACGATGCATGTTGGAATTCTAGGAAGATGGAACAGCATTCATTTGAATCTTCTTGAATCATCATATGAAAACAGACAGAGCGACTGGTTAACAAAATTAAAGACCCAAGGACTACATTTACAACAAAACTAGGTGACAAAATACAAGCACCAACAGCCACAATGTGTTTGGGCATCTCTGGAAGAGACAGCAGAGGGAAGCAACAAGGCATCTGACGGACCTGAACAATTAATTATGAGAGAGCATCACAGGCATGATACAAGGCACAAAAGGTCATTTTGAGAGCAGCTGCTAAAACTAGAAGGAATCTGCCTACTCCAGTGAAGTATGGGAACAAAGGGCTTTAGGGTAAGGCCTAAAGGGACAGCGCACTTTAGCCTATTTGAACATGAACTCTTGAAACTGAGTAGCCTGTGTGCCTCTTAAAGAGAGGGTCCTACACTTTGGAAAGTTTCTAGCAGAGGAATTAAAATTGTTAAGATAGAGTTTTAAAAAAAACCTACAAAAACTAAAAAAAGAGAACATTCAGCTAAAAGTGGGAAAGGCCAAAAGAATCAGGAAATCTCAGAAAGAAAGCTATTTTTAACCAAAAAAAACTTTTTTTGGAGAGAGAGAATCTCAAGCAGGCTCCACACCCAGTTCAGAGCCTGATGGGGGCTTGATCTCACAACCATGAACCCTGACCTGAGCCAATATCAAGAATGGGAGGCTTAAGTACATAAAAGAAAGAAGAAAAAATGGCAAATATAGAAATATTTATAAAAAATTTTCCTCATTTTAATATTTTATTAAAAGATAATTCACTATTTAAAAATGATAACAATGTTTCATGGTGCTTATAACATATGTAGAAATAAAATGTCTCACCACAATAACACAAGCCATGGGATGGGGAAATAGAAGCATACTATTATAAGCTCGATGTTATACATGAAGCAGTGTAGTATATTATTTGAACGTGACCATGATAGGATAAATATATATAAATAAAATGTTACACAACCACTTAAAACCAGAGAAATCAAAAGGCAAAAACCAAACAAACCTCCAAATAAGTGTGGCTTAGCAACTCTAAGTAAATGGAAACAAAATGGAATACTGAAAAAGCTATCAAGTAATCAAAAAGATGTCAGGAAAAGAAACAAAAAAGAAGACAAAAAAAAAAAAGAAGAAATGGGACAAGTAGAGAACAAATAACAATATGATAAACTTAAATCCATTCACATAGAATTAATCATAAATGGTTCAGATACTATAGTCAAAAATAGAAAAAGATATACCTTGCAAACACTTATCATAAGAAAACTGGAGTGGCTATATTAATATCAAACAAAGTAGACTTCAGGACAAGAACTATTATTATGGATAACACTTCCTAGTGATGAAATGGTCTATTCATCAAGAACACATAATTCTAGGGGCGCCTGGGTGGCTCAGTCGGTTGAGCGTCTGACTTCGGCTCAAGTCATGATCTCATATTTCATGGGTTCGAGCCCCGTGTCGGGCTCTGTGCTGACAGCTGGCTCAGAGCCTGGAGACTGTTTTGGATTCTGTGTCTCCCTTTCTCACTGCTCATGCTGTCTCTCTCTCAGAAATAAATAAAACATTAAAAAAAAACTTTAAAAAAAAAGAACATGTAATTCTAAATATGTATGGACCCAATAAGAGAGCTTCAAAATATATGACCTAAAAACTGACAAAGATGAAAGGATAAATGGGCAATTGTGTAATTATAGTTGGAGACGTCAACACTTCATTCCCAGTAGTTCCGTAGATCAGTAGTAACAGATCATTAGTGAGAATAAAGAAAACTCCAGAGGTGCCTGGGTGGCTCAGTGGGTTAATCTCCTGAATTTTCGTGTCGGCTCAGGTCATGACCTCATGGTTAGGGGGTTTGAGTCACACGTCGGGCTCCGCACTGCAGGTGTGGAGTCTATTTAGGATTCTGTCTCTCTCGTTCTCTCTCTGCCTCAACCCCACTCTCTCTTTCTTTCTCAAGATAAATAAATACACTTAAAAAAGAGAGAAAACTTGAGTACTATCTACCTATTTGTCTTATTGGACATTTATAAAACATTAACATCCCACAATGACAGATACACATTCTTTGCAAGTGCATGTGGAATTATGTACATAATTCCCACACCATGGGTCATAAAATAAGCTTCAATAAGTTTAAAAGACCAGAAATCACAGAGAGTACATTCTTTAAAAATGAATTGAATTAAAAATCAATAACAAAAAGGTAGCTGGAAAATTCACAAATATTTGGAAATTAAATGATGTTCTTCTAAATAATCCACAGGCCTAAGAAGGGAAATATAAAACATTTATGTATAAACATAAGATATATATAAAGTAGAAGATATTTTGAATTGAATGAAAATGAAAACAAAACAAATCAAAATTGGTGGTATGTAACTGAAGCAGTGCTTTCAAATACCTTTTAGCTTTAAATGTTGATATTAGAGAATAAAGGTCTAAAAATCAATGATCAAAGCTTCCATTATTAAAAAAAAACTATGAAAAAGAGAGCAAATTGCTCACAAAATAAGTAAAAGGAAATAACTGAGAATTATTCATTGTGGAAACCAATGAAATAGAGCACCAAAAAATAATAGAGTAAATAAAATTGAAAGCTTGTTTTTTTTTGAAAATATCCGTAAAATTGATAAACTTCTAACCAGTCTAATGAGAGAGATACAAATTGCCAGCATTAGGAATAAAAGAGGAGGTATCATTATAGAACCTACAGATTAAAAAAAAAAAGAATCTTACAAACAACTTTATGCTTAATGAGTGAATTATATCACATATTTAGAATGAAGTAATACTAATTTTTTATAAGCTCGTTTTAAAAATAGAGGCGGAAAATTACCTGACTCATTCTAGATGAAGATTTTATTTGAGGTACTTCTTGCAGGTTTCTCTTGTGAAGCTAGTTCCTGCAAGTGATGATATTCATGGTTGATACCAAAACCAGTGATTAATGTACTTTGGGTACCTTTGCCCTGGGGGCCTTTGGTGGTGGCATTTCCACCAAGGAGTGACTCATCAATGTTACTCTCTGTCCTACAGCTCCAGGCACAGCCCGTCAGTGATCTCTTGGATCTTGTAGATGTTGGAGAGCATCTCGTCATGGCTGATGAGGTCCAGGTAGATGATTGTGACAGCGGCTGGAGAGGTGCCAGCGGCACTAGCTTAGCAGGAGCAAGGAGCTCTGAACCGGCGCCTTGCAGCTGGAGTGGCGCTCTGTGGCGTGGGGTAGAGTGGAAAACTCTCCATTCATTTCTGATGTTTCCTTTATCGTGTTTTCAGTGACTAATTTGCATGTTTGTCAGTACTTGTGCCATTACCATAGTTTTGTAATGTTTAATAATAGTAGTTTAAATGTATTTTCTAGGGGTGCCTGGGTGGCTCAGTGGTTTAAGCCTCGACTTTGGGTCAGATCATGAGCTCATGGTTAGTGAGTTCAAGCCTGGCCTGTGGCTGTGCTGACAGCTCAGAGCCTGGAGCTTGCTTCGGATTCTGGGTCTCCCTCTCTCTGCCCCTCCCCCGCTCATGCTCTGTGGGGCTCTGTGCTGACAGGGAGGGCCTGCTTGGGATTCTCTCTCTCTCTCTCTCTCTCCCCTTCCGTCTCTCTCTGCTCTCCCCCACTTGCTTGCACATGGTCTCTCTCTCTTATTCCAAATACATAAATTAAAAAAAAACAGAACTCAAAAAAGAAAATAAAAGTGAGGCAGTGTTGTTTCTTTTTGGGTATATGCTGTTTTTGACAGGTTCTGTTACTAGGGTTATGATGACCTCATAAAATGAACCAGGCAGCCTTTCTTCTTTGCTTTTTTGCCTAAATTCCTCTCTGCTCTCCTGGCTGGCAAGAACAGGACTGGCTTGCATTCAGAGCTACTCCAGGACCCTGGCGACCTCTAACATGTTCCGGGCCCTCTTTCTTGACTCTCAGTACTGTTGTCCCTGGCATCTTTCTGCTTCCCCTTCTCCTTCAGGCTGACTTCCCAGTGCACTCCCCTAACATCTGAGCTTCAACCTGAGCTGTCCTCTGTGTGAACCCAGAGGAGGGGATTTCCTTGGCAGATGGTGGTTCTCCATAGGCCCCTCCCACTTCCTCCGGGAGCTCTCACCCAGCTGCACTCAGAGCTCTCTCCTGAGCTTCTGCTGCCAGCTCTCTGCTGCCCTCGCCTGCCCTCTGGCCACCATGTCTGTCTTTGTCATGACTTCCTGCAGCCAGAGGCGTGGAGAAAGGGACTCACTTCCACAAGTTGAATGTTCACAGATGTCTTGAAGTCTTGGGAATTCTCCATAGCGACTAGTTTGAAGGAGGTGTTGCGGTGAGACAATGAGTTGTTCTGGCTGCCTCTGAAGAAAGTGCTAGAATAGACCCAACCAGCTCTGCCCCTATGGAGGAAACACAAATCACATTTATATATCAAAGGGCACCTCTGAGAAGATCTGGTGTGGTCTGGCAAGACATGAGTCCCAGAGTAAGGAAGGGCTCATATTTAAAAAATTGTTTTAATCTTTTATTTATTTTTGAGAGAGAGAGAAAGAGAGAGACAGCACGAGTAGAGGAGGGTCAGAGAGAGAGGGAGATACAGAATCTGAAGACAGGCTCCAGGCTCTGAGCTAGCTGTCAGCACAGAGCCCGACACAGAGCTCGAAACCATGAACTATGAGATCATGACCTCAGCCGACGTCGGACGCTTAACTGACTGAGCCACCCAGGCGCCCCGGAAGGGGTCATATTTAGTCTGGACCTTTGTACAATGTGAATACTGTGTCCCTAGAGACAGATGTGGCTCAAGAGGTGTCTGTGACTTTCCCCTCTACCCCCCCCCCCCCGTTCTCTGTGCTGTTTCCCTGTCCTTTCCTGTCACCTGAGACAATTTGTATGTCCAGCCTTTCTGTTCAGCTGTCAGCTGTGAATGACACCAGATGGTGAGACCTGAGCTATGCAGTGAATTGTCTGGCTCAGACAGATAGTTTTCTTGCCAATTGCCTTTGAAGCTATCCAATGCCATGGGGAGACACGTTTGTAAGTATGTTGTTTGTCAGTATTTAATCTCACCTACTTGTTAAGAGTATGGCATCTAGAGTCAGGCAGATTTGGTTTGAATCCTGGGTGTGTCACTTACTAGCTGTGTGATCTTGGGCAAGTAATGTGACTTCTCTGAGGCAGTGTTTCTTATCTTTAAAATAGGAAAATAACAGACATACTTGTTAGGTAGTTGTGAGATAATAGTGCATATAAAGCATTTGGCCTGATGCCTAACCTAGTAAATATTCTGTATATGTTACTCAAGCTGCTTCTTTATTCTTTTTTCTTTTCAAAATTTTAAAAAAGTTTACCTATTTAAAATATCTACACCCAACATGGGGCTCAAACTCATGACCCCGAGATCAATAGTCACATGCTCTACTGACTAGGCCAGCCAGACACCTCTATTCTGATTATTATTGTATCTTTCCTGTGAATCAAGGTAACTCCTTAGCTGACATTCAAGACTCTCTATGATCAGTTTTCAGGCTGTCTTTCTAGCCTCATCTCTATTGCTCCATTGCACATTCTCTATTAATCAGACAAAGTTTCAACTCCTTGCTTTTGTTCACACTGTTCCCTTAAACTAACCTCCTCCCTTCTCATCATCACATGATGAAAATCTTCCCAAATATCAAGGCCCAAGTTAAATACCACCTAACTAATGAGGAGTTCCTGGCTGCCCCATTCAGAGTTTCCGTCTGCCTCCTGCTGGACCATTACCATTATAACCGTTTTCTTTTTTTTTTTTAATATTTTTTTAATGTTTTATTTATTTCTAGGAGAGAGAGAGAGACAGCGTGAGCAGGGGAGGGTCAGAGAGAGAGGGAGTCACAGACTGAAACAGACTCCAGGCTCTGAGCTGGCAGTCAGCACAGAGCCCGATGCGGGGCTCGAACCCATGAACCGCGAGATCATGACCTAAGCGAAAGTCGGACGCTTAACCGACTAAGCCACCCAGGCGCCCCCATTATAACCATTTTCAATCAAGAACCAGGAGATGAGATTGGTCCTGAGGGTGAAATTTAATGACAAAGTTCATGTGACAAATGTCGTGAGTTTCTGTGGATGTGCCTCTGCTGGAGAGTTGATCTCTGAATACCTTGGGCCTTACAGACACTGTTGGCTCCAGAATGTCTTCATCGGAAGGGCTAGGAGGCAGCCTGGTGGAAAGGGAAGCTGGAATTCTTGCTTTGCATGGCAAAGACATTGATTTCACTCACGTCCTATGCTGATTAGGAATGGCTTAGGAAAGAGGATAAGAGGTTGGAGTAGAGTACCATGGATGTTTTCTAATCTGTGAGTGAGTGAATGGAGTCCTTAAGCCCGGCCAATGACTAAACCAGCTCTAACCTAAGATGTGTTTGGAAGTAAGAATGTAAAAACAAGCAAGCAAACAAACAAACAAAAACACAAGGAAGTCATATGGAGTCTGTCAGGGAAGCAAGCCAGAGTGTTGCAGTGTGTTGTCCCATAGCCACCTCCAGGTCCCTTTGTGAAAGGCCTGCTGCAGAGGTGGGATCTTTGCCTGTGTTGGGTGGGCTGGGCTGGCTAGTGTGGGTGAGAACTTGAGCTTCTAGTCAAAAGGCAGAGAAGTGAGGCCTAGGCAGGAAAGGACCTCATTTCTCCAGGGACCTCTCAGGACTGATGGGAGCTTGTTCTAGAGCTGTCTGCCAGAAACCATGGTTAGGTGGTCAGGTTAGGTAGACGTATACTCTTCTCTAGGAAGTGTGTTGAGCACTGTCCCCAGGGATCCCAGGGGTATGGCCATGCTTTGGAGCATGAAATTGGGTGGGTGTGTGACTTGGTGTCTAGGCATCCTCTCCCTGGATCAAAGGGCTGAGTGCAGTGTAAAGGGAAGGCCAGGGAATGACCTGGCTCTAACACAGAGGACTCAAGAGACACTTGCCCTTTGGGTGCTATGAGAGCAGCAAAGGATGAGCTGAGCCCAGGGGTGATGGAGTAACTGGCAGAGAGTCTTTTGGAACACAGCTCTGGAAAAGACTAACTTTGCCATACTCCAGGTTAGGTCCTAGGATCTAACTCTCAGCCCTTCCCTGACTTTCTCTTTGAAAAGTTTGCTCCAGCCTTAGGCCTTGAGGAATAATGAGTGCCATTTGCCAACTATTTCCAGTTCTTCTCTATTCTAAGCATATGGTAAGGTTGCACTTCCAGGCATCGTTGTAGCTGGCTGGAGCTGAAGTGACCATTTATGGCCAGTGGGCTGCAAATAGAAGGGACATGCATCACTTCTGGTTCAGAGCATCTCCTTGCCAACACAAGACCCTTCAGAGCTCTCTTTCTGCCAGTGGTTTAGGCAATGTTCCAGAAGATGGCTAATCTATCGGCCTCAGTTCCCAAGTAAGGAGATGTGGAGCACAGCCTCCAGCCATGGACACATAGGGGGAAATAAACCTGTTATTTTAAACCACTTGTTTCTATCAATCTTACTTCACTGAGGGTCTAGGTGTCCTGTCTATTCTCATTTGTCCTGTCTCACAATATTGCAAGACCTCCTTTCCTTTTTTTCCTCAAAGGCTTTGTACCCCTTGATTTACTTCTGGCCTGCTTCCTCCATCCTGCTGTCTCTTCTTCTGGTTCCTAGTCTTTTTTTTTATCATCCCATAGCGGTTCCTAGTGTTTGAAAACATATCCCGGGATCCCAGTGCCACCTTGATACTGCTTAGCTCTATCCTCAGCGTTTCTAAAGTACCCTCTTTGACCATGAAGAAAGAGAGGCTCTCCTCATGCAAGACTGTAGAGCTGGAGCAGGAGCAGACAGAGGGAGTGTGGTAACCCGCTTCCAGGATGGTCCTGGTGATACCCACCTTATGGTATTCATACTTTTGTGTAGTCTTCTTCCACCTGCTACCAGTATAGATCTGTATGATCAGTAGAATGTGGCAGAAGTGGTGGTACATCATTTCCAAGACTGGATCATTTCCAAGACAGTATCAGTTTTGGTTACTCTTTCTCTTTTGATAATTCATGCTGTGGAAGGCCTGTCATGAGATACTATGGAGACATCCATGTGATAAGGAACAAAAGCCTCCTGGTGATAGCTCTGTGAGTAAGCTTGGTGCTCTAGACCCGATCAAGCCTCAATGACTACAGTCCTGGCTGACACCTTGAACTGCAATCTCACAAAAGACCCTGAGCTAGAACCACCTTGCTAAGCCTCTCCCAAATTCTTGATTCCATAATAAGAGGTTACTGTTTTAAGCTAGTAAATTTGGAATAACTCACGATGCAGCAATAAATAACTAATACAGGGTAGGTGCTAGGGAGGTTGTGTTTTGGATATCAAAGCACAGTATGATAATAATGATAGATCTCTGCTTGGCCTGCTTGTGTCCCTTGCTCTGGGACAGATTTGGCTTTTGTGCATGGTTGCTGAGGAATCTCCCAGGACAGCACTCAACCCGGGGGAGGAGGGGGCAGGAAATATGAACATAACTTGGTGTTTATCACCTAGACCCAGTCCCAAGAGACTCACTCAAGCCTGTCCTGTGATTAACATAGAGTTCTATGTAAACACTATGTAAACATTCTTTTACAAAGAACGTAAAATGTAAAATTAGTGTACTAGTCACATTCCTTTAGAAGAGAGCTGGTGTGACACTGTGAGGGGCCCCACATACCTGTGGTAGTGCTGGGTGTGAGGAGTAGCATCAGAAACCAGAACCCTGTGGAATAATGGATGTCAGAGATAGGTGAGTAAAGATATCCTCTGGGGCACATTCCATAAGTGTGAGGGCCTCAGTTATCCAGGGGGACCAATAAGCTGGTGAAATAATAGCTATTACTATTAAAAGAAGACATCCAGATGTCTAACAGACACATGAAAAGATGCTCAACATCACTCATCATCAGGGAAATACAAATAATCAAAACCATGATGAGATACTACCTTCTACCTGTCAGAAGGACGAAAATGAATAACTCAAGAAACAACAGATATTGGCAAGGACGTGGAGAAAGAGGAACCCTTTTGCACTGTGAGTGGGAATGCAAACTGGTGCAGCCACTCTGAAAACAGTATCGAGGTTCCTCAGAAAATCAAAAATAGAACTACTCTACGACCCAACAATTGCCCTACTAGGTATTTATCCAAAGGATACAAAAATGCTGATCCAAAGGGGCACATGCACCACAATTTCTATAGTAGCATTATCAACAATAGCCCAAGTATGGAAAGAGCCCAAATATCCATTGATGGATGAATGGACAAAGAAGATGTGGTACACACACACACACACACACACACACACACACACACACTGGAGTACTACTTGGCGATCACAAATGAAATCTTGCCATTTGCAACAATGTGTATGGAACTAGAGTGTATTATGCTAAGTGAAGTAAGTCAAGCAGGGAAAGACAAGTGTCACATGGTTTCACTCATGAGGATAGGGGAAGGGAAGGAAGATAAGATAAAGGCAGAGAGGGAGGCAAACTGAGTCTCTTAAAAACAGAGAGCAATCTGAGGGTTTCTGGTGGGGATGTGGGTGGGAGGATGTGCTAAATGGGTATTTAAGGAGGGCACTTGTTGGGATGAACATTGGGTGTCATATGTAAGTGATGAATCATTGGGTTTTACTCCTGAAACCAATGTTAACTAACTTGAATTAAAAAGAAAAAATAAAAGAGCGATTGCTGTTAAAGCATCTTCACTCTGGCTTATAGCCCTCTAGGGCTTAGGGGAATTTGGGATTCAATAATAATAACAAATACTGTTCTTTCTTTTATTAAGCACTTGGTATGTCTGACTTTAAAGTAAATAGTTCATGTACATCGTAATTTTCAAGCTCTGAGGTAATTTATAAAATGGATCTTATTCCCATTTTACAGAATAAGAAACTCATATTACATAACCTGCTTCCTCCAAGCACTTTCTCCAAAAGTCAAAGCAGGGGCCACATGGGCAGGCACCTTCCATTCTTAAACACATAGTCCTCTGGTCCTCCTATCTAACTGGAATCTCAATTCCAGTTGTAGATCTGGTCCCTTTGCAAGATTGTGTTCTCGGGAAGAGAGCTCATGCCGCAACCCTGGCCTAAGGCTCCTGGCTGCAGGGATTGACCTGCTTTTATCTATGGGATCAGCAAAATGTACAGATAAGTTATAAGAGCTCTTGGCGGAATGCATTTGAGGTGAAGTATGTACCTCCTGCATTTCAGCTCTACACACACATCGGTCTCTACAAATAGGTGTCAATCCCTGGAAGTAATGTGGTTACAATGAGTGAGGCCTCTGTCACTTCAAGACTGAATTCCAGGCAATGACAAAAGGAGAGGTGGGAACAACAATGTGAAGTATGCTTAATAACACTGAAAGTATCCTGAAAATGGTTAAGATGGTAAATTTTACATTATTTTTTTTTACCACAATTAAAAATGAAAATAGAAAAAGAAATATGGGGAATCGTTATCAGTTAGTAAATGGAATCTGATAAAAGGAAGTGGCTGATCTAATGAGGTTTAGTGTGAGTCTGTGTGGGATGTGGATCAACAGGTGGAGAGGCAAGTGAGAAGATGACATTCTGTCAGGTCATGGCAAGAAGACCAGGACAGAAATTCCACCTGGATCCAGTACTGGAGAAGGGGGGATCTGTAGTTAATCTTGAACCTCCAATGGGGGTGACTGCTGTACTTTAGCACACACACACACACACACACACACACACACACACATTGTATATAGTGTAATATGTATTACATTATGTAATGTCAGTTGTCTAATATAAATGTGTAATATGTATACATGTATTTTAAATATATAAAATAAACAGTAATACATGGTTGATAACATGGGTGCAGGTCTTTCAAATGATCCTTTTGTTACCTTTACAAAGTCCTGGGTCACAAACCCCTTCCAGGTTTGCCCTGGAGTGGGGCCTGCAAGGGTGGATCCACAGCATTGTAGTCAACATTCCAGGCCTGGGGCAAGTCCCAGACAAGCTACATTCCTCACCCCCCACCCTGTTCCTATGTGTCTGGGCTACATGTTAGACCCAGAGCAGAACACAGAAATCCAGCAAGACAGAAACAGCCTTGTTCCTGATAATCTAGTGGGAAAAATCTATCCTCTTTCCTAATCCTGCAGGCTCCCTGGGAGGTGGGACCCCGACCCGTCTCTCAGAGAGAAGCCCTTTGGGAAATGAGGTAAGTGGCAAGTCTGGGAACAGGTTTGGGAACCTTGGCTTTTTTCTGAAAGGTTATGAGGACTTGATGCCAGAGGTGTGCAGTTGGGAGGGGAACTGTGGCTCCTTTTTGGCTCCCTAAGAAATGGCCCTCCTTTAGAGAAACAGGGCTTGACTGAGGTATGAAACTGACACACCTCACCGACACTGATGTCAGTGACATTTTGATTCTCAGAGCTTCAGAGTTCTCTCCTCTTTGCCGAGACTCTGGGATGGTATTCCAGAGTATCCCTTGTACCTAGCCAGCTTTGCTACCCATCCCCTCGGGCCAGGGAGGACCTCTGCCTTTGACCATGCCATGCTTAGCACAGGATATAAGGGTGGCTTCAAACCCCCTTCCTTTCTTGGCTCAGTCTACAGCTGTCTCTTACCCTAAATAACAACTCCTATGAGGGCAGACACCGTATCTTATTCATCTTGGGAGCTTCTGGAACTTCTCTTTCCCTTTGTCTCTCCTGTGCCTTGCATACAATGTAAAATAGAAGATTGCAGTGACCATTGGCTAAAAACCCCTGTCCCCAGATGCTCCTCTTGGCTGTACTCTCTTTTCCTCTTTGCCCTACAAACCAAATGCTGTGGTTTTATAACTTTACACTGAAAGCCAGAGTTCATAAACTGCACTTTATCTTAGTCTGTGGTCTCTATATTCTTGCCTGATTCCTCTCTCTGGAAATCTCCCAGATAAATCACAGCCAGTCATATCTGTACTGCCCCTCTCCCCAAAAAAGCCAGCTCGAGGGCAGAGTTAGAAGGGTCTTGGGAGAACATCCAGGAAGCCTTATATTAAAGAAGAGAAAACAAAACCCTTGAGGGGAAAAGGGACTTGCCCATGATCATGGTTTTGAGTCTGGGCCAGAAGTCAGCAATCCTGCCCCCCAGGAGTTCCAGAGCTCAGAACACTGGCCTGGTGGCCTCCTTCTTCATGCTGCCTGATGTTTTGAAAGGGCCTTTCTCTGACCCTCACCTTTTAGGTATCACAGCTGGAGAGGCAGTTTGATAGCTTGGCCAGGCCAAGGGTATCTACTCAAGGGCCTAAGAGAAAAGATCTGGCCTGAGAGAGTAGAGACAATAATCAGTGTCTCTCTTTACATTCTCTCCATGCAATAACTTCTGTCAAATAGTAATCTGACAATGAACTCAATCAACAAGTAGTGTCTTGCTCAAATTCACCATGAGCATGAACTTAGTAAAGCGTTCATGGCCATCGGAACTCCCTGCCTATCCCATCTAACTGCCCTCTGGCAGGAGGACTGTTTTGTTTCCGTGGCCTTGTGGTAATGTTTTTCTCATCAGCAGAGGCTGATTCCTGTCTGAGTCCTGACCAAGGCCACCGGCTGCATGCCATACTGAGTTCAGGAGGAGAAGAAGGAGGTATTGCTGCTTAATAAAGCTCTTTTTCAGGCCCTGTTCACTTGAATTCCAGTGAGCCCCTGGGTAACAGACAGGGAAATCCTTATTAGTCTTTAGTTTATAGCAGACATTACGGCCCAGAGAGGATGAGCGATTAACCCAAGGCCACACAGCCAGTGAATTATTTATTGGGGAAATGTGTAATGCTTAAATTCCAGATCTACTATTTACGGAAGATCATTTGAATCTAGTCTCCCTGCTCACTAGTTGTGGAATCCTTAGCATTACTTAACCACTCTGCCTCAGTCTCCTTACTCTTTAAATAAAAGAGATAGCATGTCTCTCATTGAAATGCTGGGGGATTAAATTGAACCAATATATGTAAAGTACTTATACCCTGCCTGGTGGTCAGTAAGTGCTGAGCAATGTTAGAAATTGTTGTTACTGTCAAGTTTGACTCTGCTTGGAGACAGAACAAGTGTCCTCTGAGCTCTGGGCAAAAGTCATAGTGCTGCAAAAGCCTTAGAGATAATCTGGTTTGTTCATTGATTTAATTTTATTACTATTAAAAAAAAAACCTGACATTTGAAGATAATTACATAAAATTACTCTTGTGATGTATAGTAATTAGGCATACAAGGTTAGTGGCTCACATAAATGGTTGAAATTATTATGTTTCTATAGCCAAACAAAATTTTATTTCTTTCTCTTTTTTTGGTATTCCTTGGTGTCTGTAATAGATGTCCTTGTCATCACATTTCTCCATTACATGCATTAGTTAATACTGATTATATGCACTGACAATGACTCACATTAAGAGACGAAAATAGAAAAAAAAAACAGTATTACTCATAATATTCGGGAAGTGGGGGAGGAGAAATGGGAAGAAGTGTAAGGGTGTTAATTTCCTTATCTTTCATAGCAGCCAGTCAATTGAAAGATACTAAAGTTGAAGAATGTTAAAAAAAAAAACATAGTGATTCCAGTCTCTTAATATTGTTTATAATATATTTTCTTAACCTCAGAGATATCTTTCAGAAATAACATCTCTTGTGGAGAATAAAGGAAATCAAGGAATTCCATTAGCTTTTCTTTAGTGTCATTGTCTTTTGTTACATTCAAGGAAAACTAAATTTTATACCTTTTTAAAAATGTTCACTTATTTATTTTGAGAAAGAGAGAGGAGCAGAGAGAGAGGGAGAGAGAAAATCCCAAGCAGACTCCACATTGTCAGCACAGAGCCCTACACAGGGCTGCATCCCACGAACCTCGAGATCATGGCCTGAGCCAAAACCAAGAGTTGGACGCTTAACCGACTGAGCCACCCAGGCACCTCATTAATTTTTATTTTTTAAGTAATCGCTACACCCAACATGTGATTCTAAGTCATGACCCAAGATCAAGTGTCGTGTGCTCTACTGGTTGAGCCAGTCAGGTGCCCTTTGTATTATTAAATAGTATATGAAGTATAATTCCTTTTTAATCAGCCATTTCTTTATATTCATCCATCAATCCCTCTGTCTATCCACCCATTCATCTATCCACTCTCCCTTATTAGTTACCTGACTACCTATACTTCTCTCTGTATATAGAGAGAACTATCTGCAATGAAATTTGCTTGTGTTGGCCATGACTATTTTGAAGTGGTGGGATTTTGAAGATTTTTAAATATTTTTTTGTGCTCTTCAGCATTGTGCAAATTCTATATAACATGTATCATTTTTATAAAAACAAAGTCTTATCAAAAAAGAGAGGGAGATTTAAGATTTAAGATTTCCCCAACATTTGGAGCTTCCTTGTTCTTGCCACTGCTCCCCCCCCCCCACATTTATTCTCCAAAACAAAGGGTTTTAGGCTTTACCCACAATATTGTTTCAGATAATACCCACAGTGGTCACACCCTAGGCTCCTATTCCCCCAGTTCATATCAGGGGTCCTGAGTGGCAGAAACCTTTTGCAAAAAGGCTGTGAATAGCCTGGTAGGGAGGCATATAACTGAGGGAAGATGGCCAAGGACAGGAGACAGGAAAAGGGCTCTGATTCCTTGGCATTTCTTCATCTTACACATGATGAGACCGCGCCTAGAAAAGAAGAGTGACTTGTTCAGAGTCAGCCAGCCTGTCACATACATACAAGGCAATCAATTGTTCCTTCAATGGCAATCAATCCTTTTCTCCAAGCCATACAAGTAAGAAGAGGTGGTAGGGCCTCAGATCCTTATTCTTGGAGTGGACAATGGAAAAAGAAGGAGAATTTTAGGGTGTAGCTCCCCCTCTAGCAGCTAATCCTGTTTTTGTATTAAGTCTACCATAATTAGTATCTGTAAGGACTGCAAGACCCCCTGGAGGCATCTACAGCAGCTACTGCACTGAATGTTTAGAATCAAAAGAAAGATGTCTTAGGCAGATATGTATGGATTCATGTGGAGAAGATTCAGAAGACTCTGGTAACTGATTATTGTCTTCCTACTCCAACCAGGAGACATTGGCCTATTTACCTCTCTTCTCACAGTAGTTTATATTTCTTTGGGGATGGGATGGTGGTAGGGGTGTGGAATGTTTTTTTTCCACAACTCTTGAGGAGGGCAGCCCCTATACAACTCTAGGATATTGTCAGCACCTTCTTGGTGGACAGCTCCACAACAACCACCAGAATCTCATCTCAATGGGGCCACTGGGCCACTGGTGTTCTCTGAATGATGACTTTTCTTTTTCTTATTATTTCTCCTTTCTTTCTTAATAAAATTGACTTTGTTGTAAGGGGACTTCAATCAAGTGGTTTTATTATTAAAAATACACAAGACAATGTATAAAAAGGAGTATCAAGTTGTCCTGAATAAAGGATTCCTTTGGCTAAATATAACAGCCTGAGTGATTGAACTAGAAACAGCTCAGGCATGTGTGTGTGTGTGTGTCATAGCTCAGGAATCTTTTGTAACAGGACTTTCAGATCCAAACTAACATCAAAAACACATCATCTTACAAAAATTGTTTTGGGCTAGTTCCCAGTGTTAATGCAATATGGGAGAGGCTAGTTAGGCAATGAAATCTTAGAATTTCAAGGATTTTTAAATATTTTAAGGTTAGCGCTTAAATATTTGAAATCTGGGCTCTCTCAGAAAACCCAGAATTATGATTATCATGCCCATAATCAGAAGTCTAGAATGACTCACATCGAGAAGAGAAGTCTAACTGGAAATGAAGGTCTTAGAATTGTGAACACCCTAAGGGAAACATTTGATGATGTGCGGAGATTTCTCTGCTAAGAGTGAACAGCAAGCTTTGAAAAAGTGTGATTACATCTACTGCTTCACTTAATCGAAGTAGAACATTGCCACTGAAGCCTGTAGGAAAGTATGTGGCCAGGTCAGGTGATGGCAGGAGAGGCTCTTCATAAAGCCACCTTTACCTGGGAAAGTCATGTTGGCCCAGAGTCTGGTTCCCAGCCTACAGGCTTGGAAATGCAATTTTGTCAATACTGAGGGTGGCTCTATTTCACTCACAATAATGTTTCACTGTCTAAGATTGCACCAGCTTACTTTGTAAACTATTTCATGGGTTCATTGGCAATGAGAAAATAGAACTCCGTGGGGACTGGACATTTGCTTCTAGTCAGTAGTCCCCCTTTTTCTATTGAAAAACCACCAACCAGGTTATAATCAGAAGGCTGCTTGGTGAATTTGGAGTCAGCATAAGGGGAAGTTGTTTTATGATGGTGAGTTTGATGGCAACAGGTCTGATAAGCCATTCCTCTCATGTCCAAGATGGAGGAAGACCTGCCACTGAAGCTGGATAGGTTAAAGCCTTGGGTTAAGGAGCTGACTCTCTTTTGGGTGCTTCCAAAAGCAGACCCTGAAAAAGGATTTGAGTGCTAATGGTTTATTTGGGAAGTGGTTCGAAGAAATTATGGTAGCAGAATAGGGAGGTAAAACGGAGAAGAGAAGGAAGCCAATAGAAGTGTTACCAAACAAGTTATCATGATGGGCAACTGGAATTTAACCTTCACTGGGGATGCAGAGAGACAGCATAGAATATGCACTTCAGTATTAACCTACCCTAGGGTAAGAGATCTGGGTGCTTTATCCACCATCTCTCATAAGTCATTGATTGAGTGATGATCCTGACCACAGGGTTGGGTTGAGTAGGTAATTTGCCAACATATGCATCCAACTACATATGTAGACAGAATGAGCTCTAGCAGCCAGAAAAGGTCCTCAGGTCAAGAGACACAGGTGTTCTAGTTAAAAGACAGTCTGGTGGGCACCAAAATGAGAAGGCCTGAGGGGATTGAATTGGAGGCACAGGTAGCATATGCTACACTTTCTGTCCATCCTCATAATGTGGATACTGTCTCTGCTTCCATTCATGTTCCTCCTTTTTTACTGTACTGACAATACCCTTTATGATTGTTTCGTTCTTTTTATTTTTAAAAAATGTTTATTTTTGAAAGAGAGAGAGAGAGAACACACATGTGCATAAGTGAGAGAGGGACGGGGTTGGAGAACAGAGGATCCAAAGAGGTCTCTGCACTTACAGCAGATAGCCCTATGGCGGGGCTTGAACCTACCAACTGTGAGATCATGACCTGAGCCAAAGTTGGATGCCTAACTGACTGAGCCACCCAAGTGCTCCTCATTTTTTTTTTTTATTTTAAAAATAAGTTTGTTAAATCTAATAAGTTGGATTCTGCTCTTCCTACTTCTGACCCCAGGAATAGTCTAGGATTATTGTTTTTTACATGTTTCTGCTTTTGTTTAGAATGTAGGAGTTTTAACAGTTTAATTAAAATTTTGTGCCTTGCTGATGACCATATGAACTGCTTCCAGGAGGCGGAGGTGGCGTTGAGGAGAAACACATCAGTGATCAGAAAGAGAGGAACACTTAGAAACACATTATTTGATGTGTTCTGAACTTTTTATGGAACTTGACCGCTGATTCTTGAGTTCATCTGGAAGAGAGAGGACACAAACCTAGCCAAGAACATTTTGAAAAAGAACAGTGGTAAAAAATTTGCTCTATCAAATATCAAAATATACTATAAAGCTACAGTGATTAAAACATTGTGGTTTGGGGGCGTCTGGGTGGCTCAGTCAGTTAAGCATCCAACTTTGGCTCAGGTCATGCTTTCACGGTGCGTGGGTTCAAGCCCTGCATCAGGCTTTGAGCTGACAGCTCAGTGTCTGGAACCTGCTTTGGAGTCTGTGTTTCCCTCTCTTTCTTTTTCCCTCCCCTATTCATGCTCTGTCTCTCTGTCTCTCAAAAATGCATAAATGTTAAAATAAATTATTAAAAAATCAACAAAAAACTCAACAAGAAAATTATGGTTTGGGCACAATAATAGACAATTCAGCGGAACAGAATAGAGCCCAGAAACAGAGTCATCTCTATGTGGGAGTTTAGTATATATTGAATATGGGATTTTACATGAAAGGGTAAAGAGAGAGGAATAAGTGTGAATTATAAAATGGCGTTATTAGATATCCATTTGGAAAAGAATTAAGTCAGATTCCTATTCCACACATATACAAAAATAAAATTCAAATGGATATAATATTAAAGAACAAACTAAACACATTTTAGAATAAAATATATGAAAGTATTTTTTAATCTTGTGGCGGAAAGGGCATTTTAAGTAAGAAAATTTAGAAGTCTGGAAGAAACTGGTAGATTTGACTACCTAATACTTTTGTGCAAGCAAAGACACCATCAATGAGTTACAAACACAAAAGAAATTCTCTGAATTTCTGTCTCCCTCTCTCTAGTTCTTGTCTTTCTACTCTTCCCAGTCCCTGGCCACCTTCCCAAGTCCCTGGCTCTCCCTCTCTGAGTCTCTGGTTCTTTTTCTTTGGGTTTTTCCCATTCTGGGGTCTCAGTTTGTCTAACAGTCTGTCTCCTAAAGGGAAAACCAACGGGTCCCAGACAGACAAATGGTAAAGCATAGACTGAGGAAGCAGTAAGAAAAAAAATAGGGTTAGGGGAAAGATTTACAATAAATATATAACAAAATATTAAGATTCACAAAGTATACATGACAACAATAAGTCAATTAAAAAAGTTAAGGTGTTACTAGAAAATTAGTATATAAAATAAAGGATTGAGTCACCCAGGTGGCTCAGTTGGTTAAACATCTGACTCCTGCACTCAGCTCAGGTCCTGATCTCAGAGTTCATTGGTTCAAGCCCCACTGCTTGTCTGCTGTGCTGACAGCAGAGCCTGATTGGGATTCTCTCTTGCTCCTTCACTCCCTGCCCTTCCCTTGCTTGTGTGTGTGTGTGTGTGTGTGTGTGTGTGTGTGTGCTCTCTCAAAATAAATAAACTTTTAAAAAGATATTAAAAAATTAAAGGATCTACACAGCTAATTCAAAGATGTTAAAATGTAAGTGGCTTAGTGGATGCTCTGAGGCACCACTGATTTCCCCCTTCAGAGCAATGGAGGGGGAGGCACCCATCTCCCAGATTCTGGGAGTCTCAGAGCCTCATGGCTCTCAACTGAGTTCCCCTATGGGAATTGTCATTTATTTGGAACAAAAAGAAATTCTGTGGTTCCTAAGAAAGCAGTCACGCAGAAGTCTGATATACACTAAAAATGGTGTCATTGCCTGTCATTTGTAAATAAAAGTGGTCTTCACAGCTGCCACCATAATTATTGATTTCCTAAATGTAACTTCAGTTTTTTTAATTTAAACATGTAATTCTCTTCCAAAAGAAAAATGTGAATGACATAATTTGCCTTTATGTAGATTACATTCTATTGCCTAAATCAAGCCTGTTTTGGTATTTGCTTGCTTTTAGGTCAGTCTGTGAGATTACTGGAAAATCTGCCCTACCTTCCCTATTCTCTTGGAAGATCTGACCTCTTTTGCAGCCACCTGCTGTCATACCCATCAGTACCCGAGGGCCAGCAGAGCGGGCAGCAGCTGAATGCTTCTCTGAGATCTGACTGCCCTAGGAGCACAGAAGCACCCTGTGGTCTGGAGCAGAACTGCAGTTATGTGAGTTGGTTAAAGGGAAATGTCCCTGACAACAGCTGGGGTTGTAATTGTGATTCCTCTGGCAGCTCTTCGAATCCATGTGCTTGTCCTCCCACATCGCCTCCCCCAAAATGCAATGTGATAGGATGTTTACTGCCCACCTTGAGCAGTTGAGGTCCAGAAAGCCAAGAGTGTCAGCAAGGAGGACAACAGGAGGGCTTGAACCCAAATGTCAGACTACACATATTCTTAAATGAGGGCATGGCTCCCTTAAATAGCCCTCCCTTCCTCTATGCTCTGAAAGGCCCTTGTACACTCCCAGTTATTTCAGATTGGAAGTATCTCATAAGTTTTGGATTATTACTACAACACATGGGTAGGTATGAGGTGGTTATAGTCTACCATCAGACATACCTCTTGGGTTCTTGTACACCTGTAGAGTCCAGAGGACACAGCAAAAGATTCATTAATTTTTTTATCAAATAATTCATGGACCCATGAATAGCCCCATGAACCCATGGACAGAACCCATGAACAGAAGTAGCCTTAGATATTCTTTTTAAAAAAATTTTTAAAATGTTTTATTTATTTCTGAGAGAGAGAGACAGTGTGAGCAGGGGAAGGTCAGAGAGAGAGAGAGACACGGAATCTGAAACAGGCTCGAGGCTCTGAGCTAGCTGTCAGCACAGAGCCTGACATGGGGCTCGAACCCATGAACCGTGAGATCACGACCTGAGCCGAAGTTGGACACTTAACCGACTGAGCCACCCAGGTGCCCCTAGATATTCTACTTCTTAGCCTCCCCCAGGGTCTAAACTCCATTCTAGAACTGTTGGCATCCTACCCTGAGATATTCAGGTTTTAATGTCTTTCAAAATCATCATATAGAAGCATCCATAAAACAAGTCATCCTCGGGGCGCCTGGGTGGCTTAGTCGATTAAGCGTCCGACTTTCGCTTAGGTCATGATCTCGCGGTTCGTGGGTTCGAGCCCCACGTCGGGCTCTGCTAACTGCCAGCTCAGAGCCTGGAGCCTGTTTCAGTCTGTGACTCCCTCTCTCTCTGACCCTCCCCTGCTCACGCTGTCTCTCTCTCTCTCTCCTAGAAATAAATAAAAATATTAAAAAAACAAACAAACAACAAGTCATCCTCTTTCTAATATTGATTGTCATTCATAGCCTGGGATTTTTATGCTAACCAAGTTTCTGTCACTCTACTATGACTATCTAGACATAAAACTTCCCCACAAAAGATGCTGGGATTATGTGTAGGTAAGAAGTGGATGAGGGGAAAAGAAAACCTCATGCTGTTACTGTATCTCCTGGGTTGGTCTCCTTACCACCTGTGGGCTCCTTGAAGGCAGGAGTGTGCTACAATCCCTCCTACTCTGCACCAAACAGAGTCTGCTGCAAAGTAAAAATGTCAATGAACATTGGATGACTGAAAACACCCAGGCTAGAGAGAAGCAGACCCCAACAGCATTCTGGAAAGCCACAGCTCCTCCACATGTGACTGGGATGACTCCTTTTTATTCATCCATTCAGCTACATTAACAACTATCTTCACCAGCTCTGGGGCAGAGAGCAGAAGGCTCCATTCCTCACCTCAAGGAGCTTTCCAAGCTGCTCTGGAGGGACCATGTAAGCCAAACTATCATAGCACTATCTTATTATTACTAGGACTAGGGTTGACATGGGACATGGTGGGAGCTCAGAGGAAGGACATTCATCCAGATAGGAGATTTGGGGAAGGCTTGAAGTTCTTTCTAGAAGCTAAGATCCTGGCCAGAGATGGGGAGAGGGCGAGGGGAGCCAGCAGAGAGGGAGCTGGCCTGCAGTGGGGCCAACAAAAAAGTTGGCTAGGCCAGGAAGGGGAGTGAGAAGCCTCAAATGTAGCTTTGACACTGTTTTTCTTTCTTCTGGAGAGCTGCCACGTGCCGCCACAGAGAGCATTTCACGGGTAGATGCATATTATTGCAATGTGTTTATCTAGGAAACCAGAGCCCAGCTCCAGCATCTGGTTTTCAGCACAATCCTGAATGAAGTCCAATTTTCCAGTTGGGTTAATGAAAATAAAACTTGGGAAGTTGTGGGCTGGCTGCATCAGGGGTTGAGTCCTGGGCTCATGCAGGGTCATGGACTGCAGGGCCGGAAGGGCTTGGGCAGGTCATGGATTCATTGTGGGCTGGCCATCAGGCCGGAGCCAAAGACAGGGAGGGAGAGCTGCCTGGACCAGTCCTGAGGAACACTCCTCATGCAGGAATGGCTGTTTTTAGATTCTGTCTCAACCTGACAAAAGTTGACCAAGCACCTACTGTGGCCAATGAAATGGGCTGGGTGGTGCTGTGGGGGGTGAGATGCAGATGTGAGCCCGAGCTTGTCTTTAGTCTGCTGGCACATAGGCCAGTGGGGGAAAGCCATGACCAAACAAGCTGACTGATGAGCAGATCTGATAACAGCCCCCCATCAGTACTTGCCACTTTGAAGCTGTCAGGAGGCTTGGGATCAGAGAGGAACCCATTCTTAAAACCAGCTTAACAAAAGATACAGCCAGGTTCCAGAGAGACCTGGAACCCACAACAAAAAGTCCACAGGCCCTCCTTTTACCTCATGTCTGCAGTCTTGCATATTTGTTTTATTCTCCTCTTTCATTGCAGACTTTCCAGACTGCATGGCAAGAAAACACGATTTCCCCATAGCTTCTGAGTTCCCATGAGCCTCTTGCTCTCTTGATCTCTCTTCCTTCCCCAATTTCAAATTCCTTGGGAAAAGATTTTAATTGGCCCTGGTGGTGACAAGAAAATTCTTGGTAAAATCAGCTATGGCTAGGGATCAGAGTTACATTTGTAAAGACTGCTAAAATGAGCCTACCCTGAGATCCCATGCTCACGGCTCTTTTTCATGTCAAAGTATTTACAGTAAGACACAAATCACAAATAGTTTCTCCTTTGACCCTGACTCTACCTCTGTGAGGGAGACAGGGCAGGGAAATCAAAGCTCTCCCGTTAGTTTCAGAAACAGGGCTGGACCTGTAGCTCCTAACTCCCAGCCCAGTGCTCTTTCCACTACACACTGTTCCTTTGGTCCTGATGTGAAGCCAGCAATTGTGAAATAGACTTTGCCTATGCAGTTTCCCCTCAGGAACAACTGCAAAATGAACAGTGTTGATTAGAGAGAATTTTGTTGGCGGGCTTTGGAGGGAGCTGGGAGCCAAATACCAGTGGTGTGGCTTGTTGTGACCCAGAAGGTGTGTGTCATAGGCTCCTGACAGGGTGACCTCACACAGGGGTGTGAGGATCCTGGGGGAAGGATGGTCTCTTACTCTTATCTTCTGTACCTGGAGGCTACTTCTTAAGACAGAGTGTAGGAAAAGCCAAGGCAAGGAAAGGAGGAGATGCCTCTTTCTCTTGAGTTCTGGCTCAAACTAGGGAATCAGAGAGTTACAAAATGGCCTTTGGTGGAGAAGCCTTTTCCTGAGGCTTCAGAGGAGAGTCCTCATGCCAGGTCAGAAAGTTAGCTCCTCCTGAAGGACTCCAAGGGGAAGGAAATTTGGTGTCTCCTGGTCATCTTTCAAACCTGCTAGCAATGACGTTTTTCTTCCATTCTACCTCTTGGTGTGGGAAGCAATGCTAAGGTTCTTGAGGATGCTATCAGTTTCATGTATGCTTTGCTGTTTCTGCTTCCATCTTTCCAGTACTTCATGGTTGCAACCATTGATATTACCATTTCCAGGCCTGAGTCCATCCCAGAGCCTAGCCAATCTTGATGGTTACTTCAGTCCTCATTCCCTGGGGCTTGAAATCATTTTCCTATCAGTAGACTTGGTGCAGAGAATGCTAGGCTGGGCCCCTGGTTGGGCTTTTCCACCCTTACTGTGCTGGCTAGTAACAGACTGGGCTCCCACCTTGGTCCCTTCTTCCTAGTTCACTTGGTTATACTTTCCTGAACCCAAACTTCTTGGGGGCTCTATACCCAGTTACAAACTTTGAACTTGCTGTCCATTCCTCTAGCCACTGATGAATGGGACCCTGTGCACCATGATTCAGCTGTACCTGGTTCTACATTGGCTCTCATCTCTGACATTTTTGCCTATGGGACAGGCTGTCTTTGATACTAATGCAAAGCAGAAATGTCCTCTGAACTTTGCACCTGCCCATTTTGCAGCTGGACTGGAATCCCCAACTCAGTGTTAATGAGGAGGTTCTCTCTCTTTCCTCTTGTTCCTTCCACTGGCCTTGCATACTACTCCTGTGTGCCCATTCTAGTGACACTTGGCTGTGCTTCCTCTCTCACTGGATCCTGCACTGGAGTCTTCTCTTCTTTCCATTTTTGTCTCTTCTGTTGGTTGCAAGGGTTGTTGGGAGTCAATGGGCAGCAGATCTTCCCCCAGGAGACAGATCTCCTAGTGTACCAAGAATCAAGACTGTCATGTAAATATGTCCCAGAGTATTATGGATCATCTACAACAGCTCATCAACCAACGGGATTAACCTGAATACAAGCAGCTCTGCCCAAGGTGAGGAGAAAAGCAGACTAGATTTTTCATTCTTTTGATTTTAAGTCTTTCCCTTGATTCATGCAGGTATCACCTGAATACACTCAAGGTTGACCTTTCCTAGTCTCTTTCTTAATCCATGTGCTGAAATGACATTGTTTACATCTTTGAACTTGGGTCTATTTAAGTTTCCTGCAGGTGCAGAGTCTGTTCTGTCTAATCACCTCCCCTTACTTAGACATAGTTTCTATAGCTTTTGCCCAAGGCTGAAATTCCCTCATTCACCTACCCACCTACCCGCCCAATAACCCATCCATCCAGTCATTCAATAAGTGCTTCTGCCAGATTCTGTGCTAGGCAATGAGAACACAGCAATAAACAAACCATGGCTTGTTCCCTCAAGGATCTTTGTGCCCTGCCTCTGTCTCCCCAGCACTTCTCAGCTGGAGACGCTGGTGTATCTGCCTTTAGGCCTGGGCTCATTCTTGTGGGGATGACAGACTAAAGTGGGGGAGACTGATGATAAGCATGCAAACATACAATTAACTGCTAATTGGTGAAATGCTATATAGGAAGTAAGTGGGACAGTCAAAGAGAATAACAAGGAACTAGAGGGGAGACCTATTTAGAAAGGATGTTGGGGGTAGGCTTTTTGAGGAAGTGACCTTTAAGCTGAGATCTGAAGGATATGGTAGAGGGATAAAAATGTACAGGCAGTGGGAAATAAAAAAATGTTAGGGCCCTGAGGTGGGAAAGAAAATGAGTTCCAGGAAGGGAAAGGCAGTGTGGCTTAAGTATGTGCAGCAAATGAGAAAGTGGCATGAAATGAGATCAGGGAGGCAGGCAGGAGACATATTCATGCACAACTTTTTGGCCATGGTGAGCAAGTTGGAAAGGGGAATGGCTTAAACAAGGATTAATGTGATCTGGTTTATATTTTTAAGATATAAATTACAAAATATGAATATACAATATAAATTATATAAATTAAAATATAAAATTTTAACATAAATTTTTCTAACTGCTCTGTGGAACATAGATTGGAAAGAGGCCACATGGATGCAAGAGACTAAGTAGGAACAACTGCAGTCTTCGAGCTGAGAGGTGATGGTCGCTGGGTCTGACGTCATGGCACTCAAGACATTTCAGATATAGAACAAGAAGATCAGATGTGGTAGATGAGGAAGACTCCACATATAACTTCCATGTATCTGGCTTCAGAAACTGGCTGAATAGTGGTGCCATTAACCGGGAGAGGTGGAGACAGCAAGGAGAGAAGCTTCAGAGTTTGGGGGAGGAATCCAGAGTTCAGACTTGAGCATGTTAAGATCTCCATTAGACATCCAAGTAGGTCAAGTAGGTAGGTGGATAAATGAGACTGGCACTTAGAGAAGAGGTTTGGGAAGGAGTTAAATAGATCAGACTTGTCAGCACATAAAGAATAGATAAGACAGGAGGACACCTTCTCATCTGCTGCCCTGGGAGCTTTGCATCTGACCTAGTAACCCTCATGCTGTCTTGAGGAAAGAGGTCAGGGCTGGAGGTCCCAAGATACCCTTCTAATAGAAGTGAGAGATCTTAGGTTCCTGAAGGGCCAGGACTATGCAAGAATAATGATTCAATTGGGGCAGGAGAATTTTCTCTTCTCCACTGGGACCAGGCTTTCCTAGGATTGTTCTAAATTCCATTGATTATTTTTTTGCTTTGCCCTGGAAACAACGACATTTTATGTAAGCCCTCTCAGAACATGACAAATCATGGAAACATTCTCTTGAATTTGGATTGAGCAAAGGCAGAGATGGCACATCATGCTCTGGAGTGTGGGGGACATCCTGAGGATGCACCACAGGCAAAAGAGCTGGGAAATGGATGCAGGTGCTCAGGCTGAGTCACTGCAGTTCTTCACCCCTGAGAAACTCATGCACAGCTTCACGCAATGTGGACGGAGGGCAGGAAAGGGGGGTGGGGCTCACATGTGTCTGATATTGAAGGCGGGAAGGAAATAATTGGAAAGAGAGGAGAAAATGTCATTTCTGTGGAACAGAAGGACATGGTGTGCTACTCTGGCTTCCAGGAAGAATGTTTATTGCCTGGGGCTCTGGTCTGTCTCTATGGCTGGGCCCTCTGGGATAGAAGAGTATGTCTGGACCTCAGAGACTCTCTAGAAGAGGTGGCTGCTGCCATCATTCTTAAGTTTATAAGACACATTTGGGGGGCACCTGGGTGGCTCAGTCGGTTAAACGTCCAACTCTTGATTTCAGGTCACGTCATGTTCTCAGTGAGATTGAGCCCTGTGTCAGGCTCCATGCTGACAGCACTAAGCCTGTTTGGGATCCTCTCTATTCCTCTCTCTTCCCCTTACCCCTTACTCGCACTTATTCTTTCTCTCAAAATGATAAACTTAAAAAAAAAAAAATAGAGAACGTATTTGGGAAAGCAGAGTCCTTTCTCTGCTCCCCACATGCAGAGGTTCCTGAGCTACTTCTTCAGGAGTGAAGTGCCTCAACTCTACCCTACTGCTCTCGCTTCTAATTTCTTTGATTTATTTCTCACTTTCTCTCTGTTTCTTGTCCCTTCTCATACCTTTGTTTTCTGACTCTCCACCTCCTAATGGAATGAAGTAGTGTGTATGGGGTGATAGTGTTGGCCATAGCTGTAGAATACTGATGGTGGGAACAGAAAGTGAGGAAGAAACTAGAAGCTTCTGTCTTCCCTGACCCCAGAAGGTATTACTTCAAGCCACAAGTCTGCAATACTACTCAGTAATCAAGGAGGGGGTGCAGGATGGGGATGAACACTCCAGTGGGTAAGAAGGAGGGCAGCTGTCTCCATGGGCACATTTGCTAGAAGTCTTCAAATTGGTATGTTGACACAACAGTTAAGATGATAATGAAGAAAGAAACGTTAGTGGAAGCAATGTTGAAAGCAGAAGTATAAATTCGTAGAGTTGATAGTCAAAGTGTGGCCCCCTGCCGGTCCTTCTCCCTCACTACCCTTCTCCAATTGCCAAGGGGTTCTCCCTGTGGTTAAACCCTGTCTCATCTCTAAGGATAAGACAGTGTAACTGGAGGCAAAGCAATGGCTGTTGAGAATTCAGTGACAGAGGTTCCCAGGAGATGCTGGTACAGAAGCTCTGGATGGTAAAACCATCCTCCTTTTTCCTTTATTCTCCACCTTTTATGAGTTTTACGGAGCAAATACATCAACCCTGGACAAACACTCCATTGGCTTCTTCATCTTTATCATAGTAAAATCCAAAGTTCTTATCATGGACTTATGATCCTGTGTGACTTGGTCTCTCACTACTTCTCTTATACTCTCTATTGTTCACTTTACTGCAGCCATACTGGCCTTCTTGCTGCTCAAACATGCTGGCATGTCAGGCCTCAAGATCTTTGCATTTACTGTTCCCTCTGCTTGGAAATCTCTTCTCTCAAAGACCTGTGTGGCTCACTGTCTCACTTCCTTCAGGCATCTGTTCAAATGCTACTCTAACAAAAATGCTTTCTCCAGGCATTCTTCATAAATGAGACACCTCACTCATTTCCTTCTCCACTATCCATCCCCTTGTCATGCTTAGTTTTTCTTCATTGTTCTTTATCATCCTATAAAATATTATATTTATCTGTTTTCCATCTATTTCTTTTTATGCTTGAATCTATTTTTTTTTTTGTTCACTACTGCATTCCCAAAGCCTAAAATAGTGTCTGGAATGTGTAGAGATTCAATAAATATTTGTTGAGTGAGTGAATGAGTGACTAAATCTGATGAGAATAGACATTTTGGTGACTCTTTAGCATTGATATGTAATCTGCAGAGTGAATGTTTGTTACGCTTATCAACATTTTCTTTAAATTAAATCCATTTTCTCATAATCTTGTCTCATCAGTACAAAGGACCTCCTCAGTGTTGGGTCATGAGCCAATCTATTCCTGGAAGAATTGCAAGAACAGGACAGTCCAGCCGAGTGATACTCAAGTTGGATCCTTGATTCCTGAGAAGGACACACCACAGTCAGGACTTCCACAGTGATCTCACACTTATTTGAATTCCCCCAGAAAGAAGCCTGGGCTGTGTCCCTCTTTGTGGATTAACTGGAGAGAAGGGTTCTATTAGGAAAATAGAATAGAATAGGTTCTAGAGAGAAAACAGAACCGAAAGGACACACACACACACACACACACACACACACACACACCCATAGGAGTCTATCTATATATCCATCTATATCAGAAAGCTGGGTGAAAGCATGGGCAGGAAATGGGTAAGACTGGAAAGGGGGACTCAGGAGGAAAGAATGGGAGGTGAGAGAGGTACAGATTTGGAGGAAGAGAAATTGAGGGAGTGTCAGCAGAACGACCCCTGGCTCAGCAGAGTAGATGGAGAGGTTATTCTGAAAATACCGAGGTTGGCAAAGGATACTTTGGGGGTTTGAGGGGAAAAGAGAAGGGCAACTTGTTGGCTAGAAAAGTCTTCAGGAAGGCTCCCTGGTAGATGGAGATCATGACTCTGTAGTGGGGCCAAACTGATCCTCCTGTGGTCCTCACTGCAAAGGGTCGGGATTAGGAAAGAGGGACCAGAAGTGAAGGAGGCCAGAGTGCGCATGGCTGACCTGCACTGGGAGAACTGTGAGAGGTCAGTCTGGAGACTCAAGGGCAGACTAGGTAGAGACAGGGAAGAGGCTGTGCTTTTAAAAGGGGGCCCCAGAGCTAAAGGAGATGGCAGTTGTCCTCATGGTGACTGTGTCATACCCTTATATGTGCTCTTTCCTGAGGCTAAAACAGCCCTGCCTCTGACATATCTTGGCAGTGACAACTCCAGGCTCCCCTTCTTCCCTCAACTCTGAAGCAGAGACAATCATCTCCTCCTCTGTGCTTCCAATGAACTGGACTTGCCTCTTCACGGCACTTTTCAGGCTGGATGGAAAGCAGCCCTGTCTGTCTACTCCTCCCTTTGCTCAGACCTTCAAGCCATGAGATTGTGGCTTCTTGGGGGACAGGCTTGAGTCTTGCTCATCTGTGGGGCTCCTGAGCCGGCACAACTGGTCCCACACAGCTCACTGTTTGTTAAATAGCTACGCCTGGAAATGGAGCTTTGTGACGGTCGGTTCACGAAGGGCCCCTGTCAAGGCCTGGGGCTCCCAGACCAACTAAGGGTGAGGGGAGGGGACATGTGGGGGTTGGGTATCTCTTCCTTGCCTTCTGCTCTCCCTTTTCTTTCCTTCCTGCCTTTCTGGTTCGGCTCTTCCACTCTCTGTTCCAGGGGAAGTTGACAGAAAGATACAGACCAGATGGTGGTCTCAGCCGTGGGAGGGCCCAAGCAGTCCCCAATGCCCAGGACTGCGGCAAGTTCAAGCTGGACCGGCCTGCAGCGAGGGCAGAGAGGCTCCTCCAGGCGCCGCGCGGAGCTCGGGAGCAGGCGGTGGAGAGCGGGCGCGACCGCACCGTGGCCCAAGGAACAGCAGGGGGCGCCTCCACTCCAGGAGGTCCGGGACTGCGTTTAGAGACTGCAGCCCCACAGATGGGAAACAGACCCCAGAGGGCAAAGAAACTGCCTGTAGTCACGAAGCCAGTTCACGGGCTGAGAAGAGTCACCCGCGGGCCTACGCTGCCACTCCCCAGCTGTGTGGTCACATCTATAAAATGGGGATAATAATAGGGTGATTAAATGTGAAAATGTTCTGAAAGTGGCTTTTCACATCGGTCACTGACAGAGTCTGAACTGTCCCTAGGACTTAAATTTCCTGATTTCCAGCCTAGTAGCTTTTGCATCCATCAAACATGTTTGGCAGAGCTAAGGTGACCTGTTCTACTTGGATAGAACCACCCCAGTGGTTCTCACTTAACCACTGTAAATGCTGTTGACTTGACTCCTGCCAGAACTTTTTATTACATGGTGGGGGCACAGTAGAGGGGGGATTGTGGATGCAAGCAGAGTGCACATTTGCTTCCTCCAAACCTTACTGAGTCCATGATTTGTTTACCAAACATTTATTGAGCATCTATTATGTGTTCCAGGCTCTGTTCCAGGCACTGGGGAATACAGTGGTGAGCCAGATGCAAAGTTCTTCCACGTATGGAAATTCTAGACATTTTTTTCACCTTTGAAGTCCTGATTTATCTTGCCTTAGATTAGTTTCAGGCTCCTGTAAACCAGGGGCAGAAGGCTCTTCCCCTCCACCCTCAATCCCAGTTTCTGTGAACGACAGCCTGGGCAGAGCTCTGTGCCTGGTGCAAAAGGCCAGGCTCAGCAGGAGAAATGCCTGCCCCCGTCTCTCCTGAAGCTTCCTCAAAAGTTGCACTTCCATAAGGGTGGTGAGATCTGGGCTTTGTCAGCATGTGCTATCCTCAGAGCCTGGTTGGACTTACCCAGAATAAAACACAGTTGAGCTTTGGGCTTGTTCTCTGTCCTTCCTCTACTTCACCCTAAAGAATTCACTCACTCAGATTCCCTAGCCTCAGCATTAGGTGCCAGTTTGTGCCCTCCTGAAACTTTCTTGTTGCTGGTTCTCACCAACTGGTTCTCTCGGCTCCTGCTTTCTCTCCAAGCATCTTCATTTCAGAAATGAAACCAATGGCTGATGATTTTCAGATTCCCCCAACAGTCCTGTCGGGGTGGAGGCAGCATGGACCCCAGGACAGGCACAGGGAGGCCTGGAGTTTGGTCCTGCTGCTCTTACTTGTTTGCTGTGTGATGTAGGGCAAGTCGCTTTCCATCTCTGGGTTCAGGTTACTTGTTTTTCTGGCTATCCATCTATCCATTCAACAAGACTTTTGACTATTCTCCATCTGTGGGGACTGTTGGGTAACGTCTCAGCCTCTCAGCATGGCATTTGAAACCCTTCACAGTCTGAGCCATCCACGAGGGAGCTGGATGCTTCCTGAACTGTTCTTATTTTGCCCTGATTTCACAGTCCTTCACATACCACACCTGGAGCTGCAGCTGGTCTCCTGTGCCAGGCAAGCTGGCAGGGACACACTCAGGGCACCTGAGTACAGAGAAGCTCTGTCTTCCTCAAATTTTCCTGGGAATTCTGGATGCCTGCTGCTAAAAGACCCAAGTGTTTGGAAGAAGTCCTCCCCGTCCCTGAGTTCAGGCCTAAACTTGGGGGTGATGGAGAGGGCAGAGAGAAGTAGGTTATTGAGAGCCAGCTGACCTGGAGAGGCTCAAAGGGGTAAGCCTCTGGGTAAATAGGCCAGGAAAGAGAAGGAAAGATGGGAGGACAAAGAATTTTGTAGAAATTACGTTTTGACCCATGGAAGTGGTCACGGGCAGGTTGTCTTGACTCAGGAATGGGCGCTTGAGTTTGCTGCTTCCTTGGGAGCCAGACTTTAGCGGAGAACACGGCCTGGACATACTGAGCACGTGTTCTGTCCCATCACTTGACTACAGTTCAGGGTTTGGTGCATGGCTCAAGGGCTGTCTAACAGAGTGAATTCCAGGAACGGAGCAGGGGTTTGGGGGAAGAGGCTTGTTCTTCTCCCATTGGCCTTTTGCCTGGAAAGATGAAAGCCTGATGTTACTGGTAGTCATTCTTCCTTAGATGTGAAATCTGAGATTGAAGTCAGCAAGGAGGAGAGCAGAGGAGAGGCAAAGGTAGACTGGAAAATGTCATTATTTGAGCCCCATAATATGTTTTGCCTAAAGTTAGCCATCCCTGAGACTTAAGAAATGTGTGTGTGTGTGTGTGTGTGTGTGTGTGTTTGATCATTTGCAACAAAAAAAGTCCTATACAATATAGAGCCTGTGATAAAATTTGTCTTCAGAAAGAACAATGTGACAGGGGAAGATTCCTCAAGAGATCATCAGAATTCAGTCCCGAGGTGACTCAGTGACACCTATCTGCTGATTACTGCTATCCTGTGCAAGGTCTAGTAGGGCCCTAGTGATCAGAGACTGGCTGCCTGGGGGACTCAGGAGAGCTGCTTCATGGCTTCAAGAGATGCATGCCCAGAGCTTGCCCACCTGAACACTGCTGCACCTGTCTTGTGCCACCTGTCTCTGCGGCTAGGAAGGGGCTGGGCTGATTACCATCAAATTCTGCAGCCCAAGGTAAGTCTGCTCACAAAATCTAGGACAAAGGGAATTATTGGACACCTAAACTTGGACTTAATCTCATAGCAGGTGCACTTGGGTAGGGGGTTGTGCTTCTGGAAGCCCCACTTAGAAGCAAAGGCTGGNCACTGAGTGTTATGTGGAAACTAATTTGACAATAAACTATTAAAAAAAAAAAAAAAAAGAAGCAAAGGCTGGGAGAGAAATCCAATGTCCTTCTGATACCTTTCATCACAACAGTCATTAAATTATCACTCTGTAATTATGACAACCTTCTGACAACTCTTCCCAAAACGGACTTCTGGGTCTCAGCCTGGAAAAGTGGTAGGACCCACAAGGACAAGGGGTCAGGGCCTCTGGCCTTCAGAGGTCTCTCAATGGATGAGAGGCTGGAGATGGCTCCAAAGATAGAGACGGAATAGAACTGAATAGCAGTACATGTTATATAGAATTTGTAGTTTGCTGGATTTGTACTCAGAGCATAACTGAAATTATCTCAGGAGTAAATGGTAGTTCTCATTTCAGATGAACTGTGTTGTTCTCAACAAAGTTTGTGTTAGGGGCGCCTGGGTGGCTCAGTCTGTTGAGCATGATCTCACAGTTTATGAGTTCCCTGTTCATGAGTTCAAGCCCCACATCAGGCTCTCTGCAGTCAGCATGGAGCTGCTTCAGATCCTCTGTCTCCTTCTGTCTCTGCCTCTACCCCTGCTTGGACACTCTTTCTCTCTCAAAAATAAAATAAAAACATTTCAAAAAACCCAAAGGTTTTGCTGCCTGCATAAGTTATCCTCAACTTTTATATGTTCTGATTTTCATATAACTTTTATGTAACTATACACTGATATCTGAAAACTGGTACTTTATCAGTTGATGAATGATGATTTTGTTTTCTCTTTGTGCTCTCTTGGTACCTGCCGCTGCTAGGGGATAAAAGACTGGGTCTCCACCTAGGTGATGGGGTGGGTGTACAGGAAGTGTTTATGGTGGAACTGGCCCTTTTCCCTCAATGTACCAGGCAGGGAGGACTGCGAATCTCCTGGATACCTGAGGCTTGGGGTATTGATGTCAGGCCTTGCGTGTTGATGTCAGGTTGCTGGACAGAACAGGTGCTTTCATCTTCCCTCTCTTTTCCTGTGGTCTTTGCATCTGGGGGGTGGGGAAGGGGTTCAGATGCTGGTGGTTCGCGGTCATGGTAAGAGGGGTCTTCTGGTAAGGGACGGTAGAGGTTTTCCCCCATGCCGAAGGAAGTGGAGAAGATGAAGGTGGAGAGGAGTAGTGGAATCACGGCATATGAGTCCCAGTCTACACCTCTTGGCCCCATGCAGCAAAATGGGAAAGGCTTTCCCCTGCCAGGACCCCGAACAGGCGTAACGCCTACATAACAGGGAAGATATTTTTGCACATGTAAAACTGATATATTTAATAGCCCCTTACATCACTGCTTTCCTGTGGAGATGCAGCCACGAAGATCATCACTAGAGGGCAGGAGAGACGTCTTTAGTAGAACAACAGGCTTCCAGCCCAGACCACTTCTCCCCGTCTGCGGCTATACTGCCTCATCTTTCCCTGTCACAGCACACATAGAAAATGAGACTATGTGTACGGCACACTGGGGTAAACCGAAGGGGACTTGGGGACACGTATGTGGGGCTTAGTGAAGATGTAACATTTCCTCATGTTATATAATTATAGGAAGATACAAAGTAAAGGAAAATATTAATATTAAATTTGTATGACTCTAAATAATATCATTTCAAATATATTATTATTAAACATGAACTTGCTTGCATTAATGTACCTCTTTATATCCAACTTCAGGCTGAAGTGGCAACAAGAAACCTCTGGTCAAAAATTTTAATGATTTCTTCAAATTCTTGGTAATCATCGTTGACAAGAAATCTTATTTGTACAAGTTGGTGATGAAAATTTAAAAAAATTTCATAAGCACTCAAACATTTATGGTAGTTGAAGATCGTATATTCAAAGAATATAAGCTTTGTCTTTTTTTTCCATCGACACATGCAGTGTTGAAGTCTCTTGTGATAAGACATTGGACTTAGCATCCATCAGGCCTTTTTGATTTGTGTGTACTGAAATAATGATGAAGCTTGAATCTGCAGGACATGCATGCATTTTTAGAATAGTCACCGTGCAGTCGGCTTAACTTGACTAAAAAAAGCTCATTTCCTCCAAAAGATACAGACTGCCCACTTACATAGAGTGACCGTTGTCCTGATTTGTCCTGAAGGTTCTGACTCATGTGCCCACTTAAGACCTGACATGACTATTCATAGCATCTTTCACTCAAAAACAAAACAAAACAAAACAAAACAAGGTGGGGGACATCAGTTTGGTGTTGACATAGAACATGGATGAATCTGAAAAACATTATCCTGAGTGAAAGAAGCCAGACACAAAGAGTACATGCTGTATGATTGATTTCGTTTATTTGAAATTCTAGAACAGACACAACTAATTTGTAATGATGGAAAGCAGATGAGTAGTTGTCTGGGACAGCAGTGGGGGTAAGTGTGGTGGTGACTACAAAAGGGTACATAGGAACTTTTGGGGGGTAATGGCAAGTTTTCTGTCTTGGTTGTAGCAGTGGTTACACTGGTAGATCAGTCACTCAGAGTACTATACACTTAAAATGGGTGCATTTTACTCTGTTAAATAAGTTGATCTGAAAGGAAGAAATGTACCAACTTGGACAACAGATTATATGGTTCTGTGCATGAAGGGAGAGATTCAGGGCTGCCGTCTGATGCCGTGCCCACCTGCTTTCCTCGCCCTGCTTTCCCCCTCGTGGCCCATGCTCTGCGCTCCCTGGGCATAAGGGGCATACACGCCTCTTTGTCCACAATGGGAAACAGCACAGCTCGCTGCTGGGAGAAGATTATTGTCCTTGCTGCCAGAGGGGGTCTGCTTGAGGGGGCCGCCTTCCAAGGAGCTATAGGTGAGGTTCTTCCCCAGGAGTGGCCAGCCCACGAACTCCAGCTGGCCTCGTAATTACGAGAGAGCTGAAGGCATCACCACACCACTTTGCTGCATAGCCGTGGCCCATTAGAGGCACACCTATGAGAAAGCTCTGGTCTTGGGAGGGTTCCTATGCCTGTCCCCAGGGCTCACTCATGAGGCTGGAGTCAGAAAGGGGAAAGATCTTATGGAAAGGAAATGGATAAACACCTACTTCCCAGCCAGTTGTAGGAGAAAGGAGAGGGAAAAGGGAATGAGGAGGGGAGGGAGGGACGGGGGAGGGAAGTAACAGCACTCAGACACAGGGGTCGTAAATTTCTTTCCTGGACTTTGGTCTATAGCAGGTGTTGGCACACCTCTCTGTAAAGGGCCAGAGAGGAAATATTTTAGGCTTTTGGGTCATCCCTCTGTTGCAACTACTTAACTCTGCGCTGTAGTGTGAGAAGGGCCATGGAAAATACAAGTGAATGAATGTGGTTGTATTCAGACACAACTTTATGTATAGATGCTGCAATTTGAATTCGTGTAATTTTCAAGTGTCAAGAAAATATAGTTCTTCTTTTTTTTTCCCTAACAACTTAACAATGTAAAAACTACTCTTAGCTCACAGGCCTTACGAAACAGGTGGTGGGCTGGATTTGGCTGGCTGGGCATGGCTTGGCAGCTGTTCTAGAGACGAGGGTTTAGTATGAGGGATCCCGAGGGTACAGGACTTCTGGAAAAGGATGACCTTGGGTTTCTGAGTTCCAACATAAGTAAAGAAGCCATGACCTTTAGCTTTACTGAGATGTTTTTAGTTTCTGTTTGTTTTGCATGGAACCCAGAAGTACCCCCAGTCCCTGAAGGAGCTAATATATTTTAACTTTCTGAGTACAGCCTCCACCCATAATATACAAATGTATTATTTGACTTTCAGTCATTTGAATTTGACTTTAAAATGTGGTTTCAGAAATCATTCAGCATGACATCAAATAAAATAATGGATGAAGGCCATACGTTGATTTAAAAAAAAATGTAATGAGAACCAAAGGTTATGAGTAATCAAATTCTATGTTTTTGAGGTCTATAGAAAGTTGTGCGTGAAGTGACAGTCTGAGTAAAGTCCAGGGTGAGAGCCTCTTCAGACACCATTGTAGGGAGCTAATTTGACCCTGGATCTGGAGTCCATTGCAGTCACTCCCCTGGTGTCCAGGGCAGTCTGGCCAGGTAAGCAGCTCCCCCTGTGGGCGGAGCTGAGCAAGCCTGTTTCTGGGCCTGTGTGATGCTTAGCACCTGCATACCCACAGCCAACTCTGCCTTTTGCTTCCTGCCCATGTCTCACCCTCCTCGGCACCCCTGGATCCTTTCCCCATTCTCATTTCCCTCCTCCTTGTCACAATGCACAGTCTTTTTGGGTTTGCTCCTGGAGGGTTTCCTAAAATCAGGAATTGGCGCTTCAGGACGGAGCTGTTGCACAGCTCTTGGCCCTCTCACCCTGGGCACTTGGTGGGACTCTCCTGGGCCTCCCTTTTCAGAACTGAGCTAGGAAAATGGCAGTTTAGCATGAGAATAGTGAGGCTGCATAATCTCCCGGGCTCCCTTCACTTGCCCCCCCTGTTGGGAGCCAGCTTCAGAGTCCTGCTCCTGGGATGGGTGGCAACCTTGATTTCTTCTCGGCTCCCTTCCCTTGCTCCCTCTACCCCTCCCACTCATTAACTGTCTCCTCTGTCTAGTCAACAGACTGTAACTGTGGGTTCTTAGGCCTGTCTCCCTTCAGGGGCTAGGCTGGGCTATGTGTCTCCCTCCAGGACCTTGAACGGGGCTGGGCCCCGAGTGGGCCTTCAGAAACGTCTGCTGGCTGGAATTGAGTTAGCAGCTCACTAGTGGGACGTGCCGCCTGGCTGGAAACTGGGAGTTCTAGCCAGCCCCCGCTGCTATGTCCTCAAGGGCCCTTGGTCACCGAGGAGGCCTGCAGGTCACTGTACTCTAGAACATTCTGTGGTGCTTACTAACAGGACATTCAAGGGTAAGGAGGCATGGGGACCAAGGAAGGAGCCCTGTAACAGGCCAGGGAAGAGACGGACAGAGGCAGAGGCAAGGACAAAGTTAGGGTTACAGAAAGGGACTTTGGTGGGAACAATGACATGGGATAGGGACAGAAAGAGCAGGACGTAGAGTGAAGGGGGAATGAGATCTGTGCCCCAGTCTTGGCCTTGGGCTTCCTGCTGGAGACCTGCCCTGTCAGAGAGAGAAGCTTAGCTGCCTCTCTTGGGACAACATGCCTAGCGGGCAGGAGTGTGCGAGCTCCTTCAGCAACCCTGGGGCCTAATTACAGAGGCCCAGAAACCCAGGCTCTCCCCTCCCCGGGGCCTGAGAAGAGAGAAGAGACTTTAACTCCCAGATGCCTTCGGCTGGGGGCTCCAGAGGATAACTGCAGTGGGAAAGGGCAATTTTGGGTGGCAGGAAGGGGGTTTCTCTAAGGTCTAGTATCTTGTGGATTGAGTGAGGCACCTGTGAGGCCTTGGAAACTTGGCAGCGGAACCATATAGCTTGGCCCTCCGTGGCTCTGGCCTGAGTCGTTGCTGCTGCTTCCCTCTTTGACATGTTTGCTCCTTCCTTCACAAGGGCCATGCAGGGGGGAATCTTCTAGCATCAGACCTCTGTCAGGAGCAAATAGAAAGCTCAGTCTAGAGAGGGGGATGGGCAAGAAAGCAGATGACTTGTCAGGTGACTTATGCTTTAATAGGGACGGGCTTGGGAGGGAGTGTCTGATTCTGCCTGGAGGTGGGGCTCTAGAAGACACTATCCCAGAGCAAATGGCACTTTTCCAGATGCAGCCTGGGGAGGCAGGAAGATAGTAATTCCAAGTAAAGGAAACAGCATTTGCAAAGGCATGGAGGTGAAAGAGAGCTCTGGCTCATCTCTTTGGGCAGTCACGAAGCTTTGATACCAGTGCTTGGGAAGGTAACCCAGGCTGAAGTCTCTCCCAACAGATACACACACACACACACACACGCACACACACACATACCTCTGTTTAAGAACTCCCAAGGGGCCCAGCATTTTGGGGGATCTGAAAGTGTTAAATACTGTGACTTCCACTGGAGCCTCCAGGAAAGGAGACTGCTGTCATGCCCTAGACATTGCAGTCTCTCCTCCACCTTACAGCTCCTTCCACTCCAGCTGTAGCCCCTAGAGAAAGCCTTGGAGTATGAGAGAGAAGCTCAAAACAAGGCTCCTGGGTATAACAGTCATGGTAATGGCTGTCACCAATATTAGGTTGTGGTCGTTGCTTGGGTACAGATCAGTCCGAAGGAACATGGGGTCAGCCCCCACATAACACCTGTGTCTGCTCTGGTCTCGCAGCTTCTTTTTTTGTTGTTTTTTAATTTTTTTAATGTTTTATTTATTTCTGAGAGAGAGAGAGAGGCAGTGTGAGCAGGGGAGGGTTAGACAGAGAGGGAGACACAGAATCTGAAGACAGGCTCCAGGCTCTGAGCTGTCAGCACAGAGCCTGACATGGTCTTGAACCCACAAACCGTGAGATCATGACCTGAGCTGAACTCGGACGCTTAACCGACTGAGCCACCCAGGTGCCCCTATTTATTTATTTTGAGAGACAGAGAGAGAGAAAGAATGAGCAAGAGCAGGAGTCGGGGAGGGGCAGAGAGAGACAGACAGACAGAATCTTAAGCAAGCTCTGCACTGCCAGCGCAGAGCCCAAAGCAGGGCTCCAACTCACGAAACCATGAGATCGTAACCTGACCTGAAATCAAGAGTTGAATACTTAACTGACTGAACCACTCAGGTGCCCAGGTATCTCTTATTCTTTTTTTTTTTTAACTTTTTAAAAAATGTTTTATTTATTTCTGAGAGAGAGTGAGAGAGAGAGACAGCCTGAGAAGGGGAGGGTCAGAGAGAGAGGGAGACACAGAATCCGAAACAGGCTCCAGGCTCTGAGCTGTCAGCACTGAGCCCGACGCGGGGCTCGAATCCACAAACCGGGAGATCATGACATGAGCCGAAGTCGGACGCTCAACCGACTGAGGCACCCAGGCGCCCTAAGTATCTCTTATTCTTAAGCCTCTCTGGATTAATTTCTGCAGAGACTATTTCCATTTATTTCCCACCGGGATAGTTCCCTGGCAGCGCAGGAATAGAGAGGGACTCCGGACGAGTCAAGGCTTCCTTATCAAGCCTTTCTCTTTATCCTCCTGTTTTCAGCCCAATTTCTCATTTTGACTCAAAGCCATGAGCCTTTCTGGGCTTCAGTGATTGGAACCAGAGTGCCTCTTATTGGTAGCCTCCTTCGTTTTGCAGGCTCTTTGTTTCCAGCTTTCTCTGCTTTGCTAAGATACCATTATCCAGCTTCTCACCTCTTCCAAGGATTTGTTAACTTCTCTTGGCCTCTGTCACCTTTATGTCATTCTCATTGTTCCTGTGGGCTCATTCTTTTGTATTTCATCACTTTGACTTTAGCAAGTGCTGGAAGGGAATGGAGGTACACCTGTGCTTAAACCTCCATGCTTAACTGCAAGTCCTAGTCACCACTCCAATCATTCTTTCCTCTCCGTCAGTTCTTTGAGGCTCTTCTTGTCAAGGACATACATTATTTTCATGTCACCAAATCTAAAGATCACATCACTGTCCTCACAAGTATGTCTCTCTTCATACTTGATCATGGCCTTCTTAGCAACTTGCTTCTTTGACCTTTATGGTAACCCATTCTTCTGATTGGCTAATCAGCTTCATCTGTTGGCTAATTCTGGACATTCCTGTAGTCTCTCTCTTTTTTTTTTTAATGTTTTATTTATTTCTAGGAGAGAGATAGAGACAGCATGAGCAGGGGAGGGTCAGAGAGAGAGGGAATCACAGACTCCGAAACAGGCTCCAGGCTCTGAGCTGGCAGCCAGCACAGAGCCCGATGCGGGGCTCAAACCCACGAACCGCGAGATCATGACCTAAGCGAAAGTCAGACGCTTAACCGACTAAGCCACCCAGGTGCCCCTGTAGTCTCTTTTCTTCACTCTCTTTTGCTAATTCTGGAAATTCCTGTGGGCTTCCTTTCTTGGGCTTCTTTGCTATCTATACACCACAGTTTATATGAACTAATTCTGGGGCTTTAACTACCTCCTAAATGCTTATGACCCCCACATACCCAGATATACAAGATATCTTGTATACTGTATATCTTACTGTTGGATACTTAACAGACATCTCTAACTTGACACAGATAAACTAGAACTCTTGATTTTTCCCTGGACCTCTTCCTTCCTAGTTTAACCCATCAAAATAAGTGACATGCTCATATATCCAGTTGTTCAAGACCAAAACCACAATCCTGCTTCTCTCTGCTCTTTCCCTGTAGGTTCCTATTTACCATATCAGGCTACCATCGTATCTTGCTTGGACTATGCCAGTCATCTCCTGATTTTCCTGCTTCCAACATTACTCCACACATCCCATGATCCACCTTCCACACTATAGCCAAAATGATCCCATTAAAAAGGTCTATCAGGCCAATTCACCAGGCATTTACCAATTTACCTAAAACAGGAGTCAGGAAACCATAGTCCCCTGACTAAAGCTGGCTGCTATCTGTTTTTATATTAACCATTAGCCAAGAATAGTGTTTACATCTTGAAAAAAAATAAAAGAAGAAGAATATTTCTTATCACATGAAAATCATATTAAATTCAAACTTCAGTGTTTATAAATAAAGTTGTATCAGCATACAGCTGCAAGTAGTTGTTTATGTATTGCCTACGGCTCCTTTCACACCCCAATGGCAGAGTTAAGAAGTTGTGACAGAGACATATGGCCTCAAAGCCTGAAATATTTACTATCTAGATCTTTATAGAAAAAGTTTAGTGACCCCTGACCTAATAAGAAATATTGTTCAACACTTTGATTACTTAAAATTTGGTGATAGGAGTATATGATCAACATATATTTTCCTTATGAAAATTAAGGAATTCTCCAAAGTGTTTGTGTCATTGGGAGAAACTCTAGACTGGGGCTAAGTCTACCATCATTCCAAATAAAAAAAAAAGAAAACAGATTATTTTATCTTATTGAAGTCTAAGAGCCAGGATGCGCAGATTATCCAAAGCAATTTAAAAGTTCAGTCAAGCCCAGACTTACTAATGGGTTAGAGTGAGTAACCCTAACCTTTCTTATGAGTATCTTCTTAATTTAGAAACATGTGTATATTAGCAAATAAAATATGAGAATTTGTATTTAAAAATGTCTATTGGGTTATGCCATTCCCTTTTTAAGATTCTCCAATGATTTCCTGTTGCCTTTACAGAAATACTCAGTCTTCTTACCAAGGCCTTTGTTCTTCTGCAAACTCTCTTTACCACCTTTTTTTATTATATAGGCTTCAGCCACACTGGCCTTTCTATTGCTCTCCCATTTCTACCCCAGGACCTCCTTTTGCCCATAATTTTCTTTTCTTTTCTTTTTTTTTTTTTTTATATTTTTATTTATTACTAGAAGAGAGAGAGAGAGCGTGAGCAGGGAGGGTCAGAGAGAGAGGGAGATACAGACTCTGAAATAGGCTCCAGGCTCTGAGCTGGCAGTCAGCACAGAGCCCGACGCGGGGCTCGAACCCACGAACCGCGAGATCATGACCTAAGTGAAAGTCGGACGCTCAACCGACTAAGCCACCCAGGCGCCCCTTTTGCCCATAATTTTCATTGTGGCCAAAACCTTTCCTTACTCTTGCATAAGCTCATATTTAACTCCTCAGAGAGGTTTTCCTAGTCTCTTTTATCTAGAGTGGACAGCCCTTCTCCCAAATCATTCTCTAGAACATCACTTTGTTCTGTGTTTTAAAATTTTGTAGCAAGCATTCTTACCCAAAATTATCTTCATTTATTTATTTACTTGCATGTCTATTTACTTGCATGTCATCTAACTCTCCCCATGAGAAAATTAACTCTGTAAAAACGGGCCCTTGTCTCTTTTGTTCATTTTTTTGTATGTCCACTTACCACACTCTTGGAATACAGTAAGTACAATAAATATCTATACAATAAATGAATGAATGACCAGCTAGACTGAAGGGACTAGGAGCCGGGACAGTTCCCAGAGGGAGGGGTAGGCAGAACAGGTACCTCTAACCATGTTTCTTGAACTTTTGTTTCCCTTCCGCATCCAGGCCAGTGTAGTACATGATGTTAGGCTATTTTGAAGGGTCAGTGAGCAGAGATGGAAGGGTAAAGGTGAAGATGGAGGTGAGGGGAAGCTCAGTGGCACAGCTCTGCAAAGATTTTGCTCTGGTCCTCTGCCTTACGAAGCAGCAGTTTTCCATTGTGACATTCTGTAAATTTCCGTGCAACTTTCTTTCACAGATTTTTTTGGGTAATTTTCCATTTGGTCAGTCAGCTCCATCAAGTGCAATGGTGAGGAGTGGCATTGAGAATGGCTGGAGGCCTGGGGACTGTCAGAGGAAGCAGAGGATGTATTGTTTGCACCTAGTGCTCTATTCCTAGCTCTCCTTTGTGTAGAAGAGACCAGGAGTGTGACACGCAGGATGTTCCTCTGTGGCTCTTTTTTTTTTTTTTTAATGTTTATTTATTTTTGAGAGAGAGAGACACACACACAGACCACAAGCAGGGGAGGGGTGGAGAGAGAGGGAGACACTGAATCTGAAGCAGGCTTCAGGCTGCAAGCTGCCAGCGCAGAACCCAATGTGGGACTTGAACTTGTGAACCATGAGATCATGACCTGAGACGTCCAACTGACTGAGCCACTCAGGTGTCCCCCTCTGTGGCTCTTTTTAAACAGAATGGTTAAAAGAAGCCCATTCTGCTTCCAATTTATTCATTTTAATTATTTTTAAAGTTTATTTATTTTGAGAGAGAGTGTGTGTGCACACAAGTCAGGGAGGGGCAGAGAGAAGGAGAGACAGAATCCCAAAATGGCTGCCTGACATCACCACAGATCCTGATGCAGGGCTGGAACTCAAGACCTGTGAGACCATGACCTAAGCAGAGATCAAGAGTTGGATGCTTAGCCAGCTGAGCCACCAGGTGTCTCTGCCTCTAATTTAAACTTGAGATCTGTGGTCTGCAGCTCAGGACAGATGTTAAGACATGAACTCTTTCCAGAAGTTTGGGCAGTAGTCAGGGAAGTGACTATATATCACAATTTCCCTTCCTTTGTGTGTCTAGTGGTTATTGAAGTTTTTGGTTTGAGGAAAAACAAAGATAAAAACAGGAAAAAAACACATTTATAAAAAAAAGAGAGAGAAAGAGAGAGGGAAAGATAAAACTTTACCTGTTTGAAGGAATCAAAGAGAGAAGCCAGGCACCTGAGCGTGTTGACTTAATGAGTTATTGAGGCTCTAGAAGGGACCCAGCACTCCTACAGAATTTTTACAGAACCAGGGAAGGCTGGAGTGGGCCACGCTTTTGAAACCTTGAAGTCCTCCCCCACGGCTCTCTACCTGGGCCGGGCTGTCCCCTGAAGGTGAACTGAAGGAGCCTTGGCTGCCTCTGAGGGCACAGCCCATCATGGCTTCCCAACCCCTACACCGTGTGGGTTTCTGCTGGACTTTCACCTCCCCACTCACCATGCCCACAGGCCTGTGCTGTGACGGTCATTCCTTCAGCGACACAGCAAGAGGCAGCACGACGAAAAGGCTCAGTCATGTTGCTGAGACAGGGCATCTCCCAGCAACACGTTCTTATTGACTTAACAGCACAGCTGCCTGGCAAGTTCTTGTGTCATGTTCTCAGTGATCTGAGTACTTGTTGTTTCTTGGGTCCCTTCATGTCTGACCCAGTTCTTAATTCAGACCTTGCTTCTTAATTAATCCATGTGCTTATGTAATATGTGCCACACCCACATAGTAACGAGGCCTGTACAGGCCTGGTTCTCTAATGTTCTGGCTTGTTCTATAATTTCAAAGGAGGCAAGGGGGAAAATGGTTACCTGGTCTTCTCCATTTGGGCAGTGATTGTTGGAACCTACCTGTCCAAGATGTCTTTCCATAATGACAAGCGTCTCCTATTACCATAAGAGACCTATGGGCTTGCTCTCAGAACTCTATAAAGGCAATGAGAACACAAAGTCTAGTTTATTTTTATTTATTTAAAAAAATTTTTTTAATGTTTTATTTATTTCTAGGAGAGAGAGAGAGAGAGAGACAGCGTGAGCAGGGGAGGGTCAGAGAGAGAGGGAGTCACAGACTCCGAAACAGGCTCCAGGCTCTGAGCTGGCAGTCAGCACAGAGCCCGACGCAGGGCTTGAACCCACGAACCGCGAGATCATGACCTAAGCGAAAGTTGGACGCTTAACCGACTAAGCCACCCAGGCGCCCCCACAAAGTCTAGTTTAGAATGACTGAGCTCATAGTGGAGGATGACAACTACACAAGCAGACTGAAGCAAATGCACTCACAGGTAATCACAAATGAAGACAAAGTGCTGTTCGGTTCTTGATGCAATTTACTCTTTGCTAAGGGACTGTGACTACTATAGCCAGATGTGGCAGAGGACATCATCTCTGTCCTGCTTTGGTTGGTATCCTCTTCATTTGTTGTCTTACCCTAGCCTGGTTTTCTTTCTTTCTGTCTTTCTTTTTTCAAAGTTTATTTATTTTTGAGAGAGAGAGGGGGCAGGAGAGGGGCAGAGAGAGAGGGAGAGTCCCAAGCGGGCACCATGCTGACAGTGCAGAGCCAGACTTGGGGGCTCAAACTCATGAACCATGAGATCATGATCTGAGCCGAGATCTAGAGTCAGATGCTTAAGGAACTGAGCCACCCACATGTCCCTAGCTTGGTTTTATTTCTTAATCCTTTTCTGTACCTCAAGCTGTCTGCATACCACATTTCTACATTGAACCAATTTACTTCCTTAAAGTGGGGTCTTAATATCAACAGTGGAGAATTCCCAGTCTCTCCAACAGCAGTTGCTCAAAGTTCATAGTAAAGGAGTATATCTTCAGTGACTACATTTTTGAGAGGGTTTAATTTCATCCAGTATGTCTGACTGTGCACGAACTCCTTCAGACACCAGGGACTGCCTTTGGCCCATGGAGTCAGCACAACATTATAACAGGCCCATAAAACATGCCTCCTAGTCAATGGCTTTGTGTGTGATCCTCTTCTGATAGCTCCATACAGTGTATTCTTTTTTTTTTTTTAATTTTTAATGTTTATTTGTTTTGAGAGAGAGAGAGAGATTGTAAGTTGTGGAGGAGCAGAGGAGAGGGAGACACAGAATCTGAAGCAGGATCCAGGCTTCCAGCTGTCAGCAAAGAGCCTGACTTGGGGCTTGAACCCACAAACCGCAAGATCATGACCTGAGCCGAAGTTGGATGCTTAAGCAACTGAGCCACCCAGGTGTCCCACCACATAGTGTGTTCTAACTTGCTCCTGTTTCCTCCTGTTACTGACCTGTCATTTCTTCCTCTTTGACCTCACTTTATGTTTTGCACTTGACATTTGGTCTATGCTTTTGGCTCCACCCTGCCTATGGGTAAAAACCATAGGTAAAAACTTTTACCTGGATAAAAACTCTTTTTCCAGCCTTGCTTCCAAAACTACTCCCTGACCCACATGGCTCTTGGTGGCTTCTGCCAGCCTTGTCCAGTTGAAGAGCAGGACCTAGACTCAATTGAGTGTATGTCAGCTTTCCTCTGTGCCTAAGGTTGCTTTTCCTTGACAGTGCCTCATGCACAGGCCCCAGTGACTTGCAAAAGGCTCCTTACTGCCAAAAGCCATCGATTCCCCATCCACTGGTCTCTTACCATTAAGCCTCTCCTATTTGTAGCCACTTGGTGTTTAACCATATCATGACCATATATGTGGCCCACACATTTGCATTGCCTTCCTGAGAGCACCCTTTTATAATTAATAGTTCTTACATTTGTTCAGTGACTTACAGTCAACAGAGTACCTAATGTATTCATATATATTATTTCATGCTTCTTCCCATTTTCTTCTACAAACAAGACTCAGGGTCATCTTACCCATTTGGCTCATTAGGGCCAAATGTTTTGGTTTCTTTTAAAAAAGAACGAAAGAGACCAGGTGCCTAGCTGGCTCAGTTGGCGGAGCATGAGACTCTTGATCTCAGGGTTGTGAGTTCAAGTCCCATGCTGGTATAGAGATTACATAAAATGAAATCTTTAAAAAAAAAGAACAAAAATATAAAAATTATATATAACAATGAAGCCAGTTTAGATTATGTTTGTCTTTATACCAGTGCATTCATAAAATGGAATTTTAAGTATCATTTTATGGAAGAAGTTGCCCATGAAGGCAAAAGCGTCTGGAACTCATAAAAGGTCATAATTTGGCCCTGGTGGGACTGGTGTTCTACACTTGGAACCAATATTGACTTGCTATGTAAATATGAAAATATTTCTTAACATATTAGTTTTTCCCCCCAGAAAAATGAAAAGAAAAATTTCTATACCCATTCATTTCCCAGGGCTTTTATTAAGACAAAGGAAATAATTCTGTTTTCTATTTTTATTATTTATTTATTTAAAGTTTATTTATTTATTTTGAGAGAGACAGAGAGAGATAGACTACAAGCAGGGGAGGGACAGAGAGAGGGAAACTAGGGATCAGAAGTGGGCTCTGTGCTGACAGCAAAGAACCTGATGTAGGCCTCAAACTCATAAACCATGAAATCATGACTTGAGCTAAAGTCAGACTCTTAACTGAGCCGCCCAGGCACCTCATATTTTTATTTTTTTAAGACAAAGGAAATAATGCTGAAATTATCTAAAATTTTTAGAAGAAAGTCTTATATAATGATAGGACTGTCTCAGCTGCAAATAACAGGTATCCATCTCAAATCAGCATAGGCAAAGGAGAACATATTGGCTTTCATAAAGTAAAAACTCCAGGTTTCAGCTTCAAGCATAGCTGAATCAAGGAACTCTCAAATTTGCCAGGAATCCATTTCTCTATTTTCCTCTATCTTTTGGGATGGCTTCTTTCTATGTTAGATTTCTTTTCTACCACACTGTCCCCATATGTTGAAAGAATCTCAGCAACTTCAGGCTTTAATTATCCTTAAGTCTGTGATCTTAAAAGAAGAGAGACAACTCCTAGTAATTCAACTAACTTCACAGAAGAACTCTAATTGGTCATTACTTAGGTGTCTCGAGTTTCCCTGTGTCCAGGAGATGGAGTACTGCTCTCTTTGGCCCACTTAATCATTTGCCTCCTCATGACTTGATCTTGTCTCACAAGATTCCTTTGGAAGAGGGAGAGAGCAGTTTCCAAATGAGGAAACTCAAACAGACCAAATAACATGTCCACTCCTGGACTATCTCAGTGTGTGGCATTGTTTTTTGAAATTTATTTTTTAAAATTCAAGTTAGTTAACATACGTATAGTATTGGTTTTAGGAGTAGACCCCTGTTATTCATCACTTACATATAGCACCCAGTTCTTATTCCAACAAGTGCCCTCCTTAATGCCCATAACCCATTTAGTCCATCCTCCTACCCACCTACTCCCTAGCAACCCTCAGTTTGTTCTCTGTATTTAAGAGTCTCTTAGAGTTTGCCTCTTTCTCTGTTTTTATTTTATTTTTCCTTCTCTTCCCCTATGTTCATCTGTTGTGTTTCTTAAATTCCACAGATGAATGAAATCATATGATACTTGTCTATATCTGCCTGCCTTATTTTGCTTAGCATAATTCACTCTAGCTGTATCCACAGTGTTGCAAATCGCAAGATTTTATTCTTTTTGATTGCAAAGTAGTACTCTGGGTGTGTGTGTGTGTATATCTTCTTTATCCACTAATCAGTCAATGGACAGCTTGTGGCATTGTTAATATTATATCTCTTGTAGGACATTAGAAGTAATTGAGATTTGCCTAGATTAACTCTCCAGAACTAAATCCTATGGGAGCCCATCAGAGTTTAGTAGAGACCACCTGGATTCATTTAATTTTCACAAAATCTGTGAGGGAATTACTAGGTCCACCTTTTTCCACTTCAAACAAATGAGTAAACTTCATTTTTAGAAAAGTTTTAGGTTCACAGCAAAATAAGTGAAAACTATAGAGAATTCTCTTATATCCCCTACCTCCCCATTACTCCCCCATCAACACCCCCACCAGTGTGGTTCATTCATTACAATTGGTGAACCTACACTGACACATCATCATCACCCAACGTCCATAGTTTAGGGTTCACTCTTGGTGTTGTTCATTCTATGGGTTTTGACAAATGTATAATGACATGTATTCACCGTTATAGTAACATGCAGAGTAGTTTCACCACCCTAAAATTCCTCTATGTTCTGACTATCCATACCTCCCTCTTCCCACCCCCTGGCAACCACTAATCTTTTTGTTTCCACAGTTTTGTCTTTTCCAGAATGTCAGATAGTTGGAATCATATATATTTAGCTTTTTTAGATTGTCATCTTCATTTAATAATATGCATTTGAGAAAATATGCATTTTTTTCCTGCATGTATTTTTATGGCTCAATAGCTCATTTCTTTTTAGAGCTGAATAAAATTCCATTGTCTGGGTGTACCACAGTTTATTTCTGTGTCCACCTACTGAAGGAGACCTTAGTTGCTTTCTAGTTTTGGTAACTATGAACAAAGCTGCTATAAATGTTCATGTGCAGGTTTTTTGTGGATGTAAGTTCTCAACTCATGTGGGAAAATACCCACAATTACTGGATTGTCTAATACAAGCATGTTTAATTTTGTAAATAACTGCAAACTGTCCTCCAAAGTGGCAGTACCATTTTGCATTCTCACCAGCAATGAATGAGAGTTCCAGTTGCTCCATGTCCTTGTCAGCATTTACTGTTGTCAGTGTTTGGATTTTGGCCATTCTAATGGATGTGTAGTGGTATCTCACTGTTTTAATTTACATTCCCTAATGAAATGTGATGTTGAACAATTTTTTATATGCTTTTTGCCATCTGTATTTGGTGAGGTATTTGTCATTGTCTTTTACCCACTATTATTTATTTATTTATTTTGCATGTATGTATGTATTTATTTATTTGGTGTAAAAGGTGATTTTTATTAAAGAACAGGACAGGACCCACAGGCAGAAAGAGCTGCACCAGGGTTGTGAAGAGTGGTTATATACTGTAGACTTGGGGGAGATAGAATCAAGTTTCTTAAAGGGATTCCATATGCTAAAGAAGACTCAGTGATTACTGGAGACCTAGCTACTGTGAAGCTAAGGATGTTTTTTCCCTCTAGCAAAGCATTATCACTAAAATAGTAAGGAGTTCCTGGAGATTAGGCTATTGATGAAATATTTGTAAACTGATAAAGACTCTATTATCTTAACCATTGGTTTTCTTTCCTTTTCCTTTGTCCATGGGCAGCTAGGAGTGCCTGCGGAATACCACACATATCCCACCTGGGAGGAGGGACAGTGTGGTAGCTTGTGCTTGGCCATCATGATTCTTGTCTTATGGTTCCTCATCATATCCCCCTTTAACAATTTTGACCCTTAAGTCTTTAAGGTTGTTGAAGGTAGAAGGTCTCATCTTCTGTAGCTTCTTCCTGCTAAGTAGGGGTGTAGAGGTATACATTGGTCAGTCAGGGAACATATAGGGGAATTACAAAAGGCAGAGGCAGTTGAATCCAACATGGATGGTAAGGTGGTATCTCTGTGGGTAAGGACCATCTGTCATGGTAATGGAGTCTAAGCACCAAGCAGAAAAACATTGAAAAAGGCAACATATTAGGATTAGCATGGCTAGAACAATGGGCAGTCCAACAGAGAGACACTTAATAGTTGATTGTAATCCTCCAGTCTAGACGTTTAACCAATCATTAAAGGAAAGAGGGATTGTTTAGAAGTGCCAATTTGAGTATTCATGTCAGTTAGAAATACAGAAATATTTTTGTGGTAATCTGGAATGCATACACACCACTGAGAGCACAAGTTTCACCTTGTGCAACAGTTAAAACATTTGTTGCCATTCTATTTTCTAGAACTGCTTTATGCATTTGAGTTATTTTAGTATGTAATAATATAATGTTATTTTGAGAGTCACTGAAGGCCATAACTGTGTAATAGGTGGTATTAGCCATCATATAGCCTCTGTTCTGCTTAGTAAGCAATTAGGTAATTAATAAGAGGTACTTTTATAGAAACAAGAAAAATACAAGTTAATGGTTTGAACAGATTTCAAACCCAGTGTCTGCTAGTGCTGCCAGTGAGATTTTTAGATGTCAGGCTTGAAGCATCCTCAGATGGGAGTGGGAACAGGCAGCAGGAATAAGATGGGTTTTTCTGCTTTGTAATTCACATGTCTGTGGTGATCCTCTTGAATGGCCCATTGTAAGAAGGACTTGTTGGTATAAATTGGGGAAAGGAGAATGAAAAAGGTACAACCATCAAAAGAAGTTTGAGATCTTCTACAAGTTCACAGGAATGAGAAGGCCCACTGGTTTCCTGTGAAGGGGGTACAGATTTCATTTTATGTATAGGAGCCCATGAAGAGTGCCCCTCTAATGTTACTTCAGTGGGAGTACATAATATGACCCAATATTTTGGAGTTAAGTCCTGTTGTATTGGACTTTTAATCCTTTAATTGAGCTTATTTTCTTATTGTTGAATTTTAAGAGTTCTTTGTATAATTTGGATAACAGTCCTTTCCAGACATGTCTTTTGTGACTATTTTCTCCCAGTCTGTGGCTTGTCTTCTCATTCTCTTCTTAGTTCCACTGTTATAGACAATAAATGCTGCAAATTATTGGGAGCTTACCATACATCAAGCACAGTGCTAACCATCCTACATATATTATCTCATAAAATTCTATGAGGTGCTGTATTTATTGAGGTTCTTCGGAATGTAAGCAGTAGAAACCAACTCTGACTAGTTAAAGAAGAAATGTATTGAAAGGGTAATAGAGTATCTCATGGAACAGGAAGAAGAGTTGAACAAGCAAAACTTGGAAGGATAGGAACCCACTCTTGCCTGCTTTTGTAGACTCTTTACAAAGCGGATTTAGGGAAAAACCTGGTGCAGTGCTATGGGCTTCTCTTTGTTCCAAATAGTACATTTCTATGAGGGAGAATCTGATTGGCCTACCTTGGTCAGTTATCTATCCTTGAACCAATCAGGTTCAAGGGACATGTAGCACAGGGATGACCACCTTTGTATAAGGGCTGTTCTCAGAGAAAGGGAGTCACTGTGAACAAGTTAGCCACCCAAAGGTGTATTAGTCAAAGTCCCAGCACTCAAAAGTGGGTAATTAGAGAGCACTTAATGAGGGGATTAAGTGGGAAGAGTTTAGGGAAAGCAACAAGGGATGTTAGAGCATTTTGGGGCTAGTGATAGTGGGGAACTGTTAGCATGCCAGGCCTGAAGAGGAAAGATAAGGTAGTGGTTTTTGGAAACCACTGTGGAAAAAAGCTATAAGGAAAAGGCTGCCTGATGAGTAGCTGTGATCTTTGGGAGAGGGTCACAACCAACCTACAGCAACCCAGCAGAGTGGGATCTAGGGAAATAAATACCAAGATGTTACTCTCATCCCACGTGCCAAATTCTTGGACACAACCAGACTCCAGAGAGCAATGGAGTCCCTTGATTCATTTTTTAAATGTTTTATTTATTTTTGAGAGAGAGAGAGAGACACAGACAGACAGACAGCATGAGCAGGGGAGGGTCATGGAGAGAGGGAGACACAGAATCTGAAGACAGGCTCCAGGCTCTGAGCTAGCTGTCAGCACAGAGCCTCACGCGGGGCTCAAACCCATGAATCTTGAGATCATGACCTGAGCTGAAGCCGGACGCTTAACCGACTGAGCCACCCAGGTGCCCCACCTTGATTCATTTTTATAGGCCAGCCTCCTGGGACATAAATCAGGGTGTGCAAGGAGGGAGGAAGAGTGGATATGGAGGACCAAATAGAAGACAACCAAGAGAATAATATAAATCCCAGCTTTTGGATAAAAACTGGTGGGTTTGGAGGCATTAATGATTCGTTTAGATTCACACAGTTAATTCAGGATCAGAGCTGGAGTTTGAACTCAGGCAGTTTGACTCCAGAATCTGTGCTTTTAACCACTGTGCCCTATCACCCCTCAGATAAAGACTCTGAATTCAAACACTGGGTTGACCACACTCAGCTCAGATGAGTATAATATTTATTTCTCTGGGCTCCTTGCAAATTCACCTCTTAGCTGTAGCAGCAACAAAAGCCCATAGTCCAGCCCCCTCAGAGTGAAGCTGATAGATTCACACTTGCCGGGCTCCTCCTGATCCCTCATCCTGAGCTTGGCAGAGCCATGTGGTCTGGAATATCAGAGGCAAAGTTGAGTCCAAGCTTCTTGCCACTGTACTGGCAGCTCTGTTCTTTGTGTAGGCTTGTGATGAGATTTAAATTGCACTCCAATTAAGCCTCTCCTTTCTAAGTCCTTAGGGAGCATTCTCAAGCTTGGACCACTGCACTTGTAAGAGCTAATGCCATTATCATTCGCCTGTTCATCTCATATAAATAAACCCATTAGCACCTCATCTATGTGGCCACTTACTTTCTTGCCACTGTTTGGAGCCCCAAAACATATTTCCAATCAGACATGCAGAGGAAAATATTTACAGCAGTAACATTCACTGATTCCTGTCTCATTATTTTCCAGCTTTTAAACTAATAATAGGTAACCTCTATTACATACTTAACCATGTGCAAGGTACGGTGCTGTTTTTACAAAAATTGGCTCATTTCACCTTGACAATAGATCTAAAGGTAGGTACGACTTAATCCCCACTTTACAGACAAGCAAAGTAAAGCCTATAGAGGTTAATTTGGTGTCTTAGGTGACATAATTATTAAGTAGTAGATTTAAGATTTGAACCCAGACAACCTGACTCTGGAGACCATACCACTTAACCGTGATACCTCCTTCAGTTCTGGATAGCTTGTATTTATAAAACAGTGGACTCTGGCCACCCTTCTCCTCTTTCAGAGGTGAAATTCTGATGTTTGGGGAATAGAGGTATGGTGGAGACTACTAGTGATCATCAAGTATCAATGTATTTCTGAAGATTTTCATCTCTGTTGCAGTTGAGTCACATGCAGTTACATGTGAGTATGTTTGGCCCATTAGGTGTGAGCCAAAGTGATATGTGCTATTTTCGAGCCTGGCAATAACCCCCCTGCACTATCAGCCACTCTCTGTCTCTCCTGTCTATGATTTCAGAAAGTGAAGAACTTAGAGAACTTGTGGCAAAATTGCCACATGTAAGTGGTTTGTTGCTGCTTAGAGACAGCCATGTGGACAGTTACCTGACCTGCACTGGATGATGACATGAGTGAGAAATAAATCTTTGTTGGGTTAGAGTACTTAGATTTTTTAGTTTATTTATTATCATATTGTAATTTTTTATACTCGACTAATATAAATATTGTACCAGATATTCCTGTCTTACAATGGTTCAATTTACAATTTTTCGACTTTATGACGGTACAAAAGTGATACCATGCTTTGAAATTTGATCTTTTCCCAGGGTAGTGACATGTTGTACAGTACTCTCTTGTGATGCTGGGAAGTGGCAATGAACTGAACTGTAGCTCCCAGTCAGCCATGCAATCAGGAGGGTAAACAACTGATACACTTATAACCATTCTGTACCCATACAACCATTCTGTTTTTTCACTTTCAGTAAAGCGCTGAATAAATTACATGAGATATGCAACACTTTATTATAAAATAGACTTTGCATTAAATGATTTTGCCCAACTGTATGCTAATATAAGTGTTCTGAGCACACTGAAGGTAGGCTAGGCTAAGCTATGATGTTTGGTACGTTAGGTGTAGTGCATGCATTTTTGACTGATGAAGTTTTCAATCTACAATGGGTTTATTGGGACATAGCTTCATTAAAAGTTGAGGAAGATCTATACAAATACACAAATTGCTATCCTGAAGTAGGGCACTGCTGTAACAGCTTAATGGTCTGGTGGCATGCTGAGAGGAAAACTCATGTTGGAGACTAGAAATGTCTCAGTGCGTGTTCTGTGGTGTTGACACATTATCAATTGATCTGACTTTGGGGGGAGAACCGATGTTTACTTTCATGATATCTGTAGGAGAAGAAGTGGAATAACAAAACATTAGTAGTGCACATTGGCTACTATTGGTTGCAACTGACGAGGTATCACAAGAAAAAGATTAGCTCAGAATAAAATTGGCCAGAGACTGACAGAATGGATAATAAACAAGCAAGCAAACAAGCAAACAAATGCCCATCATCAACTATATACCATCTACAAGAGACATATATTAGATTTAAAGACAGAAATAGCTTGAAAGTAAAAGGATGGGAAAATATGGTACCATGCATATAATAGCCCCCTCCTCCAAAAAAGCTGCAATGACTAATACCAAAAAAAATAAAAAACCTTTAAGACAAAAATTGTTACTAGAGACAAAGAAGAACAGTTTAAATCTTTTTTTAGTTACAAAGAATCAAGCCATCAAGAAGATATAAAAATTTTAAACATATGTGCATCTAACAACAGAGCCCCAAAATACACAAAGCAAAAACTAACAGAATTGAGAGATAAATAGACAGTTCTACAATAAGAGTTGAAGACCTCAATACTCCAGTTTCATTAATGGATAGAATAACTAGGGGGACTTACAAGATCAAGAAGAATATAGATACTTAACTAACAATATAAACAAACTAGACCTGATAGATAAAACCTTCCACTCAACAACAGAATATATATATTCCTTTCAAGTGCTCATGGGACATTCTCTATACTGGACCATATGTCAAGCCATAAAACAAATTTCAATAAGTTTAAAGGTTTTGAATAATGTAGTTCCCTGACTACAATAGAATGAGATTAGAAATCAGTAACAGAAGGAAATTCACAAACATGTGGAAATGAAACATATTTCTTCTGAATGGGCCAAAGAAGAATTCACAAGGGAAATTAGAAAATACTTTGAGATGAATAAAAATGGACATAACATACTAAAGCTTATGGTATGATATTATGAAGCAGTGCAAGGGAAATTTACAGCTGTAAACACCTGTGTTGAAAGAGAAAAAAAAAGTCAAATCAATAACCTAAACTTTCACCTTTAGAACTAGAAAAAGAAGAGCCAGCTAAACTCAAAGCAAGCAGAAGGAAGGAAATAATAAAGATTGGATCATAAATAAATAAAATACACATAGAAAAACAATAGAGAAAATCAACAGAACCATAAGCTTTTTTTCTTCTTTTTCTTTTTCTTTTTTAATTTAAATTCAAGTTAGTTAACATGCAGTGTAGCCTTGAGTTCAGGAGTATAACCCAGTGATTCATCTCTTACATATGACACCAAGTGCTCATCCCAAAAAGTACCCTCCTATGAGCATTGGGTGTTGTATGTAAGCGATGAATCATGAGAATCTACCCCCAAAACCAAGAGCACACTGTATACACTATATGTTAGCCAACTTGACAATAAATTATTTGTTTAAAAAAGTGCCCCCCTTAATGCCCATCACCCACTTAATCCATCCCCCCACCCTTCCCTTCCAGGAACCCTCAGTTTGTTCTCTGTATTTGTTGTTGTTGTTGTTGTTGTTGTTTAAAAGATCAATAAAACTGACAATCCTTTACCTGGAATGACCAAGAAAAAAAAAAAAAGAGAGAGAAGACTCAAATTACTAAAGTCAGGAATTAAAGAGGGGACACAACTATTAACCTTACAAAAATAAAAAGGAATATAAGGGAATGCTGTGAATACTTACATGCCAACAAATTAAATAGCCTAGATGAAATAACCAGATTTCTAGAAAGACATAACACATGGAAACTGACTCAAGAAGAAATAGAAAACTATAACAGGCCTCAAACAAATGAAGAGATTGGATTAGTAATCAAAAAACTTGCCTCAGGGCACCTGCGTGGCTCAGTTGGTTAGGTGTCCGACTTCGGCTCAGGTCATGATCTCACGGTTCGTGGGTTCAAGCTCTGTGCTGACTGCCAGCTCAGAGCCTGAAGCCTGTTTCAGATTCTGTCTCTCTCTCTCTCTCTCTCTCTCTCTCTCTCTCTCTCAGAAATAAATAAAACATTAAAAAAAATAGTAAAAGAAAAAACTTGCCTCAAAGAAAAGCAGAGGACTGGTGGCTTCAATGTTAAATTCTACCAAATGTTTAAAGAAGAGTTAACCTCAATACTTCACAAAGACTTCCAAAAAATATGAGAGGAGGAGGGGGGAGTTAAGATGGCAGAGAAGTAGGGGGACTGGGATTTCCCTTGTCCCTCAAACACAGCTATATTGAGGTCAGATCACTTGAAACACCCAGGAAATCAATGTGTGGAGCGGAACAAGGATCTCCACAGGGGGAGGGAGACAGCTTGGTGGAATCAAAGTGTGTGTATGCCAATTGGGGAAGATTTTTATCATGTGTGTAGGCATGGAGGGGAAGGAATCCCTTCTGTGGAGAGACACAAAGGAGAGAAAGACGGGCTGTGAAATTGCAGTATTGTGTTATCACAAGAGGAAAATCTCTCCTGATAATGGACTGGGGAACAAGAAATACACGGAGAGTGTCAGTTTCCATCTTGCAAACAGCCTCAGGTGCCAAAACTCCAGGTTTTAAAAAGAATGCGACTTTCTCTGACCAGAACTGTTTCCGTGTGTGCAGCATCTGGGGGGCAGGGGAGCAAGCCTTGGGGTGCTGTAGGAATCTCAGGGGTGTACTGGGAGGGAACAGTTCCCTCCCTTGAATACTGTGGGAAGGGGGTGTATTGCAACCCGCCCCCAGGACAACAGACCCTGCAGGTGCAAGCTCAAAGCCTTTTATCGGCTGGGCGAAGTGGCCTTGTTCCATAACCAGGTCCACGGGGTGTGGGATCGATCCTTTAAGAAATCGGGTTTTGAATCCCAGCCCAGTGCCTAGGAGACGCCAGAGACTGTGGAGCAGGACAAGTCAGCCTGCCCCGCCCGAGACTACTATGAGGGCTCTCTACCAGCGTGGTTTGGACACCAGTCTGGGGAAGAGAGATTGAGGTGTTGTCATTTTCCCCCTCCAACACCAACAAGGTGGGGCCTCAGGGAACAGGACAGTGGCCCCTAGTGGAGGTGGGGCCCGCTTACAACAAACCCTGCCCTGTGCCCAGCAACTGCTTATGTACAGAAGTGAGATTGACAATGAATGAACCAGATGGCCCCTCCTCCAAACCAGCACAGCCCCCAGTCCCAGGCACCGACAGACAACTGTTCTTTGTTTTTACCTGTTAGTCTGCTTGTCTATCTGTCTGCTGGTTTGTCTGTTTGTTCTTCTTTTCTCTTCTCTTTTTCTCACCACCCTCTTCTTTTTTTCTTTTTCTTTTAGAATCAACATGCACAAAAAGATTGAGATCATACCATGCATATTTTCAGAATCACAACACTATGAAACTTGAAATCAAATACAAGAAAAAATTTGTAAAGCCCACAAATACATGGAGGTTAAAGAACATCCTACTAAAGAATGAATGGGTTAACCAGGAAATTAAAAAAGAAATTAAAAAATATATGGAAGCAAATGAAAATGAAACCACGACAGTCCAAACCATTTGGGATTCAGCAAAGGCAGTACTAACAGGAAAACGCATTGCAGTTCAGGCCTGTTTCAACAAGCAAGAAAGGTCCCAAATACACAACCTAACCTTACACCTAAAGGAGCAAGAAAGGCAGTAGCAAAGAAAGCCCAAAGCCAACAGAAGAAGAGAAATAATAAAGATTAGAGCAGAAAAACATAATATAGGCTTAAAAAAAAAACAGAACAGATCAATGTAACTAAGAGCTGTTTTTTTTTAAAGAATAAACAAAATTGATAAACCCCTAGCCAGACATCTCAAAAGAAAAGAGGACCCAAATAGATAAAATCACAAACGAAAGAGGAGAGACCACAACCAACACCACAGAAATACAAACAATTATTAGAGAATACTGTGAAAATATTATATGCCAACAAACTGGACAATCTGGAAGAAATGGACAAATTCCTAGACATTCACACACTAAATTCAAATGGGAAAAAATAGAAAATTTGAACAGACCCATAACCAGGAAAGAACCGGAATGTCAACCAGGCATTTAAAGCAGAGTTAACACCTATTCTTCTCAAACTGTTCCAAAAAAGAGAAATGGAAGGAAAGATTTCAAACCCCTTCCATGAAGGCAGAATTACCTTGATTCCAAAACCAGACAAGGACCCCACTAAAAAGGAGAATTACAGGCCAATATTCCTGATGAACATGATGCAAAAATTCTCAACAAGATACTAGCAAATCAAATTCAACAGTCACTAAAAGAATTATTCACCATGATCAAGTGGGATTCATTCTTGGGCTGCAGGGCTAGTTCAATATTTGCAAATCAATCAATGTGGTACACCACATTAGTAGAAGAAAGGAAAAGAACCATATGATCCTGTCAATTGATGCAGAAAAAGCATTTGACAAAATACATCCTTTCTTAATAAAAACCCTCAAAGAAGTTGGTATAGAAGGTAAACCTTAACATCACAAAAGCCTTTTATAAAAGGCCCATAGCTAATATCATTCTCAATAGGGAAAAACTGAGAACTTTCCCCTTAAGATCAGGAACACAAGGGGCACCTGGGTGGCTCAGTCGGTTAAGCGTCCGACTTCAGCTCAGGTCATGATCTCACAGTTCGTGGGTTCGAGCCCCGTGTTGGGCTCTGTGCTGACAGCTAGCTCAGAGCCTGGAGCCTGTTTCAGATTCTGTGTCTCCCTCTCTCTCTGATCCTCCCCTGCTCACACTGTCTCTCTTTCTCAGGAATAAATAAAACATTAAAAAAAATTTAAAAAAAAAGATCAGGAACACAAAAGAGATGTCCACTCTTACCACTGTTGTTCAACATGGTATTGGAAGTCCTAGCCTCAGCAAAATGAAATAAACAAAATGAAATAAAAGACATCCAAAACTGGCAAAGAAGAAGACAAACTCTCACTCTTCACAGATGACATGACACTCTACATGGAAAGCCCAAAAGACTCCACCAAAAACCTGCTAGAACTCACACATGAATTCAGCAAAGTCGCAGGATATAAAATCAATGTACAGAAATTGGCTGCATTTCTATATACCAATAGTGAAGCAACAGAAAGAGATATCAAGTAATCTATTCATTTACAACTGCACCAAAACCCATAAAATACCTAGGAATAGCCTAACCAAAGAGGTAAAAGATCTGTACACTGAAAACTATAGAAAGCTCATGAAATAAATTGAAGAAGACACAAAGAAGTGGAAACATTCTATTCTCATGGACTGGAAGAACAAATATTGTTAAAATGTCAATACTACCCAAAGCAATCTACATATTCAATGAAATCCTTATCAAAATAACACCAGCATTATTCACAGAACTAGAATAAACAATCCTAAAATTTGTATGGAACCACAAACCTGCATAGCCACATACCTGCATACCCAAAGTAATGTTGAAAAAGAAAATCAAATCTGGAAGCATCAAAATCCTGGACTTTAACCTGTATTACAAAACTGTAATCATCAAAACATATGGTATTGGCACAAAAGCAGACACATAGATCAATGGAATAGAATAGAGAACCCAGAAATCGAACCATGAATATATGGCCAAATAATCTTTGACAAAGCAGGAAGGCGTATCCAATGGAATAAAGACAATCTCTTTAGCATATGGTGCTGAGAGAACTGGATAGCACATGCAGAAGAATTAAACTGACCACTTTCTTATACCACACACAAAAATGATTTCAAAATGGATGAAAGACCTAAATGTGGGACAGGAAACCATCAAAATCCTAGAGGAGAAAACAGGCGGCAACCTCTTTGACCTAGGTTGCAGCAACTTCTAACTTGACGTCTCCAGAGGCAAGGGAATTAAAATGAACTATTGGGACCTCATCAAGATAAAAGCTTCTGTACGGCAAAGGAAACAATCAACAAAACTAAAAGGCAACCAATGGAATGGGAGAAGATATTTGCAAATGACATGTTGGATAAAGTGTTAGTATCCAAAAGCTATAAAGAACTTATCAAACTCAACACCCCCCAAAAAAGTAATCCAGTGAAGAAATGGGCAGAAAACATGAATAAGCACTTTTCCAAAGAAGACCGCCAGATGGCAAACACATAAAAAGATGCTCCACATCACTCATTATCAGGGAAATACAAATCAAAACCACAATGAGATACCACCTCACACCGGTCAGAATGGCTAATATTAACAACTCAGGAAACGACAGATGTTGGCGAGGATGTAGAGAAAGGGGAACCCTTTTGTACTGTTGGTGGGAATGCAAACTGATGCAGCCACTCTGGAAAACAGTATGGGGTAGGTTCCTCAAAAAAATAAAAATAGGACTACCTTACAACCCAGCAATTGCACTCCTAGGAATTTATCCAAAGTATCCAAAAATGCTGATTCAAAGGGACACATGAACCCCAATGTTCATAGCAGCACTATCAACAATAGGCAAATTATAGAAAGAGCTCTAATATCCAGCAACTGATGAATGGATTAAGAAGATGTGGTATATACATACAATGGAATACTACTTGGTGATGAAAAAGAATGAATCTTGCCATTTGGAACACCATGGATGGAACCGGAGGGTGTTATGTTAAGCAAAATGAGCCAATCAGAGAAAGACAGAAACCATATGATTTCACTCATATATGGAGTTTCAGAAACCCAACAGATGAACACAGGGGAAGGGAGGGAAAAATCAGGTAAAAACAGAGAGAGAGGCAAACCATAAAAAGACTCTTAAATACAGAGAATAAACTGAGGGTTTTGGGAAGGAGGTGCATGGGGTAAATGGGTGATGGGTATTAAGGTGGGCACTTTTCGGGATGAGCACTGGTTGTCATATGTAAGAGATGAATCACTGGGTTCTACTCCTGAAACAAGACTGTACTGTAGGTTAACTAACTTGAAAATAGATTTAAAAAACAAAATTAAAAATAGAATATATTTGGTTGTTTTGTCAGTAGAAATTAAACGGTATAGACAAAAGCCTGGAATACTGAGGTCAGCAGACTTAGAAAAGCTGATTGCTTCTAACTCCCAAACGGTAAGAAATGGAAATTTAAAAGGCTTTGCGTGACAAACACTCAAGATGTTTCAGTTGATTATAATGAATCATGGAAAATATCTGATTAAATGTGTGTTCCTTTGTTCCAGCCAGCTTCAAGGAAATCACTATCACATTGAAAGAGAGCATGGGGGCAAGGAGACAGAAGACTATGTCTTACAAAAGCAATTGTAAGACTATATCTTAGAACAAATTCAAAGACTAAGTCTTAACAAAAGAACACTGAGTAGGAATATTGGCAAATAGAACAACTGGGTGCCAATAGATTAGAAGCTTACCAATGTTTTGAGGGAAATGTATTGTCAAAGAAACCACAAGCTTGTGTAAAAATCCTAAATTCGTTAGTTAAGCCATAAAACAACCTCTGGCAGGAAGTTGCATAGGAAAAGCAGTCTTCCCAACTCCCTCTTTAGATGTAGCCAAGGCAAATAGGGTCCAGGAAGAAGCCCTCTGGAGGATGATGCCAAGGATCACAAAGGATAATAATGGAGGAGAGAGTCACTGCTCCAGGCTAGGCAGCCTTGATATCAAAGCATGGTATTTCAGCATTGTAATACCAGTGTATCTGTGGAACGGTGACTACTGGCGGTCTCTCAGTGTTCCCCTTTCTGAATGGGTGTGCTTATTTGTTGACTGAAGTTATCCTATTCCTGATCCATTATTGCACATTTGTAGGTTGGCATGGGCATGAGGTGGCCAACTTGCTTTCTTAGTTCCCAGGTCTTCAAGTCTAAGAGAAGTTTTATCTGTTCTTGATGGAGAGGACTATGAAATGCAGTGGCATGTTGGACTTTGCGTTGTCTTCCCTGAGGACCAGTTGAAGGCGTTTTCTTGTGGGAAGAAGGGAACAAACAAGTGTTGCATGACCAGAAGAAAATACTTTGGTGGAGACTGTTACTGCCCTCAAATGGGCTCCTCTAAAATTTTTTTAAAATGTTTATTTTTGAGAGAGAGAAGCAGACAGAGTGGGAGCAGGGGAGGGGCAGAGAGAGAGGGAGACACAGAATTCAAAGCAGGCTCCAGGCTCCAAGCTGTCAGCACAAAGCCCAATGTGGGGCTCAAACTCACAAATCATGAGATCATGACCTGAGCCGAAATCAGATGCTTAACTGACTGAGTCACCCAGGCGCCCCACCATGGACTCCTCTAAATTTCCCGGCCTGCAGTGTTGACCAGTAATTTTCTTTTCTTAATGTCTTTCTGATATCAAGGTATCAAGTTTTGCAAGCCTTATAAAAATGATTTTGGATGTTTCTCTTCCTCTATTCTCTGGATGCACTTGTTTAGATCAGTATTATTTGTACTTTAAATGTTTGTGAAGCTATTTGGGCCTGTCATTTTCTTTGTGGGAAGAGTTTTAATGTCAGATTCACTTTATGTGATAATGGTATTGGTATTTTAAAACTTCGTCTTTTGGTAAATTGAATTCTAGGGAACTTGTATGTTTCACCTTAATCTTCCAATTTATTGGCATAAATATGGGCACATAGAGTGCTAATTTGTTTACAAAAAGTTGTTTATTATATCCTCTCATGTATATCCTACTAATGCATATAAGATCCATAGTGATATCCTATTTTACTGCTACTTATTTTTGTTTAATGTTTATTTATTTTTGAGAGAAAGAGAGAGAGCAAGCAAGGGAGTGTGAGTGAGGGAGGGGCAGGGGGGGGCAGGGGATTTGAAGTAGGTTCTGTGCTGACAGCAGAGAGCCTGATACAGGGCTTGAATTCAGGAAACAGGTGGCTCAGTCGGTTAAGCATCCGACTTCAGCTCAGGTCATGATCTCGCGGTCCGTGGGTTCAAGCTCTGTATCGGTCTCTGTGCTGACAGCTCAGAGCCTGGAGCCTGTTTCAGATTCTGTGTCTCCCTCTCCCTCTGCCCCTCCCCAGCTCGTGCTCTGTCTCAAAAATAAATAAACATTAAAAAAATAAAAATAAATATTTGATTTTGGTATCTGTGTTCTCTTTTTCCCTATTATTCCCCTCTAGATTTGTTTGGCTAGAGGGTTATTAATTGTATTAATCCATTAGAGATTAAGATTTTGACTTTATTGATTTACTCCATTGTGTGTCTTTTTAAAAAATCGATTTCTTCTCCTATCTTTTTGCCTCCTTTCTCCTTTTGGGGGGGGTTAATTTGCCATTCTTTTTCTAGATTTGAGTTGGAATCTTAGATCGTTGGTTTTCAATCTTTCTTATTTTTTAATATATATATGTAAAGGTATATGTTTTCTTCTAGGCACTGCTTTAGTAGTGTTTCTGGCCACATCACCACCCTTCTCCCACACATCAAATAGTGAGAGACTCCTAATAGTGGAAATGTAGGATTGAACCTGCTTGAATCTCTGAGTCATTATTTGGAGGAAAGCCATGAAGGAGAGCTACCTGACCTGCATTGGCTTGTGATATAAGCAAGAAACATACCTTTGATGTGTTTAGCTACTGGGTTTTCTATCTGATTTCTTTCTTTGTCTGTTTTGAGTATGTTTGCTATAGCCTAGCCTATCTTGTCTAATATAGGAGGACTTGCTTATATCAGTTCCTGTGTTGGTTTACATGACAGTTTGCTATGACCTCTATTCTATTATACCCCCAAATATCAATATTATGAGATTCTTGTTCTAAGACACTTTTACTGAATATGTGGGGGACTGTGAAGAGACATTACAGTACAGAAGACAATAGGCAACAGTGTTAAATGTAATAGGCCTTCCCCTCCCCCCATAAGGAAGTTTTCATTGTCTTTGCAGTCTGGCCCTGCCCTGTCGCCAAGATTCAGAGTTCTCTTCTCTGTTTACACTCTTCCCTCTCGGTTCATACTCTCTCTTCTTCGTATCCTTTTTATTCCAGAGTACCTCAAATTCTCCAGCTTCTACATATGGCTTTTTCTCACTTTGGATAAAACAAAATTCCTGGTCATAGCGTCTTTTCTTCAGATCCGAGCACATCCAGAGGCCTGTGTCAGAGATGCGGCGGTGGGCCCCCTACTGGAGGCTCAGAGCAGGGGCTCCGCGTGGAGAAGGGTTCCCCCCAGGCCCTAGAGTTGTATTTTAAAAAGTCTTCCTACTACTTTCTTTGTACGTCCACACTTTTGCTTCTTTTAGTTCATTTGTTTTATTTTTCACATAGTTGAAATCCTGCTCTGTACCCTCCTTTTATGACTTAATATTCTATCATGAGTATTTTCTATATTCATATATGATCTTGGTAAACATTATTTTGCATTCACATTTATTTTCCTCTTTAAAAAGGCAATGATCAGTCCCAAGGGGTATAAGAAGGACATGCAAATTCCTGAATTCCCAACCACTGGACAGTGAACATTCAACAAAACGGCTGCATGACTTCGGCACGGACAGCTGAACAGAAAGGAGAATATTCAGAAAATCTGCTTGGACAAAGCTGTCCCTTACCAAACTGTAACAGAGCCGTGGTTCTGGTGGGACAGAGAACTAGAACTGCCAGATTCAGATGCATCTGGGTATGTCTGGAGCATTTATGGGGAAGGGGCAGGTAGCAGTCTGTTGGCAGAAGGATGTAGGAACCCTTGGGAAAGGGTCCAGCCTGTGAATGTGGTTTACATCGTCCTTGCCCCACCTGAGAGGGAAGGGCTATAATGGAAAGTGAGTAAAAGCATGGCAAGTTCACTGAAATTTCTGTGGGAGTATCAAGCCATCTTCCTTTGTGTTCTCTGTAGTAGTGGCCCACAGAGGACAGGAAAGCGATGGTGGAAAGATCCTCCCTCCCTCCTTCCCAATGGTGGATAACCCTGGGAAACAGATTGAACACGGCTGCCTGAGTAACTGAACCAGGCAGCTGAACCAATCTATGTTTGTCTAGAAAAGGAGGGTCTGAAGAGTTGCCATGAGAACTGGCCATGACTTCAGTGTTCAGCCTGATCGAGTACCAGTCACCAGCTAACCAAAGGGCAAGAGAGATCAGAGTGCCTAAGTGGTAACTCAGCACTGCTTCCAGATCCTCAGCTTTGGAGGAGAGAGAGCCTACAGGGGCTGGTGGGCTCAGCCAGGTGTCTGCAGCCATCAGGTTCATAGGAAGGCTTGCAGCTCAGGTTAGAGACAGGAAAACCTTATGCTGAAGAGTAACTCATGCATAGAGGCCTAATAAGGGTCTGCATACTTAGGTAAGGCTGTGAGGAAGCAGACTGGAAGGACTAAAGAAGTTGACCTTGTAACGAGACAATTAAGATCACCTGGAGTCTGGCTTTATTGGAAGCCTGCCATGTAATTAGTGCTGCTGCTCTTTTGACTTGCCCTTTCAGGCCCAGGAAGGTAACAACTTGATGTTACGAGCCCTTGAATGTTGTACGAATCCTCATATTTTCAAACACCCTTCCCATATCTTCATAAATTGTCCTTGTATTAAATTATCTGTGAAATCAGTTATCCTGATATGAATATACCATCCATTTGCTGCTAGGACACTACTGATACAGTGCTGTTCTGTTGATGGCTCTGGGGAAGCCCCCTGGGACCCTGGCTCTCAGCAACCAGCTCTGGAGATAGCGGATGGGGATGAGGTGCAAATGGTGGACCCCTGCAGGGATGTGTGTGAGGAAGCACAACAGGTAAGGACAGACACTGTGGTTTCATCGTCCTATTCAGAGGTCCCTGGTGGGAATGGAATCTGGCCGTGCATTCAGGCCTGACATGTTGGGATGGATAGAGATTAGATAGATCTGATTTGATCAGGGTGGGGTGGTGCTACTAGGAGGCTGAAAGGCTAAATAAAGTAAGACCATAGCCCAGGACCATGAATCACCCAGATCTTATTCCACTTGCTCTGTGGAGCAGAACTGAGCAGGAGGGCAGACTCAGGGAGGATGAGTGATTAAGTTTTGAGCCCATGAGGAAAGAGTAGGGTGGGATAGGTCGTACCTGGTCGGAGTGCCTGCACACCAGTAAGTCCCTCTACAAATTTAGCAGAATAAATGAATATGCTTACAAAACAGCCTGCACACCAGTAAGTCCCTCTACAAATTTAGCAGAATAATGAATATGCTTACAAAACAGCATAGGGAGGACATTTTTCTTCACTGACTTTCAGAATATACTCACATGGAAGGAATGTTTGAGAGAGACAATACTGGAATTATTCAGAAGACACAAAGCATTGGGGAGGGTGGGCATGAGGAGTTTTAAAACAGATTTGTTATAAATTTAATAAGTGCTGGAAAGGTGACAGGAAGTAGAAAAGTTAATTAAACAAAACACCACCCTGAAGCACTAAATCTGGTTTTATTTATCCAGGCTTTCCTGGTACTTCCCTTAGTAAACTAAAGAATTTATAGACATTGGAAATTGAGTTTTTATTGTGTAAATTTAGAATGTGCAATCATGAAGACAGGACAGAAATAAAGTGGAGGGGAAATGGCTTAGGTAATGTTCCCCTAAATTCTCCAGGGCCTTTGCACATGCTGTTTCCCATGTCTGGAAACTTCTTCTCCTTCCTCATACCTGAAAGAAGGTCAGGTTTTCTTGTTATGCTCTGATATAACTCTTGTACTTTTCCTTCAAAGACAGTATTAGCATGGAAGTCGTGCTTTCATGTGTTCATTTGATCAATGTACTGTCTTTCTTTTTAGCTGATAACCTCCATGAAGGCAAGGGCTGTGTTCTGATCACCATTGTTGCCCTAAAATCCAGTGTCTGACATCTGCCAGATGCTCAACAGGTTATTTCACAGGTGACTGCCTGAAGAACTTTTAAAGCACGCCACGTTAAGACTGGCTTCCCAAGGAAAAGAAAGTGAAGCATAACATAATTCTAGTAACCCTGGGCCTATATTGCCTGAATTTCTCTGTGTAGTGACATTCTTCTGACACCACACTAGTGGAGTGGGAGCATGCAACAGCAGCATGGTAACTGCTGACATCAGGACTTGATAAGGAAGGGTAGTGAAGACTTTAATAAGGTAGAATCCTGCCGTCATAGCATGAGGGACAAATAACTCCTTTGATTCCCCCAAAACTGCCAAAAGACTCTCACTTAATTCAGATGTCTTAGGTCTTGAAGTGACTGCTATACCTATGCAAATATCATGGTGCCCAGAGATTGATCTGGAGAAGTTCTGAGGTGGTGAGCATATCTAACTGCACTGTGTTGATATTTTTCTCTGCTTTTTTGGTGTGAGGCTTTAGGCCGGTTATAATCAAGTTAATCATGAAAACAATGGCATTTGTATTTGGAAAGGAAGGCTATGCCTTGGCAGGGTTATATGTGAGAAAAGAAATACCAATGTTATTGGTCAGTGATGCTACAGGGTTGCTCAGTGTGGCCAATGGGGGATAAGTGGAACTATGATATGTTGGCTTCATTAAAAGACATTTGCTACATACCTCCTGACTTTTATTTTTCATTCCTCCCATTCTCTTCCTTCCAGAACATTCAACAAGATCTACTGTCTTAACAGATTTTTAAGTGTATAGCATGGTATTGTTATCTATAGGCATGATGTTGAACAGATCTCTAGAGTTCTTCCATCATGCATAACTGAAATTTTATACATGTTGATTAATTAGCAACTTCCCTTTTCCCCCTCCCCCAGCCCCGGCAACCACCATTCTATTCTTTGCTTCTGAGTTTGACTACTTTAGGTAACGCATATAAGTGGAATTATGAAGCATTTGTCCTTCGATGACTGGCTTATTTTACTTAGCATAATGCTGTAAGGTTCATCCATGTTGTCATATATTGCAGAATTTCCTTCATTTTAAAGGCTGAATAACATTCCATGGTATATATATTTCACATCTTCTTTATCCATGCATTCGTCAATGAACATTTAGGTTTGACCCACATCTTGGCTATTGTGAATACTGCTGCAGTGAACATGGGAGTGCCAATATCTCTTGAGATCCTGATTTCAATTATTTTGGATAAATATGCATTAGTGAGATTGTTGAATCATGTGAAAGTACAACTCAATAGCAAAAAAAAAAAAAAAGCCAAATAAGCTGATTTTTAAAAGGGCTAAAGACTTGAATAGACATTTCTCCAAAGAAGAGAATGTTTAGGCCTCTTATAATCAAGTTAATTGTAGCATTAATGTCAAAGGTCAACAGGTATATGAAAAGATGTTCAATACCACTAATCATCAGGGAAATGCACATCAAAACCATAATAAGGTATTACCTTACACATGTTAGGGTGGCTAGTCTCAAGAAAACAGAAGACAACAAGTGTTGGTGAGGATGTGGAGAAATTAAAACCCCTTGTGCACTGTTGTGGGGATGCAAAATGGCACACCACTATAGAAAACGGTATGGAGGCTGATCAAAAAACTAAAAATAGAATTGCCGTATGATCTTTCCTCCTTTATTGCTCCATGAAACATGTATGTAATGACTTAAGATCTAGCCATAGGCTCTTAGCAAAGGAAGGGAGACTGTTAATTCCCACAAGGATGAGGGCCACACTTGAGGGATGGTAGGGTGGTGGCTGGAAGAAGTCTTAAGATTTGTGAAGTGTCCATAATTCCCAACTCTGAGCTATTTAGTGAAAGAAAGAGAAAGAAATTTTTAGTTATCTCATTGCTATCTTAGGTGTCTGTTATCCTTACCCTCAGCTGAACCCAATTCCAATTAATACATTTGAGAATACTAAATTATTGGTAGGACACAGCTTTGGCTATGTTTATTCAAGAAGGATCTGAGTTTTGCCATAGGTCACTGGAATTGATTGGCTCAAATGGGGATTATCTGGAATGTGATGTAGACATGAAATATGCAGATGGGCCAGTGACTGGGGCTTACCTTTTAGGAACAGTTGACAGATAATAGATACTAGTGATGTACAAGTGATTTATTTCTCTTTCTCAAAGGCTCAGTCTTTAGAAAAATCATGAGCAATGGGAACTTCTGTCCAACTTGACCTGTTTGGGACTTGTCCAGCATTCTCTCCAAGGTTTCTGAAGATTCCTGGGGAGGAGCTTCTGTATCATAGCTACCTTTGGGTACTCTTTCCTCTTCTTTTCTGGGAACCACCCTCCTGTTTTTCCTGGGCCCTTTCAGCATGGAACATGACTCTTCCTTCTTTGTTCCCTCAGACCATCTCTTAACCCGCTTTGCCTGAAGGTTTGTGGATAGTTGGATAGCTGATAAAAAGCCAGTTGCCCTGTTAACACTTAACGATGCAAAGAAACAGAGGAGCTGTGAAAGAACAGTTTTTTAAAAATTCAATTTTTGATTCTTTTGTTTTTTCAACAATTGTTTTTATTGTATTGAAACACATAGAATATGATATTTGCCACTTTAACATGTACAATTTTATGTACACATTTTACATGTACAAATCAGTGGCATCAATTATGTTCATAATGTTGGGCAGCCATTACAATTTTTAAACTTTTGATTTCCTAAATCAAATTCTTATGCAGAGTCCTCCTCCCTCACCCAGATGGGTTATTATCCTTGTGAGATCATAAGTTATGTTCATTCAAATAATAGGAATTCAGGAACTGGAAAAATCCCAATGCTTCCCTCTGATACAATTTAAGCTGCTCCCATTTCTCCAGATGTCCTTGGTGAAACCCACTGAGCTGAGGATGGATTGGGTGTTGACGGTACAGTCTGGAGTCTAATACTCAACTGGGGTGCAGATACTTGAGGGAGAGGATAGCTATATCGTCTTGCTCCTGGCTCAGCCTTTAGCCCTATCACTCACTGAATGGTTGAGCAGGCAGTTCTGAACTAATAGAGATCAGGAAGAGAACACCCTGGGTTGGAGGAGTGCTAGAAGCTTCAGCCAGAAGGGATCTTGGGAATAAGAATGGAATAAGGGGAATGTGTGTGTGTGTGTGTGTGTGTGTGTGTGTGTGTGTGTGTATGCATATGCATATGCAATGGGGGAAGACTGCACCTCTGGGAGATGGAGGTCACAGCCTCATCTGTGAGCTCTATTCTGCCCACCACCCTCTACCTCCTCCCAAATTCTAGAGGGCCATGGTCATGTTAGAATTTGACATTTGAATTTCAAGTTATAAGGTAAAAGATGAAGGGAGTTGAAGGCAGATGATTTGGGGAGTTTGGACAATGGGTTAAATGAGCAAGGCTGTCTGAGGCTGTGACTTCCACTGTACAAGTGCAGCATCTCACCAGAATGGTGTAATGGCTGATGGTGGAGTTTTGGAGAGTATGAAAGACACACAGATGTGGGAATGAGCTAGCGGTAAACTGGAGTAATAGTCTAGGATTATCTTGTACAGAGTCCTGGAGGGAAGGCAGAGACAACAGGCCAATCTTAGATGGGGAAGGGGACTGCTAATTGCCAAACTTCCAGTTAACTACAGAGACCATGTGCCTATGAGCACACGGGCATGTCCTGGGGAGTGTCAGCGTCCCGCCTACTGAAAGAGTGTTCTGTGGTCATATGCTGCTGGCCCAAGCCTCAAACACCCACTCACTGACCCTCCTACATTGTGCAGACAGGAATGACTGAGGGCCTCTAAGCCCAGTGTCTCCAGTGACCCCAAGACTCAATGCAGTACTACTCCTCAGCTCTCCCCTCTCCCTCTGCTTCCTGTCACAACAGCTCCATTTCTGGCCCCAAGTGCATGTGCTGTGGGCCTAGGGCTCAGCTCTCATTCACACTAATTTTCAAAGTGCTCAGGTTTGACTCTCGCTTTTCTAGAAACCCATTTCAGAAAGAAGGAAACAGCTGTTAACTGTAAAGGGCACTGTTCTGCCCACTGCCCATCTCCAGCTTGCTCAGGGCTGATTGATGACCTGAGACATAAATTCCTGGGGGAAGGATTTGAACTTCAAATTGGAGTGAGAGGCAGGCGGTGGGGGGAGGGTGTCCACCATTATGCCATAGTATCAGCAGGGGCCACAATACCCTTCTGTGTCCAGAGCCAGGAGCACTGTCCTGGGCATTCTTCTTCCAGCCACCACGTACTCCTGAGGGACCTATTTCTGCATGTTGTCAGACCATATGCCATAATTTCAGTCCACTCAGTTAGTCTCTAGACTAACTAGAGACTAGAAGTCTCTAGGGCGCTCTGGTTTGAAAACTAGATACATTTGATGAGGTTCTGCTAAAGCACTCAGAAGCAGAGCCCCTTTCTTTTTGTCTCCTGGCGGGGTGTGTGTGAGTGTGTGTGTGAGATTTTGGCTTCTGTAGCCCAGGATACCATAAAAGGAGACTGAGAAATTGGGTGTTTGGAGGCTGCTAGGCCATCTTAGATGTGTGTGTACATTATCACACGAAGAAGAGCATTAGTGGGGGTGGAGCGTGGAATAAAGGTCCCAAACACTTCTGGGCTGCCAAAATTAGGAATCAGAGTACTGTTGGAGGCAGCTCACAGCTCAGATCTCGATGCTCTCCAGGGTGTTCAAGTCTGAATGACTGGAGCACGGGGCAGATGCGAGGAGAGGAGGAGAGGACTCAGGATGTCTGCCACTGGTGGCAGAAGGCTGGCAGTGCTGCCAGGGATGGGGAGGTTGTTCTTCTCAATGAAGCAATGGTAGGGATGGGTTAAATCAGTGATCTTCAAAGTGGGCATGTGGGATAATTCACTGGCATGTAAAAGGAAAAGTAAAACCTTCATTTATGGCACAAAAACAAAACTCAGGTCAGTGGAACAGAATAGAGAACCCAGAAATGGACCTAAAAATATATGGCCAACTAATCTTTGACAAAGCAGGAAAGAATATCCAATAGAATAAAGACAGTCTTTTCAACAAGTGGTGCTGGGAAAACTGGACAATGACATGCAGAAAAATGAACCTGGACCACTTTCTTATACAATACACAAACTCAAAATGGATGAAAGACCTAAACATAAGATAGGAAGCCATCAAAATCCTCAAGAAGAAAGCAGGCAAAAACCTCTTTGATCTTGGCTGCAGCAACTTCTTACTCAACACGTCTCGAGAGGTAAGAGAAACAAAAGCAAAAATGAACTTTTGGGACCTCATCAAAATAAAAACCTTCTTCACAGCAAAGGAAACAATCAGCAAAACTAAAAGGCAACTGATGGGATGGGAGAAGATATTTGCAAATGACATATCAGGTAAAGGGTTAGTATCCAAAATCTATAAAGAACTTCTCAAACTCAACACCCCAAAAAAAAAAAAATAATCCAGTGAAGAAATGGGCAAAAGACATGAATAGACACTTCTCCAAAGAAGACAACCATACTGCCAACAGAAACATGAAAAAATGCTCAACATCACTCATTATCAGGGAAATACAAATCAAAACCACAGTGAGATGCTACCTCACACCTGTCAGAATGGCTAACATGGACAACTCAGGTAACAACAGATGTTGGCAACTATGAGGAGAAAGAGGATCTCTTTTGCACTGCTGGTGGGAATGTGAACTGGTGCAGCCACTCTGGAAAACAGTATGGAGGTTCCTCAAAAAATTAAAAATAGAACTACCCTACGACCCAGCAATTACTTTACTAGGTATTTTTCCAAGAGATAAAGGTATGCTGTTTCGAAGGGGCACATGCACCCCAATGTTTATAGCAGCCCTAGTGACAATAGCCAAAGTATGGAAAGAGCCCAAATGTCCATTGATGGATGAATGGATAAAAGATGTGGCATACATACTCATACTCTCTCACACACACATACAATGGAGTATTACTTGGCAATCAAAAAGAATGAAATCTTGCCATTGCAACTACGTGGATGGAACTAGAGGGTATTATGCTAAGTGAAATTAGTCAGTCAAAGAAAGACAAATATCATGTGACTTCACTCATGTGAGGATGTAAAATACAGAACAGATGAACATAAGGGAAAGGAAGCAAAAATAATATAAAAACAGGGAGGGGGACAAAACATAAGAGGTTCTTAAATATAGAGAACAGAGGGTCACTGGATGGGTTGTGGGAGGAGTGATGGGCTAAATGGATAAGGGGCATTAAGGAATCCTGAAATCATTGTTGCACTATATGCTAACTTGGATATAAATTTAAAAAAAACCAAACCTTTATCTATACTTATGTTTTAGACTCAAAATTTAAAAAAAAAGATTCACCAATATTTACTATATGGATTGACACAGGGACCCTTACTCAGCTCTTGCTTCAGGTGTCCATGTCATGTATCATAGTTAA